>NW_027507764.1:65284189-65374189 GCF_037356315.1 Lithobates pipiens
GAAGAAGAAGAAGAAGAAGAAGAAGAAGAAGAAGAAGAAGAAGAAGAAGAAGAAGAAGAGAAGAAGAAGAAGAAGAAGAAGAAGAAGAAGAAGAAGAAGAAGAAGAAGAAGAAGAAGAAGAAGAAGAAGAAGAAGAAGAAGAAGAAGAAAGAAGAAGAAGAAGAAGAAGAAGAAGAAGAAGAAGAAGAAGAAGAAGAAGAAGAAGAAGAAGAAGAAGAAGAAGAAGAAGAAGAAGAAGAAGAAGAAGAGATTTTTCTATAATAAATATCCCCCAAATAAAATGTTTATATATATAGCGGCGATCTGCAATTTTTATCATGACTGCGACGTTATAGCGGACAGCAGTTTTGGACACTTGACACTATTTTGGGACCTTTGTCATTTATACAGCAATCTTTGCTATAAAAATGCATCGATTACTGTGTAAATGACACTGGCAGGGAAGGGGTTAAACGCTAGGGGGCGATGAAGGGGTTAAGTGTGTCCTAGGGAGTGATTCTAGCTGGGGGAGGGGGTGGGCTACTACTCACATGACAGCGATCCCCGTTCCCGATGACAGGGAGCAGTGATCTCTGTCATGTCACTAGGCAGAATAGTGAAAAGCCTTGTTTTTAAAAAAAAGGCATCTCCCGGTTCTTCTGCTCCGTGACACGGAGCACGCGGGTACGTGCCCACAATGCTGCATCTTAAAGTGGACATAACTGTACGCCGTTTTGCTGATGTGTATATCGGCGTGCGGCGGTCAGGAAGGGGTTAAACAAAGCTCAATTGGTACTAAGGTGCTCAAAGTGTGCCAAGAAAATATCCCCCCCACACCATTACACCACCACCAGCAGCCTGAACCATTGATACAAGGCAGGATGGATCCATGCTTTCATGTGGTTTATGCCAAAATTCTGACCCTACCATATGAATGTCACAACTGAAATCAAGACTCAACATTTTTCCGTTGTCCCATTTGTTTTTTCTGTTGTCCCATTTTGGTGAGCCTGTGCGATTTGTAGCCTCAGTTTCCTGATCTTAGCTGACCAGAGTGGGACCCGGTGTGTTCTTCTGCTGCTGTAGCCCATCTGCATACCTTGGTTATAACGAGTGGTTAATTTAAGTTACTATTGCCTTTCTATCATCTCAAACCAGTCTGCCCATTCTCTTTTGACATCAACAAGGCAATTTCATCCACGCAACTGCCGCTCACTGGATATTTTCCCTTTTGCGGACCATTCTCAGTAAACTCAAGGAGAAGGTTGTGTGTGAAAATCCCAGTAGATCAGCAGTTTTTGTAATACTCAGACTGGCCCATCTGGCACCAACAATCATGCCACTTTCAGTCACTTAAATCCCCTTTCTTACCCATTCTGATGCTCAGTTTGAACTTCAGCAAGTCGTCCTCACCATGTCTAGCTGCCTAAATGCATTGAGTTGCTGCCATGCGATTGGCTTATTAGCAATTTATGTTACCAAGCAAATGAACAGGTGCACCTAATAAAGTGGCCGGTGAGTGTAGTAGACTATAAAGTGCACATATGAGGTGTATACTCACATATTAGGAGTGGCCCACCCTCTATTTTAGACCCTAAAAGGTCTGGCTCACACCCATGCATTTTTCAATGCATTTTCAGTTTTGCGGAAACACACTACAGGCCATTTAACATGGTTCCCTATGGATGTATTTCACGTCTGGATTGTATGGAAAGGGTCGGGGGCTTTTTTTCTGGTTCTTGGTTCCATAGACTTCAATGGATGAAAAAAAATGCAAAATGCGCCTGGACTATGCAAATTGCATTAGGTGTGAATCAGGCCTTAACATGGAACAATCAGCCACTGCGGTGCACCTTGCAAACGTTACCAGGGTCAATTCTTGATTCGGCAAGTCTAGATAAAAATTGTAAATGAGAATTAAAACTAGTGAAGAGTAATACGGACTTTAGGCAGCACATTATTCTAAAGTTTAAAGCGCAGTTGGATTTTAAATCATTAAAACAATGAAAACACTTCACTTACTTTATTTTATCCCTGATAACCAACAGAACTGGCGGGGCTACAACTGAATGTGTCCGATGAATAATCGCCTTTAATAACCTCTGTGTTACCGCCTGCACTGGTACAAAGGCTAATTCAGCTCATAGCGACTGCTCGCTCCAATGGGCAATAAAGAGATTGCTGGTCCGGCTAGAGATGGATATAATACGAGCTGAACATGCCTGAAGATATAGAATCTTTATAAAGTTCAAAAATTCCGGGACACGATCAACGTCCACCCCTTGTTGGGCATGTCACCGCTGACATCCGCCGCTCAATAGGAGTGAATGGAGGCTCCGATCAAGACCGCCTGAAAAATTGACAGGTGGATCTGACCGGAAAGCCCGTGTGAAAGGGGCCATAAAGCCCCGTACACACGTTCGGAAATCCCGCCAGCAAAAGTCCGATGAGAGCCTTTGGTCGGAAATTCCGCCCGTGTGTATGCTCCATCAGACTTTTGCTGGTGGAATTTCCACCAGCAAAAGATTGAGAGCAGGTTCGCTATTTTTCTGGACAGAAAAAGTTCAGATTGGAAATTCCGATCATCTGTAGCAATTCAGACGCATGCTCGGAAACAATTCGACATATGCTCAAAAGCACTGAACTTAATTTTCTCGGCTTGTTGTAGTGTTGTACGTCACCGTGTTCTTGACGGTCGAAAGCTCAGAGAACTTATTTGACCGTGTGTATGCAAGCCAAGCTTGAGCGGAGTTCAGTCGAAAAAAAACCATCCAGGATTTTTCGAAGGAAAAAAAAAAACCTCAGATCGTGTGCACGCGGCATTAGTCTGCAAATTCGAGATTGCTTGGGCCAGGTGACACTGCCCCATTGCTGGATCAAAATCTTGTGATAACTTACTAGCACACTTGTGTGTATGGATTGGACTTGTTTTTAATCACTTCACCACCCAGGCGAATTCTGGCATTTCTCTCCTACATGTAAAAATCATCTTTTTTTTGCTAAGAAATTACTCAGAAACACCAAAAATACCGTACATACATTTTTCAAGCAAAGACCTAGAGAGAAAAAAAAAAGCCAGTCAGCGTAGGAATTTTTCAAATGCAATTTGTTTTTTGTGTTTTTTTTGGTGAAAGATACTTTAATTTTAATGCAAAAAACAAAAGCTGTATATAACCCAATTTTTTACAACCACTTTAACTACTGATTGTATGTTCTTGCGAAGTTAACTCCTAAAATTGTATCTGTTGCATACCCTTCAATAAAAATTACATTACCCCCCCCCCCCCCCCAACACTCTGCTTTCCAGGTCAAAAAACTGGCAGCGTGTACATCTGCCAGCACCAGAAGTGACATGATGATGTCGCTTCCGGCCTCCCAGGATCATAGAGATGGCTGGGGACCATCCGGTCCATGGCCAGCTTTATGGTAGTCTGCAACCAGATCTGCTCTCCGGGGTCCCCAATCGCATGGGAGAGCCCATAGAGGCACCTGGAATCAGAGGTGATCAGAGCCATTCCAGCCTATGGTTGCCTCTATGATCAGCCAAGGAAGCACCAGCTGGTTGATCGGGTGTCCCAGTGGGATGGGAGAACCCAATGAAGCCACGTAAGGTGACAGGAGGAGGGGCAGGGGGAAAATATTCTCTGCCGCTGCATATACAGGCCATCCAGCAGCTAGTTAGCCGATAGGGTTGCTTTTACAAGAGAGCCAACTCAAAAAAAAAAAAAAAAAAGCCACGCAGTAAAACAAGTCTAGCGATGTACAAGTATGTCACTGGTTAGCAAGTGGTCAATTCATTTTGTTGGCCAAAATAATAACTTATTCTGGCCAATAAAATGAATTCATGGGCATCGTGCTTAGGCATATTTACACGCGTTTAGGGGTGTCAAGTGTTTTTTTTTCTGCAAAAACGCAGCTGCTCCTGGATGCACTGGCTGGGTTTCTTTTTTTGCTGCCTCTAAACGCCTAAAATGTGCATGGACACAGAGGATGACATGCAGGAAATAAAACGTTTGACACCCCTAGAAGCAGCAGGAAAAAAAAATAAATAAATAAAAAAACACACCCCACACATCCTGTGTGCTTGAGGCCCTAAAGCGGAAGGGCAAAACTTTTGATCTTTCATTTTGGATAAAGTAAGGGAGGGTTAGAACACCCGTCAGTTTTTTTTTGCCATCAGTGTCTCATTGGGGAGATTTCCCTTCCCATAGCCGAACAGGAAGTGAGGAAAATCCCTGCAAATTAAAGTGGTGTTGCCACCAAAAAATTAAAAGTGCTTAAAATTCCTAAAAAAAAAAAAAAAAAAAAATAATTGCCAAAAAAAAAAAAATTTTTACTCACCTCTAAATACCGGTTGCTAGGGGGTCCCTCGTAATCTGCCTTCCTCATTGCCCAGGCTGGTGACATCACTTCCCCTCGCGCCGCACATTCACCTGGGACCTGTCATGTGTCCCAGGTGACTGTACGGCGTATCACGGCGCCCTGCGCCGCTCGCGCATTCGCAGTGGGTGCCCGGCTGTGAAGCCACAAGCCGGGTGCCCACAGTATGCATGACGGCGCCGCGAGCGGAGCGGGGAGCGAGGGGGGGGGGCTTCGTCCCCCCGCATCGCTAGACCCTGGGGCAGGTAAGTGTCCGATTATTAAAAGCCAGCAGCTGCAGTATTTGTAGCTGCTGACTTTAAATTTTTTTTTTTTTTTTTTTTAGGGGGTACCCCACTTTAAGGGAATTCCTGGTTGTTACCAGAACTGAAGTCTGCATTGGAAGATTTCCCTTCTATTACTCTTCTGGGGACAACCAAGAAGTCAAATTTTCCTTTCAATGATAATGGTAAACAAGACAAATAGAGAGGGGGACTCTCCCTAACGGGAGCACAGACAGCAAAAGAAACTGACAGGGAATAAAAACCAGCACATCCCTCATTGAAATCACCTCACAGTACACAAACACTGGTTAGGCACATATTTAATCCTTTGATCAACCTAGGTGTTTAACCCTTTCCTAGCCAGTGTCATCAGTACAGTGAATATTTTTAGCACTGATCACTGTATTAGTGTCACTGGTTCCCACAAAGCGTCAGTTAACCACTTCAATACCAGGCTATAATCATACGACGTCCGCAGATAGGATCTCCCATTCTGGGCGGGCGTCATGTGACCTCCTCGCCATCTCACCACTCCTGTGCGAGAAGGAGATTGTGATAACATCTTGTTAGCTCTTAGTGTACACCAACCACACTGATTTACCCCCCCCCCCCCCCCCATAAAGAGTACCCATCAACTAGCCCATCAGAGTACCCAAGCCTCATAGAATATATGTTGGGGTGTTTGCTTTCCAAAATGGGGTCATTCTGTGGGTAATTCCATTGTCCTGGTGCTCCAAGGCCTTCAAAAGTGTGATAGGCAAGAATGAAATGAGAATGTGCAATTTATGCCCCTAGAACACCTGAAGGTGCTACTTCAATGTTGGGCCTTTGTATGTGGCCAGGGTGTGTAAAAGTCTCACAGATGGTGGTATCGCCATACTCGGGAGGCATAGCAGAATGTGTTTTGGGAAGTAATTTTTGCTATATAAATGCTTTGAGTTAGAAATATCTTATAACCTAACCACTTAAAAAAAAATAAGTTAAATTTTCTTTCCACATTTTCCGAAGGCCTGTGGAAGAAAAAAATTAATAAAATGAACCGTTCAAAAGACTCATTATACCTCATAGAATAGACATTGGGGTGTTTGCTTTCCAAAATGGGGTCATTTTGTGGGTAATTCCACTATCCTGGTGCTCTAGGGCCTTCACAAATGTAATAGGTCGTTAGGAAATTAGAGGTGTAATTTATGCTCCCTGCATGTTGGGCCTCTCTGTGTGGCCAAGCTGCGTAAAAGTCTCACATGTGGGATCGACATACTCGGGAGGAGTAGCAGAATGTATTTTGGGGTGTAATTGGAAGTATGCATATGCTATGTGTGAGAAATAAGTTATGACAATTTTTTGAAAAAAAAAAAAAAAAAAAAAAAGTCTTAATTTTTCCAAGAATTGTGGGGAAAAATTACAACTTCAACAAAAAAAACAAAAAAACAAAAAAAAAAACCCTCACCATGCCGAATACTAAATACCTTTGACCGTCTACTTTTCAAAAAGGGGTCATGGGGGGGGGGGGGGGGGGGGGTTGTACTGTCCGGACATTTCAGAGCCTCAAAAAAAAAAAAAATAATGAGATAGGCATCAGGTGTGAACAATTTTCAATGATTTGCACCACAGCTTGTGGACTCTATAACTTTCACAAAGACTAAATAATATCCACTAATTTGGATTATTTTTGCCAAAGAGATGTAGCCGTATAAATTTTGGCCCAAAATTTATGAACAAAAAATTACTTATTTGCACAATTTAATCATAGAATCTAAAAAGCGTTTTTTTTTTTTTTTCAACATTTTCGGCCTTTTTTCACTTATGTCGCAAAAAAATAAAATAAAAGACCCAGTGGTGATTAAATACCACCAAAAGAAAGCTCTATTTGTACGGAAAAAAAAAAATATATATGATAAAAATTTTGTTTGGGTACAGTGTTGCATGACTGAGTAATTGGCATTCAAAGTGTGAGAACGCTCTATTCAGAGAGTGGAGCACGCTTCGCACATGCACAGTAGGGAACCAGCTGTGAAGACACATGGCTTCCCTGCCAGTTTCCCTTAAAGGCAATGGCGGCAGAAGCACCAGAGAGCCGATGGAAACATTGGCTGGGGTGCCAACTTGGTTGAATTCCAGGACAAGCAAGTGTCCTAATATTAAAAGTCTGCAGCTACAGTATGTGTAACTGCTGACTCAATTTTTTTCATGGGGGAGCTGGACCTCCTCTATAAGCTTTGATAATAGAACCTGGAAACTGGAATCAGATTCTGCGTGCACCAGGTTTAGTAAATCTCCTCCATAGTGAGTGGCCGGCACGGAGCCCCCGTCAATGACCGGCTATAGGGCTCCCAGTAATGACCGGCTATAGGGCTCCCAGTAATGACCGGCTATAGGGCTCCCAGTAATGACCGGCTATAGGGCTCCCAGTAATGACCGGCTATAGGGCTCCCAGTAATGACCGGCTATAGGGCTCCCAGTAATGACCGGCTATAGGGCTCCCAGTAATGACCGGCTATAGGGCTCCCAGTAATGACCGGCTATAGGGCTCCCAGTAATGACCGGCTATAGGGCTCCCAGTAATGACCGGTACACGGCTCCCAGTAATGACCGGTACACGGCTCCCAGTAATGACCGGTACACGGCTCCCAGTAATGACCGGTACACGGCTCCCAGTAATGACCGGTACACGGCTCCCAGTAATGACCGGTACACGGCTCCCAGTAATGACCGGTACACGGCTCCCAGTAATGACCGGTACACGGCTCCCAGTAATGACCGGTACACGGCTCCCAGTAATGACCGGTACACGGCTCCCAGTAATGACCGGTACACGGCTCCCAGTAATGACCGGTACACGGCTCCCAGTAATGACCGGTACACGGCTCCCAGTAATGACCGGTACACGGCTCCCAGTAATGACCGGTATAAGGCTCCCAGTAATGACCAGTATAAGGCTCCCAGTAATGACCAGTATAAGGCTCCCAGTAAAGGATGAGGAAGGTCTTACGTCTGGTGAGGGGTTGCGGGACCGGTGCGGTGGTCTGGCTCCCGTACACTGCGGCCAGGCTGAGGAGGAAGATGAAGATCCGGGTACTCGGCTCCTCCATGTCTCTCAGCGGAGATCTCTTCTGATACTTTGTATCGGATTGTATCCACTTCCGGAAGGCCGAGCTTTCTCTGCATCTCCGCCCCCCTGACTCACAGCTCACATGCTGCTGCTCTGATTGGCCAGAGCTCCCCATCAGACCCCGGGCAGGTCACATGCTGCATCCAAAGCTGTCATTGCCGCTGTTATTATGTGGGTGCTGCATTATCAAGAGTGTCATTATCTGGTGACAGCTCTCACGTTGGTACTACAAGTCCCAGCATTTCCTTGTACTCTTCCAGTGTAACCATTAGCTGAATGCAGATCTCCACCTCTGTTAGCCCCTCCATATCAACATTTTTGAAAAAATCTCATGCAGTTTGTTAGATCAGGTTATATAAACCGTTGTTTACATGAGATCTCACACAGAAGAAGCAATATTAACAGTTATATGCTGGGTGGCTAACATGTCATCAGCCCCCCCCCTTATCAAAAAATGACCAAACAGTTATTTTGGAAGCTATTCGTTAGATCCAGTAAGATCAAGTGTTTTTAACATTAGATCTTACATGATTAGAGTCTTATTAAAGAGGAAGTAAACCCTGATGAGTTTACTTCCTCTTTTTTTCCCTGCAAAGGTAAAGCATAATGGACTACTATGCATCGCATAGTAGCCCATTATGTGTCACTTACCTGACACAGGAGCCAGCGAAGTCGCCGCTGTCCCCTGTAGTCCGCCGCATCCATCTTGCTTGTGGCGTCTCGCAGCTCCGCCGAATGACAGCGGCGAAGCCGCGATGACGTCACTCCCGCGCATGCGCACGGGAGTGGCGTCTCGCAGCTCCGCCGCTGTCATTCGGCAAAGCCGCGATGACGTCACTCCCGCGCATGCGCACGGGAGTCGACAAATGCGGCAGCTCCATTCTTGGAACTGCCGCGTTTAGTGCGCCTGCGCGCCGCTGTCTACGGCGCATGCGCCGTAGACAGCGGTGCCCGTTTTCGGGCAAATATCTCCTAAACCATATAGGTTTAGGAGATATTTCTTGGACCTACAGGTAAGCCTTAATCTAGGCTTACCTGTAGGTCAAAGTGGTTTGTAAGGGTTTACTTCCTCTTTAAGTGATTAATGAAGGGGGGGGGGGCTGGCCCCCCTTATCAAATTTTCTGGCTAAAAATCATTCAGGCTAATAGATATTCGTTAGATCCGGTAAGATCAACTGGTTTTAGAGGTGGGTTTTCTGGGTTAGAGCTCATATAATTTCAGGGAGTAACAGTCTGCAGGGGGCTGCAGGAGAAGATTTATTCTTAGTCAAACATACACATTCTACCTTCAGGCTCTAACTTTGTTCAAAGTATATTGAATTCTTTAAATATGATGGCAATGATTAATTCCACAAGCATCCCATATCCCAATCCAAGTTGTAACCCCCATTAAAACAACAAAAACAAAGCTTGCAAAAGACTGTGCATTGTCTCTGGAAAGGATGCATGAAGTCTGGCAGTGGGGTGATTTGGTGGATTGTTTTGCCCTGTACACACGGTCAGACTTTCCAATAGAACATGTGCGATCAGATCTTGCTGTCGGAAAATCCGATCGTGTGTGGGTTCCATCTGATTTTTTTCCGTCAGAATTTCTGACACACAAAGTTTGAGAGCAGGACCTAAAATTTTCTGACAACAAAATCCGATCATTTAAATTCCGATCGTGTGTGTAGACAATTCAGACGGACAAAGTGCCACGCATGCTCAGAATAAATTACGAGACAAAAGCTATTGGCTACTGCCCTCTTTATAGTCCCGTCGTACGTGTTGTATGTTACCGCGTTCTGAACGATCGGATTTTCCAACAACTTTGTGTGACCGTGTGTATGCAAGACAAGTTTGGGCCAAAATCCGTCTGAAAAAATCCCACTGATTTTGTCGTCGGAATGTCCGACCGTGTGTACAGGGCATTAGTCAGTAGTGCTAACACCATGGCTACATGTACATGGGAGGAGCCTGTGATACTTATGTACATGGGAGGGGTCTGTGATACTTATGTACATGGGAGGAGCCTGTGATACTTATGTACATGGGAGGGGTCTGTGATACTTATGTACATGGGAGGAGTCTGTGATACTTATGTACATGGGAGGGGTCTGTGATACTTATGTACATGGGAGGGGTCTGTGATACTTATGTACATGGGAGGAGCCTGTGATACTTATGTACATGGGAGGAGTCTGTAATACTTATGTACATGGGAGGGGTCTGTGATACTTATGTACATGGGAGGAGTCTGTGATACTTATGTACATGGGAGGGGTCTGTGATACTTATGTACATGGGAGGGGTCTGTGATACTTATGTACATGGGAGGGGTCTGTGATACTTATGTACATGGGAGGGGTCTGTGATACTTATGTACATGGGAGGGGTTTGTGATACTTATGTACATGGGAGAGGTCTGTGATACTTATGTACATGGGAGAGGTCTGTGATACTTATGTACATGGGAGGAGTCTGTGATACTTATGTACATGGGAGGGGTTTGTGATACTTATGTACATGGGAGGAGTCTGTGATACTTATGTACATGGGAGGGGTCTGTGATACTTATGTACATGGGAGGAGTCTGTGATAATTATGTACATGGGAGGGGTTTGTGATACTTATGTACATGGGAGGGGTCTGTGATACTTATGTACATGGGAGGGGTTTGTGATACTTATGTACATGGGAGGGGTCTGTGATACTTATGTACATGGTATTTTTTCTTTCTTTATTTTTAATACATTTGCAAAGATTTCAAACAAACTTCTTTCACGTTGTCATTATGGGGGATTGTTTGTAGAGTTTTGAGGAGAATTATGAATTTAATCCATTTTGGAATAAGGCTGCAACATAACAAAAATGTGGAAAAAGTGAAGTGCTGTGAATACTTTCCAGATGCATTGTATGTGTAAGCCGCAGTGGCCACATTAAGGCACCCCAGCTCTTCTTGTGCCCGTGCTGGGTGTCCTGTGCAGCCCTGTACATTTAAGGAGGGGTGGGCTCCCTTCAGGCATACCTGTCTAAGCTTGTTTGGCTGGGCTTCTTTTATGGATCACAGAAGTGCAATTCGTTTTTCACTCCTGTGACATCACAGGAATCAGTCCAGGCACCACGTCATCATGACAATAAAGTCTGGATCCAACAGGTGCCTGGACTGACACCTGTCTGAGTTGCTGAGAGTCTGAGAAGGCTGCTCCCTGACCCCCCCACACCTCAGCACGCCAATGAGCGAGGAGGAGCAGAGTGGAGAACTGATGATTGACAGTCAGCAGCTCTCGGCTCAGGAAGCTGTGAGAACTGAGCCATCGGTGGTGTTCGATCGATCTGTTCTCAGTGTTGAGGCACCGGGGGACCGATGCTTCATCCACCTAGGTAAGTATAAATATGGAAAGAACCCAAAACCTTTACTTCTCTTTTAATATATATATATATGCAGGGGCGTAACTAGAAATCACAGGGCCCCATAGCAAAATGTTGTATGGGCACCCCCCCCACAAAAAAATTATTAACTAATGCCATTGAACAACAGACTACCACATCCATGTGGCACAGTACCCAGGCAACGGCTTATATTAATTTTTAACAACAAAGTATGCAGTATACTGTATGCAGCCCCTGAAGGGAACACATTGCTGACCTCTATGCCTTCTAACCAATTTCTGTTCTGTTATATAAAACAAAATAGTTCAACTCACCATAATGCAAAATCAGTGGGATCCCTGAGCGTGTCACTTGCCATCATCGCCTGCCACCAGATGCAGATTTTAACTTGTCACACGTTGCAGAATGTCACCTGCCACATGTTGCGGATTGTCCTCTTGCCACATCCCAGATTGTCACTTGCCACGTCACTTGCCACGCATTATGGATTGTCACTTGCCACGTCCGGGATTGTCACTTGCCACACATTAAGGATTGTCCCTTGTCACATCACCTGCCACACGTTGCGGATTGTCCACTTGCCACGTCCTAGATTGGCACTTGCCACACATTACAGATTGTCACTTGCCACGTCCCAGATTGCCACTCGCCACACATTATGGATTGTCACTTGCCACGTCCTAGATTGTCACTTGCCACACATTATGGATTGTCACTTGCCATGTCCTAGATTGTCACTTGCCACACATTATGGATCGTCACTTGCCACATTCCGGGTTGTCACTTGCCACGTCACCTGCCACACATTACAGATTGTCACTTGCCACGTCACCTGCCACACATTACGGATTGTCACTTGCCACGTCACCTGCCACACATTATGGATTGTTACTTGCCATGTCACGGATTTTCACTTGCCACGTCACCTGCCGCATATTACGGATTGTCACTTGCCACATCACCTGCCACACATTACGGATTGTCACGGATTGTCACTTGCCATGTCCCAGGTTGTCACTTGCCACGTCACCTGCCACACATTATGGATTGTCACTTGCCACGTCACCTGCCACACATTACGGATTGTCACTTGCCATGTCACGGATTTTCACTTGCCACATTACCTGCCACACGTTACGGATTGTCACTTGCCATGTCATGGATTTTCACTTGCCACGTCACCTGCCACATATTACGGATTGTCACTTGCCACATCCAGGTTGTCACTTACCACATCACCTGCCACACATTACAGATTGTCACTTGCCATGTCCCAGGTTGTCACTTGCCACGTCACCTGCCACACATTATGGATTGTCACTTGCCACGTCACCTGCCACACATTACGGATTGTCACTTGCCACGTCACGGATTTTCACTTGCCACATCACCTGCCACACGTTATGGATTGTCACTTGCCACGTCCTGGATTGTCAATTGCCACCCATTAAGGATTGTCACTTGTCACATCACCTGCCACACGTTGCGGATTGTCCACTTGCCACGTCGCCTGCCACCAGGTGCAGATTGTCACTTGTCACACGTTGCAGAATGTCACCTGCCACATGTTGCGGATTATCCACTTGCCACATCCCGGATTGTCACTCGTCACACATTACGGATTGTCCCTTGCCACGTCCTAGATTGCCACTTGCCACACATTACAGATTGTCACGTCCTAGATTGCCACTCGCCACACATTATGGATTGTCACTTGCCACGTCCTAGATTGTCACTTGCCACACATTATGGATTGTCACTTGCCACGTCCTAGATTGTCACTTGCCACACATTATGGATTGTCACTTGCCACATCCCGGGTTGTCACTTGCCACATCACTTGCCACACATTACGGATTGTCACTTGCCACGTCACCTGCCACACATTACAGATTGTCACTTGCCACGTCACCTGCCACACATTACGGATTGTTACTTGCCATGTCACGGATTTTTCACTTGCCACGTCACCTGCCACATATTACGGATTGTCACTTGCCACATCCAGGTTGTCACTTACCACATCACCTGCCACAAATTACGGATTGTCACTTGCCATGTCCCAGGTTGTCACTTGCCACGTCACCTGCCACACATTATGGATTGTCACTTGCCACGTCACCTGCAACACATTACAGATTGTCACTTGCCACTTCACGGATTTTCACTTGCCACATCACCTGGCACACGTTACGGATTGTCACTTGCCACGTCACAGATTTTCACTTGCCACGTTACCTGCCACACATTACAGATTGTCACTTGCCATGTCCCGGCTGTCACTTGCCACGTCGCCTGCCACACATTATGGATTGTCACTTGCTCTGTCACTTTCCTGCTGTGTCAGAGTCAGGCAGCAGATAGTCAGGCAGCAGAGAGATAATGTCATCTCTCTGCTTCCTGGCTGCCTGCACAGTGAGGGGGAAACTGCACTGCAGGGATGCAGGACGGGCGCCGGGCAGTGAGAGATGATGTCATCTCTATGGTCCCCCGCCCGTCAGCTCCCTGATTGGCCAGCCCGCTCACGCCCACTCTCTCACCCGCTGAGCCGCCCGCTCTCGCCCGCGGACCACCCGCGGAGCCGCGGACCACCCGCTCTCACCCGCGGAGCCGCCCGCTCTCGCCCGCGGACCACCCGCGGAGCCGCGGGCTGCCCGCTATCACCCGTGGACGAGCCGCGGGCCACCCGCGGAGCCACGGACCGTCCGCTATCACCCACGGAGCCGCGCTGCCTGTCCTCACCGGGCCCCACTTGACTGCGGGCCCCATAGCGCCCGCATGTGTTGCTATGGCGGTAGTTCCACCACTGTATATATTTATTATTCTTGCTGGGGGAACGTCTGTGCAGGAAGTTCTTGTCATACAATGGACACGGAAAGGCTCTGTTCACACCTAGGTGTTCCAGACTCCCAAATTGCTGCAAAACGCGGGATGTGCATGCGATCCGTTTACTTTCAACATCACCCCAATCAAGGCATGATTTTGCCACGATTGTCGCCTGACAAATCGCAGGACTGCTTTTGGGAAGCAGGGGTCCCATGATTTTGTTTGCTCTATTTGTTTTGTCGGGTGACAATATTGTCCCGTGATTAGGGTGCCATTGAAAATAACAGGATCACAAGCGTATCCTGTGTTTTCCAGAAATTTGGGAATTGCAGTAATTCCGCTTGTGATCTGGAAGACCTAGGTGTGAGAGCAGCCTAAGCATCTTTTATCAGTTGCTGAGTTCACCTTCTATAGATTCAGGGGGAACATTTTTTTCCTCAAACATACCACACATTTGCTTCATTCTTTTTTCCACCGCTAATATATACTCAGCATTGACCTTGTATAGTGCTTTTCTCTCTAAGGACTCCAAGTACTGGAGATGGCATTGGCCAGGAATCAAACCCAGGTCAGCTGCTGGGAAGGCAGCTATGCTCACCACTGCACCACCAACACAAGGTAGCATGTCTTTGTAGTGTGGGAGGAAACCGGAGTACCCAGAGGAAACCCAGGCAAGCACGGGGAAAACATGCAAACTCCATGCAGATAGTGTCCTGGTCAGAATCTGAAACAAGGACCCCAGTGCTACAAGGCTAACCCCTAAGCCTCTGTGCTGTCCATATGCGCCTCTGTTCTCTAAGGTCCACCCCTCCTGAGCAGAGTAAATCAGTACTGTACACTTAAAGAGCCTCCAGAAGAAATCCAAACTTATCCTAAACTACAATCTATAACACTCCAAAATACACCCAAAGAATCACACACACCTCTACCGCATATGCAAACTTATCCTAATCTACAATATATAACACTCCTATAATAAAACATACCCAAATAAAAATAAAGAGGGGTACAGTGGTCCCCAAATTAGCAACACAATGGAGCTAAATATTCCATTCACCCTTAGGCCTCATTCACACGGCGGGTATGAATCCGTACCCCATGGGAGGGCAAAGCTGTTCCCAGCATTCCGTGTAGGCAGTCCCATTGCTGTCAACTGGGTTTCAGCGGCTGTACCCAATGTAACATCTGTGTGGGTGCACAGTCCCGAACGCACCCAAGGTGCATCTGCACAACTAAACCCCCATTGATGTCCTTTTTGGGATTAACTCAGCCCCCACACAGGGTACAGATTCATACACCCCATGTGAGCAAGGCCTTGGACTTCTCCATGAAGGACCTCACTGGTGGGAATAGTCCTCGTTTCTCCAGCAGAGAAAGCCTAAAGAAAGCTGGAAAGACTCCTCCTGCCTCTGAAGACAAAAAGATTTCCAACCTCCCCTCATAGCCAGTCCAACACATGCCTCAAATATAAATCGGCCTTCAACCTCCCCATATAGCTGGTCCAACACACGCCTCAAAAACATACCAGCCTTCAACCTCCCCTCATAGCCGCTCCAACACATGCCTCAAAAACATACCGGCCTCCAACCTACCCTCGTAGCCGGTCCAACACACACCTCAAAAACATATCAGCCTTCAACCTCCCCATATAGCTGGTCCAACACATGCCTCAAAAACATACTGGCCTTCAACCTCCCCTCATAGCTGGACCAACACACGCCTCAAAAACATACCGGCCTCCAATCTCCCCTCATAGCTGGTCCAACAAACTCCTCAAAAACATACAGGCCTCCAACCTCCTCTTATAGCTGGTCCAACACAAAGCTGGACCAACACACGCCTAAAAAACATATAGGCCTCCAACATCCTCTTATAGCTGGTGCAACACATAGCTGGACCAACACACACCTCAAAAACATACCGGCCTCCAACCTCCCCTCATAGCCAGTCCAACACAGGCCTCAAAAACATACAGGCCTCCAACCTCATCTTATAGCTGGTCCAACACATAGCTGGACCAACACATACCTGCCTCAAAAACATACAGGCCTCCAACCTCCTCTTATAGCTGGTCCAACACGCTCCTCAAAAGCCTACCGGCCTCCGAACTTGTAGATCGATAATACATCAATCAAGCATAATCACCTGTAAAAAAGTGCCTGAGATGTTGGTGGTAAACAGCCTGCTAGGCCCGTGGGGAACCGAACCAATTCTTTCAAAAGCTTCCTCATATCCAAGAGTTGCCAAATGTAGACATTAAGCTTTGAGGTTAATCAAAAATATCACATTCTAAAGGGAAAGGTAGTACAAGGGGTAGGGGGAGTATGGAAGAGGGAGAGAGGGAGGAAAGGAGAGGAGGGGAAGGGAGGTTGGAGGAAAGAAGGGTGGTGAGGTTCGGGGGAACTCTCACACTCCTTTATTTCCCCCAACCTCCACCACCCTTTCTTTTCCTCCATCTCTCCCTCTTCCATACTCCCCCTCCCCTTGTTCTACCTTTCCCTTTAGAATGCGATATATTTGATTAGCCTTAAAGCTGCAGAAAGGGAAATAGAGGGCTAATGGGGAGTCCCTCCGGTTACTGGAGTGGCAGCCGCCACCAGTGTAGGAACTTGTGTTGGTACAGCCATACCTGGTTCCTCAGACTTTTTGTTGAGACTTCTTCTAGGAAAAGCCAATTGTCCTGTGTGTCCAACTATATTGATAGTGATTCAGAAGCTGCATAAAGGGAAATCAAGTGCTGACGGGGGGACCCTCCCGTTACTGGAGTGGCAGCCGCCACCAGTGTAGGGACCTGTGTTGGTACAGCTGTACCTGGTCCCTGGGAGGGTTCCTCAGACTTTTTGTTGAGTCTTCTTCTAGTAACAGCCAATTGTCTTGTTTGTCCAACTACATTGATAGTTGGCGATTCATAATCTCCAAAAACAAAAATGGAGGATTGATGAAAAGACCCTCAGGTTACTGGAGTGGCAGCCGCCACCAGTGTAGGGACCTGTGTTGGTACAGCCGTACCTGGTCCATAGGAGGGTTCCTCAGACTTTTTGCTGAGTCTTCTAGGAAAAAGCCAATTATCTTCTTTGTCCAACTACAGTGATGGTGATTCAGAAGGTCCAAAAACAAAAATGGAGGCCTGACGGGAGGACCCTCCGGTTACTGGAGTGGCAGCTGCCACCATTGTAGGGAACTGTGTTGGTACAGCCATACCTGGTCCCTTGGAGGGTTCCTCAGACTTTTTATTGAGTCTTCTTTTGGAAAAAGCCAATTGCCTTTTTTTTCCAACTACTTTAATAGTTGGTGATTCAGAAGCTTCACAAAGGGAAGCAGAGGGCTGATGGGTAGACCCACCGGTTACTGGAGTGGCAGCCACCACCAGTGTAGAGACCTGTGTTGGTACAGCCGTACCTGGTCTCTGGGAGGGTTCCTCAGACTTTTTGTCTTCTTTTAGGAACAGCCAATTGTCTTGTTTGACCAACTACGTTGATAGTTGGTGTTTTCGAAGCTCCAAAAATTAAAATGGTGGGCTGATGGGAAGACCCTCCAGTTACTGGAGTGACAGCCGCCACCAGTATAGGGACGTGTGTTGGTACAGCCGTACCTCGTCCCTGGGAGGGTTCCTCAGACTTTTGGTTGAGTCTTCTTCTAGGAAAAAGCCAATTGTCTTGTTTTTCCAACTACAGTGGTGTGAAAAAGTGTTTGCCTTTTGTCTCATCGGTCCACAGAATGTTGTCCCAAAAGTCTTGGGGATCATCAAGATGTGTTGTGGAGAAATTGAGACGAGCTTTGATGTTCTTTTTGCTCAGCAGTGGTTTTCTCCTTGGAACTCTGCCATGCAGGCCATTTTTGCCCAGTCTTTTCCTGATGGTGGAGGCATGAACGCTGACCTTAACTGAGGCAAGTGAGGCCTGCAGTTCCTTGGACGTTGTTGTGGGGTCTTTTGTGACCTCTTGGATGAGTCGTCGCTGCGCTCTTGGGGTAATTTTGGGCGGCCGGCCACTCCTGGGAAGGTTCACCACTGTTCCATGTCTTCGCCATTTGTGGATAATGGCTCTCACTGTGGTTCGCTGGATTCCCAAAGCTTTGGAAATGGCTTTATAACCCTTTCCAGACTGATAGATCTCAATTACTTTCTTTCTCAATTGTTCCTGAATTTCTTTGGGTCTCGGCATGATGTGTAGCTTTTAAGGATCTTCTGGTGGACCTTACTGTGTCAAGCAGCTCCTATTTAAGTGATGCCTTGATTGTGAACAGGTGTGGCAATAATCAGGCCTGGGTGTGGCTAGAGAAATTGAACTCAGGTGTGGACAACCACAGTTATAGTATGTTTTAACAAGGGGGGCAATCACTTTTTCACACAGGGCCATGATGGTTTGGATTTTTTTTCACCTTTAATAATAAACACCTTCATTTACAAATTGCATTTTGTGTTTACTTGTGTTGTCCTTGACTATTGTTTAAATTGGTTTGATGTTCCGAAACACTTAAGTGTGACAAACATGCAAAGGAACAGGAAATTAGGAAGGGGGCAAACACTTTTTCACACCACTGTACATTGATAGTTTGTGATTCAGAAGCAGCTGATGAGAATATTTCAAGAGATTGATGACGTAGTGGATTCGGTGATGGCCTTAATTGAAGATTCTCTCCCTCATATTCACTAGCAAATCATCCTCTAATCCCCCCTCCTCGTCACCTAGTTTAAATTTTATTCCAACGTTTTGGCCATCTTCAATCCCCAAAAATCTGCACCCCTCCCATTTAAGTGCAATCCGTCAATACTATAAAGATGTTAACCGCCTGAAAAGTCAGCCCAGTTCGTTATGAAGAAACCCCTCCTCTCTGCACCAGTTCCTCAGCCACTTGTTAAGTACCCTAAGCTCCTGTTGCCTCTCTGGTGTGAGGTACCGGCAGTATTTCTAAAAATATTGCCGTGGGGGACCTTTTCTTTAATATAGCCCCTAAGTCCCTGAAATCATTTTGTAGGCCGTTGCATCTTTCTCTAACTTTGTCATTGGTACCGATATATACCATGACAGCTGGCTCCTCTCCAGCGCCATCCAACAATCTGTCCATGCAATCTGCAATGTGCTGAACCCAAGCACCCAATAAACAACATACTGTTTGGTGATAACGGTGTTTGTGACAGATTGCCCTGTGTATCTTTCCAATAACTGAATCCCCTACCACTAGTATGTGCCTATCCTTTTTTGTAACCTTGCCTCCATCTTTGTCACATGCTGGTGGAGTCTCGGTGTGAACGTCACATGTTGGTGGAGTCTTGGTGTGAACGCCACATGCTGGTGTAGTCTCTGTGTGAACGTCACATGCTGGTGAATTCTTTACGTGAATGTCACATTCTGGAGTAGTCTCATTGTGAACATCACATTCTGGAGGTGTCTCATAAACATCACATTCTGGAGGAGACTCATTGTGAATGTCACATTCGGGAGGAGTCTCATTGTGAGCGCCCCCCCCATTGATTTCAGTGCGCTGCCCTATGCCCCACAGTAGCTCATGATGCGTTTCGCTTTTATTTCCCACGCATTTTGCCACATTTGTTGTACTGGGGTCTCACGTTTGGAGGGACATTTTCAATAAATGGCACTACAAGCGTGAGGCACATATTTTTGCATGTTCCGGGATTGCGTGGAAGCGTGCATTTATGTGCGCATTTTTTTGGTTGAACTGAATGGACTGGTGTCTTTTTTTAACCTGACTAACTAAGTAACTATGTAATGCGCAGATGTGACCGGAGAATGATATGGTGGAAAGTTGTCCCCGCGGCATGACGTGTTCCACCATATTTCCATTTTTTATCGGTGACCACCATACAAAAACTTTTTTTTAGAAGCCGGCAGACATGTGTAAAGTGCACATGTTTTCTTTGGATGGAAATATTGGAGGAAAGTTCTTTCTCTCCTTTACTCTTGAGTATGAATAGCTGTAAAATGTGCTGTGAATGTGAGCACACAGGTAATGTCTATGGCTCTAATCAATCAATACTGGACCTTCCTAAGATGAGTCCCCACAAACCACAAACCTTCCCAAAGCTGCAGATGAGGGAAGGAAAATGGAGGGGGGAGTGGTACATTTTCTTAGAGGGGGCTCCCCATAATTTTTGGGTTATGGGGGGTCTTGCTATGGAGATAAAGGGTCTCGCTGTGTAATTGGTGTCTCCACAGAGGGCCATACAAGTCCAGAGGACCCCCGCCACCAACAAACCTGTCCAGGGGATTGGCAGAAAACCTGCAGGTGTCGGCAACAGAGAAGAGTAGTCTGCAGAGCCAATCCAACAGGTATGCCATGTGATAATGACCAGTCAGTACAGGAGACATTGCAGCTGTGCTCAGTCATCTATTTCTATCCTGTTTATTGTACAATCACACCAGTCCCTGCCCCCAAGGAGTTTACAATCTAATCTCCCTAACTCACATTCATAAACATACTAGGGCCAATGTACCTCCCAGCAATTCTTTGTAGTGTGGGAGGAAACCGGAGTCCCCGAATGAAACCCACGCAGGCGCAGGGAGGCCATGAAAACTCCAGGCAGGTGGCGCTGTGGTTGGGAATTGAAGCGATGACCCCGGAGCTGCCAGGCAGAAGAGCTAACCACTTAATTCCTCTAACTGCAGCTTCTTGTTGTATGTTTCTGTACAATGTAACAGCTCCTATGCTGCACTGTATGTGGAATACGCTGGACTCATAGGAACATCATAGTCTGCCAAAGACAAGCAGTTACTCATTGGGCCATTTTATATTTAAATGTAATTTTATTAAAAAGCCAAAAGAGAGAAATGACAGTGAAAAGAGAATGGTTTGTATAGACAGGGAGGATGTTAATGGATAGAAATATGCTGATGGAGCTGGTGCCGGTCTGGGCACTGGAATGTGGAAGCATATAGATTGTGGGAGGAGCTTCTAAAGGGGTTTTATTAATAAAAGCGCGTTGTATGATGACCTTGTCATTTCCTTTTTAGGTGATTGGTGGAAATCCATTAAGGGGAGAATATATCTATTGGATGAAGAAACGCTGACTTGTTGGTTTTTGGTGATAGAATAACGTGTGATTGGCCCAGAGGTTCTCAGGGTTCTGGGGGAGGGACATTTGCACCATCACTGGCAGGGAGCACTTTTTGTATTGAATTTTAAGGATCACTTCTATAAAAGCACGGGGATGGGATGACGTTTGATAAATACAATAACATGGAATTTTGTGGATGAACATTTTCAAGGACTGTTCTTTTGGTTTTGGGTTTTGCATGGATGGGGGGCCGGCACCCGTGCACCCACAATACATGGGCCGCCACTGCAGGACTGATTGGTGGAGTGCTGCAGAGATGGTTGTTCTTCTGGAAGGTTCTCCTCTCTCCACAGAGAAATGCTGGAGCTCTGTCAGAGTGACCATCGGGTTCTTGGTCACTTCCTTAAGGCCCTTCTCCCTCGATCACTCAGTTTGGCCAGGTGGTCCGCTCTAGGAAGAGTCCTGGTGGTTCCAAACTTCTTCCTCTTACAGATGATGGAGGCCACTGTGCTCATTGGAACCTTCAATGCTGCAGACATTTTTCTGTGCCCTTGCCCAGATCTGTGCTTCCATACAATCCTGTCTCGGAGGTCTACATTAAATTCCTTGGACTTCATGGCTTGGTTTGTGCTCTGACATGCACTGTTAACTGTGGGGCCTTCCAAATCATGTCCAATCAACTGAATTTACCACAGGTAGACTCCAATCAAGTTGAAGAAAAACATCTCAAGGATGATCAGTGGAAACAGGATGCACCTGAGCTCAGTGTTGAGTGTCACAGCAAAGGCTGTGATATTTATGTACATGGGAGGAGTCTGTGATACATACAAGGGAGGAGCCTGTGATACTTATGTGCATGGGAGGAGCCTGTGATACTTATGTACATGGGAGGAGCCTGTGATACTTATGTACATGGGAGGGGTCTGTGATATTTATGTATGACCTCTGCCGGGTTAGCCCCCCCATATCAAAATTTTTAAAAAAATCTTATGCAGTTTGTTAGATCTTTGTTAGATCAGGTTGGATCAACCATTGTTTACGTTATTTTTTCTGGCCAAAAATCATTCAGGCTAATAGATATTCGTTAGATCCATTAAGATCAAGTGGTTTTAACGTTAGATATCACATCATTTCAGAGATATTCCACATCAAAATAGAGATATTAGGTGGTACATATCTCTGAAAATATGTGAGATCTAATGTTAAAACCACTTGATCTTACTGGATCTAAAATTTGATAAGGGGGGCCAGCTCCCCCCCCCCCAATTATCACTTAATACGTCCCTAATTATGTGAAATCTAACATTAAAACCACTTGATCTTACCGGATCTAACAAATAGCTTCCAAAATAGCTAACTGTTTGGTCAATCTTTTGATAAGGGGGGCTGATGACGGGTTAGCCCCCCCAGCAATATCTGTTAATATTGCTTCTTCTGTGTAAGATCTAACGTAAACAATAGTTGATCTAACCTGATCTAACAAACTGCATAAGATTTTTTCAAAAATTTTGATATGGGGGGGCTAACCCGGCAGAGGTCAGATCTCCTCCTCCTGTGTACCCAGGAGCTGGCTGCAGTCAAACTACAAGTCTCAGCGTGGCTTAGCAGTCTAGTGGTCGCCATACACAGTATAATCTGACCATGTAATCTGTATGAAAAAAACGTAACCACTCGCCCTCTGGATGATTTTGCAATTTTTTGGGAAATTTTTTGGCACTGCGTCTCTTTGTCAATTGTGTAGTCATGCAGCGCTGTACACAAATAAAATGTATATGATTTTATTCCCACAAACAGATCTTTCTTTTTGTGGTATTTGATCCCCTCTGTTTTTTTTTGTTTTTTTTTTAATATATAGACCGACAATTTTGAAAAAGAAGTTCCAATATTATTTACTTTCTGCTATAAAATATATTCAATAAAAAATGTCTTAATAGATTTTAGACCAATATGTATTCTGCTACATATTTTTGGTAAAAAAAATCCCATTAAGCATATATTGATTGGTTTTAGCAAAAGTTATAGTGTCTACAAACTATGGGATATACGCTGGAATTTTTATTTCATTTTTTTTTATACTAGTAATAGCGGCGATCAGCAACTTATAGCAGGACTGCGATATTTCAGCGGTCAATCTGACACTTTTTGGGAACCAGTGACACTAATACAGTGATCAGTGCTAAATAATATGCATTGTCACTGAACTAATGACACTGGCTGGGAAGGGGTTAAACAGCTAAGGTGATCAAAGGGTTAACTGTGTACTTAGCCAGTGTTTTGGTGTTTACTATGTGGTTCTTTTAGTGGGGAAGGGAAGCAATGGATTTTCTTTCCCTTCCCCACTGACAAAGCAACTTGTCCCCATCAACATGGGAACAAGGTGCTTTGGGGGCACCCAAAGTGTTCCCCTTAACCACTTCAATGCACTATATTATGTACTCTGTAGTGCACTATATACTCTGCACTGTATTATATATACTACACGGACTGCACTATATACTCTGCAATGTATTTGTAGCGATGACACTTTGGACAAAGTGTCATTTATGTGTAAATTTCGTTTTTGCCTCAGGACAGTAGTGGGGTTCTGAGGGTTAATTGTGTAGGTTAACTTTGACATCAGTCTGGCTGGACTGTGTTAGAGTTCTGCCTGGTCATGTGAACGGTGAGGGGCACATGACAGGCCAGAACCAGGCCTGGTTGGACGTTTTGGGTATCAGCTTCCTCGGAACCAATCAGTGGGTGTGCCGGGCTCCAATGAGGAGTCTGGGGAAGGGTACTTAAAGGGGTTGTAAAGGTTCGTTTTTTATTTTCTAAATACGTTCCTTTTAGCTAGTGCATTGTTGGTTCACTTACATTTCCTTTCGCTTTCCCTTCTAAATGTTTTTTTTCTTTATCTGAATTTCTCACTTCCTGTTTCTCCTCAGTAAACTTCACACCATCATCCGAGCGGTGTTTAGTCAGCCAGAACAGCTTACTGAGGAGGAACAGGAAGTGAGAAATTCAGACAAAGAAAACAAAGAAAAAAAATCATTTAGAAGGGAAAGCGAAGGAAAAGGTAAGTGAACCAGCAATGCACTAGTTTAAAGGAACCTATTTAGAAAATAAAAAACGAACCTTTACAACCCCTTTAAGATGTTGAAGTCACGTGTTGAGGAGGAGTTTGTGAGGCCCGGGCGGTCTGTTCTTGTTTCCTGGATCGAGGCAGTCCCGCGAGGGGTACCGGTCACAGAGCGTTCAATGCTCCACAACATGCTTCTGTTGGTTGGCCCCGATAGACCCATCTGGTCTGGGGTAAGGATCCGTCTGTTCCTGAGTCTCAGAACTGGCTGGTCCAAGGCGCAGTAACTGAGGGAGGATTCAAGGCATTCGGGTGTGCTCTCGGCTTGGAGGGGCACCGCAGCTCGTGAAAGTGATCGGGGAGGACTCTTCGGAGGAGGGCCGACAAGCCGGCATCCTGAGAAGTGCCTGGTTGCTGAGTTGTAAAGGACATTGATGAATCCACACTTTTTCCAGTACTGTCAAGGAGACAGAGAACGTTCCAGGTACTGAGGAAAAAGGTTCCTGTTCACTTTCAGTTACAACTTGTTCAAGGTTAGAGATTTCTTAAGTTATGAATCAACGTGCTGATTGCCATAATCTCTGGCTAGAGATTTGTTCAGCCCTGAAGTGCCCAGCTGCAAGTGGCTACTCTCTGGGTGGTAATAGAGACTTTGTTATACTAGCAGTTCAAGGTGCCCAAGTTTCTTCACTCTTGCCCTCTGTTCCCATATGAGACTGTGTTGTTGGATGTTACCCCTGCAAACAAAAACCTTTCAAAAGGACTTTATTGGTGTCAGCGTCCAAAGTTGTTAGGTATCAACCCTGGGAACCCCTAGACGTGGAAGAACAAGCCAAGCGGAGGTAACCGGTAAGCCCAAAAGGTTAAAGCCGCCCTGCAAAGGGTTATGGCCGCTACATATTATATAGAGCACAGATAAACCATGGGTGGAGCACGCGGATGGAGCGTGGATAAAAGTTCTGTTTGTGTGAAAAAAAAATATAAAAATTTAATTTGGGTACAGTGTTGCATGACCGCTCAATTGTCATTCAAAGTGTGACAGCGCTGAAAGCTGAAAATTGGTCTGGGCAGGAAGGGAGGGAAAGTGCATGATAGGAATCTCCTCCTGCTGACCTCCCAACATTTTGAGATGGGAAGGAGGGACACCTACTAGCAAATGTAGGCGTAGGACACACACCCTTAAATGAGAATTAACCCCCAAAAAGTTAATTAAATCCACAAGGGACTTTTTTTTACCACTACTATTTCTTTATATTGCCTTTTTAAAATTGACAAATGCAGCAATTTAGAAATTAGATGAAAGGTTTAGCTCTGGGAAACACTTTTTGAAAGATAACTAGTGCATTTTATATACAACTATATAGATCAGACCAAAATGAGGGACAAATGAGAGGGACATTGCTCCAAATCAGGGACAGTCCCTCGGAATCAGGGACAGTTGTGAGCTATGCGTCTGTCCTGATACTAACTTCCAGCCTGTCTTATGCCGCGTACACACGAGCGGACTTTTCAACATCCAAAGTCCGACGGAATGATTCCGTCAGACTATTCAATCGTGTGTGGGCTGCAACGGACTTTTGATTCGCAAAAGTCTGATGGACTTTAGAAAATGGAACATGCTTCAAATTTTTCCGACGGAACTCCGCCGGACCCGGTCCCTCCGAAAAATTCGCTCGTGTGTATGCTATTCCGACGGACTAAAACCGACGCTAGGGCAGCTATTGGCTACTGGCTATGAACTTCCTTATTCGAGTCCAGTCGTACGTCATCACGTTCGAATCCGTCGGAGTTTGGTGTGATTGTGTGTGGCCAAGTCCGCTCAGTCGAAAAGTCCGTCAGAACTCTGTCGAAACTCCGGCAGAACTCGGGCATAACTCCTTCGGAAGTCTGTCGGACATAAGTCCTCTCGTGTGTACGGGGCTTTACTGATCCATCAGCTTCAGAACCTTCTTAGTCCCTAACCTGGAGGAAATATGCAGATCAGGGGTTTTGATTTCACTGACTACATACTTGATCTGGGTGGTTGACTCATGAAGTATTGGAGCCAAAGAAAACCAGGGAGCTTGGGTTATAATAAGGGGGACAGTCATGACAGTCTGCATAGGATACGCTGCTTTCAAGCCTTGGTAAGTAAACAGAGCGGAACCAAATGATTGTGGCTTTGTTTCCCATCGGACAGCTTAGAAGGCGGCACTGTTTTCTAATGGGGGAATGCAAAGGACGCTGCACTGGTGTCATTTCCTGTTCCTGCCTCAACGTGGAGAGAGCATTGGTGATACATTGCAGTGGAGACGTGTGTATGATCATTTCTGTGCCTCTGATAGACTTGTGTGTGATGTATTCTGTGTGTTATAGACTCTGTGTGGTGTATTAGGTGTGTTTACATTGTGTTCATTGCTCAGCACAGAGAATGAGGAGATTTTGCTGTTTCATATTAGCAGCAGAAAATCACAGCTGGCATTGGGAGTGTACAGGACTCATATGTCTCCTGTGCATTCTGTATCCTTACCTGTCACATAGGGGTTGATTTAATAAAACTGGAGAGTGTAAAATCTGCTGCAGCGCTGCATAATAACCAATCATCTTCCAGCTTTTTTTTTTTTTTTTTTATGCGTCCAAAGCTTAAAGTGTTTGGGAAGTCTAAATTGCAAGTTATTGCCAGACCCTCTGTTAGAGCCTGGCATACCCCACTATGAAAGTTATTAAAATTAAAAAAAAAGAGCGTTCTAAATACCTGTTTTCAGGCTGGTCACATGACTCACAGCCGCTTTACAGCTCCGATACATGGCTTCTGCCGGAGAGCCACGTTCTCCCTCTGACGTCAGCCAGGCAGATCGCGTGGCTGCTCGGCTCCTCCCGCAGAAGCCCTGTCTCATACATGTAAAGCGGCTCTGAGTCGTGACCGGTCTGAAGACAGCTGTAAATGGGTATTTAGAATGCTCTTTTTTTTTTTTTAAATAACTTCCATAGTGTGGTGTGCCAGGCTCCAATAGAGGATCTGGCAGTGACAATTTTAGGTTTTTAATAATAGTGGCAAGGGGGTGGAGACAGAGAGAGGGAGCTGACAGGCAGGCAGGAAGGAGGAGGAGAGCAGAGGAGACAGCAGCGTATGGCGGAGGGACACACTCAGACCACGGTGGTCAGGGCTCAGTAGCCCTGGTTATCGTGGTCAGTATAGAGAGGTCATACAGGAAGTTGGAGGTTTTGTTTACAGCTTATAGGGGTGTAGACCTTGTGGGCGCATGCCTGATTCATTCATTCAGCATCCATAGAAGCCGAATATATGACTCGGTGGGGGGGGGGGGGGGGGGGGTCATTGGATTTGATTGACAGCAGCGGGAGCCAATGACTGAACTGCTATCAATCCATCCAATTAGGACCCGAGACACCGGCTTTTGCTGATGTGCTCATCCCCGGGATGGGATAGCGGGGGTTCAGGTAAATAAAACGGGGGCTTGGGGAGGCTGCAGCATTACAGGAGGTTTTTCACCTCAATGCATAGAATGCATTGAGGTGAAAAACCTCGAAGGTTTATCACCCCTTTAAAAAACACTTTTTTAATTGGCACAAGCTGAAGTTAGAAGCTGATTGGCTACTGTGTAGAGCTGCACCAGATTTTGCACTTGCCAGTTTTAGTAAAACACCCTTAGCTCCTGTACACACGGTCGGAGATTTCAACAACCAAATCGGTCGGATTTTGTCCATCGGATCTTGTCCGAAACTGTTGCATACACACGGTCGGACAAAGTTGTCGAAAAATCCTTTCATTCAGAACGTGATGACGTAATTTCATTACGATGGGACTACATTCAGGCTAGTAGCCAATAGCTTTGATGTAGGAATTTGATCTGAGCATGCGTGGCACTTTGTCCGATCAGAATTCTTTACACATGATCGGAGTATGTCCTATCGGACCAGTTTGTTGGAAAATATTTCCAACAAGTTGGAAAATTGGGTCTGACGGAAACAGTCCGATGCATACCACACACAGTCGGATTATCCGACAAACCGGTCCGATAGGACACATTCCGTCGGAATCTCCGACCGGATGTACAGGGGCTTATAGTAAATCATAGATCTGTGTGCATCGGGTTTAAGGGATGGGCTCAGGCGTGTTCGCAGTGACACATGCCCGAGCCTGCCAGGAAGCTGACACTGTGCAGCGCTAGGGCTGGGGAAAAAATTGTTTTTAATTGAGTTGCAAGGTCAAATAGATTTAGTTATTTTTTGATTTTTTTTAAAAATTATTTCACTAGGACTGCCGCGGTGTCGGCGCAGGATGCCGTGGACTAGGCCGAAGCCGCGACCTCGCCTAAAAACTCCTGCCCGCAGCTCCCCAGGACTGATTGGAATCGTGAATCAAGTTTTTTTTTTTTTTTTGAGGAAATCACCCAGCTCTATGCAGCGCTAATCACAGGCAATGAGACATTTCCTGATCTGTGCAGCCGGGGATTGGGAAATGTCTCACTGCCTGTGATTAGCGCTGCGCAGTGTCGGATTCCTGGTGGGCATGGGCATGTGGAGCTGCGAAGACGCCTGAGCCCATCCTTAATCAAGTGTATCTCTAGGCAAAACATTTGTGGATGATGTAATGAAGGATTAGCACCTCTTATCAGGTTTTTATTTTTGTACTTCCAATGAGGAGATTCACCCCACTTCCTGTACTTGATGACCACTGTCACCCAGAAACAAAACATGCAAAAGTTGTCGCCAAATGTCCAATGAGGTAATTTGTCTAAAAGGGAATTGACACTCACTTTGGGAGATTTCCTCTAATTTCCTGTTGTGTCTTTGGGACAGGAAGTGAAGGAATGTTTCCCCGATGGTACATAGCTGTAAATCAACTGGCTGAGGTTTAAACAAGTGTTGAGTTCAGCTGTGGATGGAAGGCAATGCCATAATGTGCTAGTATGCATCATATACTAGCACATTATTAAATACTCATCTTGGAACAAAGGCCTGGTCTGTTTCTACTTGTCCTAGTAGAAACAGACTGTCCTGTCATGTATTACTGCCCACTAAAAGCCTAACAAGCAGCCTGAGGGGGTCTTGCACATGCTGCCTATCAGACTTGAAGTTGATGGGACCACACTGCAGTTGCATTGTCTTCGCTCCAATGCTGAAGCTCTGTTTGGCAAAATCAGGCATTCAGATAGCAGCAGTATTGCCTCCTGAATGCCTGGACACGGCTGCCCTACACACATCTAGAAAGCTATCCATGGTGCAGGGGCAGAACGGACTGCCTCCTGCATATAGTATCGCTTCTCATAGTCGCTTCACTTAAGGATCAATGGTTGGCTTTGAATTCCTAAATACCCTCCATATGATGACTTTTCTAGGGGTGATAAAATAATCCTATTGGGGTGTTTGTTAGCTAAACCTGTACTGTTTTCCAGGATGGCAGATGGAGACAAACAAAACAGTGGAAATGGCAAAGCGATCATCGGAACTGAGGATTCTGACCGAGGTGTTGCTGCTATTAAACCTCAGTAAGTATTGAAGAGGTTCATGTAATAAGTAGCTGGGAAGATCCAGGTGGTCATTTTTTTATGTTGCGGGATGGATAATAAAATTTTTTTTTCGATAAGGTTGGTATGGGCAACACTGATATTTTCCTGATCACTTGGTTTGGCAAGGTTATTAAAGAGGAGCTCCAGTAAGTTTTCTGAAAGTTTAAAAGTCAGCAGTTACAAAAACTATTGCTTTTGATAGACACTTACCTGTCCCAGGATCCAGCGAGGTACTTACTTGAGGGGGCACCGGGGATCATCTTTGGTCCTGTCCTTGGTGCCAGCATCTTAACTGTAGGCATCCAAATGTGACAGCATGCAGGCTTCACAGCCAAGTGTCTGCTGCACATATGTCATTTACCGGCCCTTTCCTTTTCTGAATTGGACACAGTGAGTGATCGGTATTCCTCGCTCCCGTGTCTATTGATCACTGACTGGGAATAATACATTCTCCATCTGAAAGGCGAAATGTTGGGGGGGGGGGGGGGGGCGCTGAGCCCTGTAAGGTAGGCTGGACAGGGCCCTGTGATTTCAAATGGCAACCCTGCCTACAGGTACCGGAACTTTCCTGTAACCCACCAGTGATAATACCCACTACAATACAGGGCACTTTCACCCCCTTCCTTCCCAGCCCAATTTTCAGCTTTCATCGCTCTAGCGCTTTCAGTGACAATTGCGTGGTCATGCTACACTGTACCCAAATGAAATGGTTATCATTTTGTTCGCATAAATAGAGCTTTATTTTGGTGGTATTTATTCACGACTCCGTTTTTTATTTATTGCGATATAAGCGCAAAAAAAGCGGAAATTTGGAAAAAAAACAATATTTTCTATTTGAAAAGAAATCCAATAAAATCAAATTTTGTCATAAATTGAAGCCAAAATGTATTCTGCTACATGTTTTTGGTAAAAAAAATTCCGTTAAGTGTATAATAATTGGTTTGTGTGATCACGGACATATGTACGCAAATGATCATGTACATATGTGTGCAGGTGATCACGTACATATGTGTGCAGATAATCATTGAGACATGTGATTTTAGTGGGACATATGTGGGGGACATGTTTTTATTATTGGGGACATGTGTTTTTATTATTTGGGGACATGTATGTTTTGGGGACATGTGTGTTTTGGGGACATATGTGGGGACTGTGTTTGTACTGTGTGGTGTGTTGTGTGTTGACACTAGACTGGTGATCAGTGAGTAAAAAGCTGTAAAAAACAGCTCATACTCACTGATCATCAGCCGGCTGCAGCGATCTGCTCTCCTCTCCTCAGCAATGACTTCCGTGTGAGGAGAGGAGAGCCGATTGCCTAGCAACCGGCTGTTTGTTTACATCACATGACGGCCGTGATTGGACACGGCCGTCATGTGATCAGGAGGGCCAATCACAGAGCCCTCCTGCCGATCTGAGATGTGCCGTGTCCGGGTGACACGAGCACATCGGGATCGCGCCGCTGCGCAGGCACGCGCGCGCGCGATCCCGCTACTTCTGAAGGACGTTCCTGAACAGCCTATCAGGAGTAGACAGCTCCCACCTGGCCGTATATATGCATTGGCCGGGTGGGAAGTGGATACATTATGCTGTCCCCCTGGGGTGACCAGCAAAAACAATAACAAAAGGAACTCCGCAGCAGCAGATAGTCTGCCCGAGATGGTGCTGGCTCTTATGTTACTGCAACGAGGATGCCACGGTTAAATTAGTACAGACCGCCAGCACTCCTGCAAAGGAGAAAGCAAGCAGAAATGCTGGTGTAATGCCTCTTGTACTCCCAGATTACAATGACCATTTATATGGGGACAACTTATTCTTTTGCTAAGCAAAGTGTCAGATTGAGGAGCAGAGGGAGTCTGTTACTGGGAACTCTGTTCATTCTGCCCTGAAAGTTTAAAATTAGCCAGCACTAGCAGATATACTAAGAACAATTCCTCGGTTTCATCACAGATACAGAGCATAGTTATTCTAGGGTTACTATATACAGAAGCATTTGTTTTCTTTAATTTATAGTGGTTCGGTGTAGTAGCCCTGTCCCCTAAATGTACACGTCCCTGTGATACTAATATTTTGTGTATTCTTTCTACAGATATTTAACTAACAAGGAGAAGTTTCATGGGTACCTTGATGCTGATGGTAAAGAAGTTACAGAAGAGCAGTGTAACAAGGCCGAGGAGAATGATGAAAGTAATGATGTCACCGCAGAGCCTGTTGCAAAAAAGATTAAACTGGATGATTCTGCAGAGGAGCAGAACGATAAGACTGCAGAGCACAAGACAGAGAAGAAAAGAGCCAGAGGCCAGAACAAGAGTCGCCCTCATGTCAAATATAACCAGTATGAACAGCAACGGTTGTGTCCCTCGATCGTACAGGTAAGATAAAAGGAAATCATTTTACTGTGAATACAAGGTATGCGTTCTATTCTCTGTGTCCCACTTAGCCCCCCTTTCACACTGGTTTGATTTGTCATGCGATTTGACCTTTTAAATCGCATGACAAGTCGCACCCCATTGTCAGCAGTGGAACCATTCAAATAGCTGACTATGACTCAGAAAAAGGTTCCTGCACTACTTTTTGTAGATTTCATTACGACTTGCATAGACTTCTGTTGTGTGAAGTCGCAAGCAGCAATGAAATCTGCATTGCAAATCGAACTGATGTGTGCGGATTTGAAATCATGCTGAAGTAACACGATTTCAAAGCCACACCGGTGCAAACGGAGATGCTTAAAATCGCACTAGATTAATACAATACATTGTATTACTCAATGACACTTGCAGACTGTGCATTTTGACAGTTGCTCTTGCTATGTTATACCTAGCAATTTCTGGCTGTCATTTTGGCAGTGGGTAATTGCAGATAACAGAGGCAAGGAGACCATTGCAGGGGGAGAGGAGGATGTAGGAGATACACTTTGAAAACAAAAATCTGTAAAAATATAAAAAGGGGGGGGGGGGGGGTGGTGTGGTCAGACTCGATGGGCCACTTGATCTTTTTTTCTGCCGTCACTTTTTTTATGTTTCTTTGTTTCTATGAAGTATTTTAGGCCATAGCTTTTACACTCCAAAGTCCTCAAGTTTTTAATGTTCAAAAAGGGGCTTTGTAGACACACAAATCTCATATTCTCAGGCGGGTGCTGAGAATTAACATTGTAACCAGATTTCTGTTTACCATTACCATTTTAAAACGGCATCCAGCTTCTTTATCAAACATCTTCTTTACTCCTGTGAAGTGTTTCATGTGTCAGATGCTGGAAGGAGTCGGGTTTTCATTGGATATATCTTCTAGCCCCATTGTCCTCTTATCTGGCAATTTGAATGGTCTTCCATGAGCACTTCCACCTATGAGGGCTTGACATATTTACATGAGCCTGTTGATCCTACCAGCAGATCTACAATGTTTTCACTTCCTATAATAGGGTGATAACGCTGTTCCTTCTGTGGCAAAATCCTACAGCGACCTGTCACTCTGCGCATAGCGTGGTGTTTGATGGACATGTGGTTTTTAAATGGGTTAAAGGAAAACAAATTATAGCCCACCTTCAGCTAATAGGTTTAAGCAGATACTCAACAGTTTGAGGAAAAAGGTTTAAGCAGCACAACTAAAAGCTGATGGGTTTTATGTTTTTTTATTTTTAATTTTTTTTTCCCAACCCCTAAAGCTGCCAGGTTAGCTAAAACCAAGTACAGACAAAACTTTATTTTTCACTTCCTGTCCCAGTGAATTCAGAAGAACAGGAAGTGATGTGTTCTCACTAGTGGGAAGAGCGATGGCAAGTGCAGTGGAAAAAAGTTTTGAAACCCCTCTTTTTTTTTTGCCTGTTTTATCCCAGTGACCTACCTTGCCCTAATTTTCTTGTCAGGGTGTTCCTGGCAAAAATTTGGGATACATTTCTCAAGTGAAGACACAGGCAACAATGAAGACTTGACACAGAGCCTAAGGCCAGCCATACACGGTTCTCTGCCGGTTCAGCGGGAAATTCGAACCGAGATTCAAACCGTTAATGGGCAGGCTGAATGCACCAAGTTGATGGATTAACTTGGGTACCAACAGCCTGCCGGATACTCTTGCGATTATTGCTAATGGCTGCTAGCGATGACTGTCTTCTCCTGGAGGGGATGGCTTCCCCCTCCCACCCCCTCTCTGGGCAGGGGAGATTCCCTCATCAACACTGTCTGTGTTGATGGGGGAATTGAGGGAAAAATTTTCCTGGTTTCAGGAAAGAAATTCACTCTGTGTATGGCCAGCCTTACTCTTTCCTACTCTATCCAGAAATAAAACAGAAGCTGTTAGGAGTTGGTCTTTAAAGAGACCCTGTTACCAACTTACAGAATTGCAGGTAGAGGTGCACCGAATGGAAATTTTGGTGTCGAAACTGAAAATTACAGTTTTTTTTTTTTTTCCCCCCACTTCAGCCCCGGAAGAATTTACCCCCTTCCTCACTTTTTGCGATCTGGCACTGTGTCGATTTAACTGACAATTGGGCGGTCACGCGATGTCGCTCCCAAACAAAATTGATGTCCTTTTTTTCCCACAAATAGATTTTTCTTTTGGTGGTATTTGATCACCTCTGCGGTTTTTATTTTTTTTGCTCTATAAACAAAAAAGCAACCATTTAGAAAAAAAAACGCATTATTTTTTACTTTTTGCTATAATAAATATCCCCAAAAAATATTTAATAATTTTCCTCAGTTTAGGCCAATACATATTCTTCTACATATTTTTGTTAAAAAAAATCACAATAAACGTTTGATTGGTTTGCGCAAAAGTTATAACATCTAAAAAATAGGGGATCGTTTTATGGCATTTTTATTGATATTTTTTTTTTTTTTTTTTACTAGTAATGGTGGCGATCAACGATTTTTGTCGGGACTGCGACATTATGGCGGACACATCGGACACTTTTGACACATTTTTGGGACCATTGGCATTAATGCAATGCTAAAAAATTGCATTGATTGCTGTAAAAATATCACTGGCAGTGAATGGGTTAACCACTAGGTGGCACTGTAGGAGTTAAGTGTGTCCTAGGGCGCTTATTTGAATTTTTTTTTATTTACTACCAAAAATATGTAGAAGAATACGTAATCGGCCTAAACTAAGGGGAATTTTTATTTTTTTTATATATATTTATTTTTGGGGGATATAAAAAATAATGCGTTTGTTTTTTTGTTTTTTTCAAAATTGTTGCTCCCTTTTTTTTTTTTATAGCACAAAAGATTAAACCGCAGAGGTGATCAAATGCCACTAAAAGAAAGCTCTATTTGTAAGGACAAAAAGGACGTCCATTTTGTTTGGGAACCACGTCGCACGACCGCACAATTGTCAGTTAAAGCGACACAGTGCTGAATCGCAAAAAGTGGTCTGGTCTTTGGCCAGCCAAATGGTCCGGGGCTTAAGTGGTTAATCGTCCCAATGTGATTTTATCATTCTCTGTATAAAATGGATTGTATCATAACGCTGCCCATTTCTTTTTGAAACTAGGAATGTGCCAGCAAGTGCTTTTTTGGTGAGAAATGTAAGTTCTTGCATGACGTGGAGAAATATCTATCAGAGAAGCAGGAAGATATCGGTCCCAAGTGCCATCTCTACGAGACATTCGGCAAATGCATCTACGGCGTCTCATGCCGCTTTGCCAAATCACATTTGGGGGAGGATTTCAAGAACCTCATCAACCAGGAACTGGTCAAGCAGTGGGAAGGTAAAGCCCCGGTTAGGAACGGTTTGGACAAAGGGCTCCAGATTCAGCTGCGGAAGAAGAAGGTTCCGTTTGACAAAAGTGACAAGTTCCTGAAACTTTTGAACAAATCCCAAAAACCTACACAGGTCAAAGGTGATGCCGAGCCGCCTCCTGTGACAACGGACAGCTTGGGTGATCAGCTGATTGCTCCTCCCAGCACTGATTGCACTAAGCAGGTTACAGGTGATGGTGAAACGAAAACGGTAACAGTGACCTCAGGAGCTCTAACCGATGAAGATATTATAAAGCTTAGACCTTGTGAGAAGAAAAAGGTGCTTATTTATATTGCATATGTTAAGTTGATGTTTATATGGTAACCTGGTAGCCCTGTTGAAAGCTCATCTCCAAACAGAAAAATACACATTTGAAATGCATGTATGTAAACGTATTTCCTTGCCAAAGGATTTATAATTCTTTGCAGCCAGTCCTGTGATCCAGGCACTCCTACCAGACAGCAGAGCCCAGTTAATGACCTCACTTTTACAGTACAGTCCTCAGTTGAACGGTACAGCTTTGTCACCTCCCAGCCCCCAGTCTGCTGATTGGACAAGGATCATCACCCCACTGCTCAGATCACCATTGTGCTCCCTTCTGTCAGCAAGCTCTCTGTGTTAGAGTAGGGGCACAGTACAGCTGAGTAGATCCTGATTGGCTCACACTGATGACCTTCTCTCTTAAAGTGTTACTAAGCCCACAACAGTAAAATCAGTGTGTGTATGCAGTAAAGCATGCTTGTTATACTCACTGTGAAACCTATAGTATATGGTATATCCAGCCTTTTCTTTATATGTCAGTGATGAACACCGAATACAGGTTTATTGCCCCCACAACAAAAAATAATCAGATGGCATCTGCATACTGTGAATGCGTGAGATGTATGGTCAATTCTGAGTTTATGTCTACATTCTTCTATACACAGAGGGTAGAGAGAAGAATCTTCCCACCTTTTTTAAAATGATTTTGTTGCTTTGCAGCCTGAAGCGAAGATAGACACTGGTTTTTGTTTTATCCAGCTCTATTTACTCAATGCAACGTATAACACCAACATGTCAAGAAAAAATATAAAAAAACAGAATCGATGTGTTGAAAAAAGGATCGCCCCCTTGTGTCTAGTATTTTGTTGAACCACCTTTTGCTTTAATTACAGTGTTTTATTCTGTTGGGATTTGTCTCTATTAACGTTGCACATCTAGACTTTGCAATATTTGGCCACTTTTCTTTGCAGAACTGCTCACGTTCAGTTAAATTTAATGGTGACCGTTTCTGGACTGCAGTCTTCAAGTCATTCCACAGATTTTCAATGGGGTTTAAGTCTGGGCTCTGACTAGACCATGCAAGGACATTCAACTTTTTCTCCTTATACCACTGTGTGGTCATTTTTGCTGTGTGCTTTGGGTCATTGTCATTTAGGAAGGTAAACCTTGTTCCCATTGACAATTTCTAGCAGAGGGCAGCAGATTTCCCTCAAGCATTTGGTGGTATTTTGCCCAATTCTATCCTGACAAGTGCTCCAGTCCCTGCTGCAGAGAAACCTCCCCATAATAGGGTATGACCGCCTCCATAACAGGATATGACCACCTCCATAACGGGATATGACCACCCTCCATAACGGGATATGACCACCCTCCATGCTTTACTGTAGGAATGGTGTTATTTGGCTGTTGAGCTGTATTGGATTTCTGCCAGACATATTGTTTGGTGTTGAGGCCAAATATTTCAATTTTAGTCTCCTCTGACCATAACATCTTTTTCCATGAGTCCTCAGAATCTTCAAGGTGCATTTTGGCAAAGCTCAGTTATTACTTCATGTGGCCTTTCCTGAGGAATGTTTTATTTTTTTTTCTTGCACCCTCCCATACAAGCCACATTGGTGGAGAATTTGTGTTATTGTCGTCGCATGCACACAATGACCATTCTTTGTCATAAATTCCTGCAACTGCTTCGGAGTTGCTGTTGGCCTCTTGGTAGCCTCTCTGACCAGTTTCCTCCTGGCTCTTTCATCCAGTTTGGAGCAAGGTCCTGATCCAGGGAGGGTCTTTGTTGTACCAAATACGTTCCACTTCTTATTAATAGACTTCTCTGTGCTTCTAGGCATTGATTAACCACTTCCCACCCGGCCAATGCACATATACGGCTGGGTGAGAGCCATCTACTTCTGATAGGACGTTCAGGAACGTCCTTCAGAAGGAGCGGGATCGCGCGCGTGCCCGCGCAGCGGCGCGATCCCGATGTGCTCGTGTCACCCGGACACGGCGCATTTCAGATCGGCAGGAGGGCTCTGTGATTGGCCCTCCTGATCACATGACGGCCGTGTCCAATCACGGCCGTCATGTGATGTAAACAAACAGCTGGTTGCTAGGCAATCGGCTCCTCCTCTCCTCACACAGAAGTCATCGCTGAGGAGAGGAGAGCGGATCGCTGCAGCCGGCTGATGATCAGTGAGTATGAGCTGTTTTTTACAGCTTTTTACTCACTGATCACCAGTCTAGTGTAAACACACAACACACCACACAGTATAAACACAATGTCCCCACACATGTCCCCAAAACATACATGTCCCCAAATAATAAAAACACATGTCCCTATTAATAAAAACATGTCCCCCACATATGTCCCACTAAAATCACATGTCCCAATGATTATCTGCACACATATGTACGTGATCACCTGCACACATATGTTTTTCGTAAAAAAAATTCCGTTAAGTGTATAATTGGTTTGTGTGATCACGGACATATGTACGCAAATGATCACACAAAACAATTATTATACACTTAACGGAATTTTTTTTACGAAAAACATGTAGCAGAATACATTTTGGCTTAAATTTATGACAAAATTTGATTTTATTGGATTTCTTTTAAAATAGAAAAAATAAAATATTGTTTTTTTTTTCCAAATTTCCGCTTTTTTTGTGCTTATATCGCAAAAAATAAAAAACAGAGTCGTGAATAAATAACACCAAAATAAAGCTCTATTTGTGCGAACAAAATGATAAAAATTTCATTTGGGTACAGTGTAGCATGACCGCGCAATTGTCACTGAAAGCGCTAGAGCGATGAAAGCTGAAAATTGGGCTGGGAAGGAAGGGGGCGAAAGTGCCCTGTATTGAAGTGGTTAAGTCTTTGACATATTTTTGTATCCATCTCCTGACTTGTCTGTCCACAACTTTATCCCAGAGATCACGATGACGGTGCCTTGCTTCAGGTACTGAAATGCTCCAGGAAAGCTCTTTTCATGCTGAGCTAATCAAAATTACCACAGTTGAAAGTCAAATGGCTTTGTGTGCCATTGAAAATGTGATTAGCTACACCTGATTGAGTCTTTTTTTTTTTTTAGGTGATCCTTTTTTCAACTCCAGTGATTCTGTTTTTGATTTTTTTGTATTTATTTCTGTCATGTTGGTGTTATATGTTTCACTCGGATGTTACAAGTTAATACAGCTGGATAAAACAAAAACTGTGCGTGTCTTCACTTCAGCCTGCAGAGCAACAAAATATGATTATATTTTAAAGGGGGAGATTTTTTTTCCATACCCTCTGTGTATAGCAGAATTTAGGCAGAAATGACCATACATCTCACACATTCACTGTATGCAAATGCTATCTGATTATTTCTTTGTGGGGCAATAAACCTGTATTCAGTGTTCATCACTGACATATAAAGCGAGGCTGGTTATACCACCTGAATGGTCAGGGCATGGACAAAGAAGGAACTAGTGCAGAAAGGAGGGAAGGTGCCCAAAGAGACCTGATCCCAAGACCACACCATTCAATGGTCTTCTTGTCATATTTTTAATGTTAGAATGTGCCAAAAGTTTGAAATTGGCAAAAGGTCTCGTCTGCAGGCAGGCCAGTTAAGCACCCAGACTCTTGTATGACACAGCCATGCTGTTGTCATAGATGCAGTATGCGGTTTAGCATTGTCCTGCTGACATACGTTTTTACACAGCGTCCCAAATTTTTTTAAATTGGGGTTGTACATGCCACACCTTAAATACGAGTGTAACATGTTCGAAAAGGTGACTTTACCCTTTAATAAAGAAAGGAAGGGACAAGGAGACTAAGGCTTGGCCATACAATGTTCTAATCTCGGCTGGTTCAGCAGGAACCAGGTGAGATTTGAGTCATTAATGTTCCCCCAGCTGCCCCCGCTGGGAGAAGACAATGGCCCGGCAGGAGGGATTCCCACATTAACCAATGCAACCCGTGGTTGTAGGAAAGAAATTTTACTCTGTGTATGGCCATCCTAACTCTTTCTGGCAGTTATGAAGGTTTTTTTGTAAAGTACATACTTCTGAAAACCCTTTACTCTGCCCCAGGGCAAAGCTGAAGGCCTTAGTGGTGCATTATTTAGGACTCTTAATGCCACAATAGAGGGCTCCAATTTTGTCTGATTCCTGCTAAATTGGACGAATTTCAAACAGTGGGCCTGTTTTGCACCACCCGGCTCAACAAGTTGGGTAAAACATGATTGGCCAAGCAGTAACTACAACCTATCAAATGTAGTCATTGTTCAGCAGCAGCCGCAGCAATCCTTGATAATCTAGCAGGTTATTTCTGATCTGCACAATACTTGTCTAAGCTATTACCAAACCCTAACATTTGTTGTAGGTATATATGTGTGTTGAGTATTGGTACAGCTGTTTTTATTGTCCTTTATTTATTTTTTTTAACATATTTGTGATTTTGTTTACCTTCAGATTGATTTCCGAAATAAACTGTACCTGGCACCGTTAACCACAGTGAGTATGCCAACATGTGGCTTTTGTTTGAAAAGTGGTCTAACATTTTCTCATTGCCCCTTGCAATCAAGCAGCTTCCAGCTGTCATTTCTGCAGCACAGAATGTAAAAGTAAAGTGATTGTAAAGTGTTTTTTTTTTTTTTTAAATAACAAACATGTTATACTTGCCTCCTTCTATGCAAGCAGCCCGATCCTCCTTTTCTGAGGTCCCCAGGCGGTGCTCCTAGTCCCTCTTCTCGAGTAGAGGGGCTAGGAGAGCCACTTTCCATGGGGGCACTCAAGTTGGCGAGCTCCCGAATCCTGCTGCTGCTTCTATTGACACAGTAGAACTCGATCCCGGCTCCCCTGCCACTGGATTTGATTGACAGCAGCGGGAGCCAATGGCTCCCGCTGCTATCAATCTCTCCAATGAGGACCCGAGACATGAGCTGGAGCTGCTGTGCTCGTTCTGTTGCTATAACGATCAAGCTTAAGTAAGTAAAACAGGGGCTCTGGGGGGATGCTGTAGCATAAAAGGTTTTTTACCTTAATGCATAGAATTCACGTTTGTGCAACTTGTCATGCGACTTTGGACCTCATGTTTCCAAATGAGTACCGTTCATATCTGTGCGACTTAAAGTAGTTCCTGTACTACTTTGGTCTGACTTTCATGAGACTTGAAGGCCATAAACTTCAATGTAAACCCTTATAAGTCACATGAAATTCGCACCTGCATGATATACATGCAACTTCTGGGTAAGCTTTAAAGTGTTATTAAACCCAACAGTAAAATCAGTTTATATATGCAGTAAAGCCTACTTGTTATACTCACTGTGGAACCTAAGGGGTTAATCCTCTGCATTGTGTAAAAAGGCTGTGTGATCCTGTCTTCTCTGATCCTCCCCTTCTTTCACAGTCCCCAATCCATTTCCTGATAATATAGAGCCTTGAGGGCACTGTACACATCCTCAGTTTGGTGTGTATTGCTAGAGAGTTTTTTTTTTTTTCTTGGGAGGGTGCATGTGATCAGCACTGTCAAAGCCAGAGGATCAAGGGTCCTGCAGCCTCATAGGACAATCAGGGGAGAATGAAAAATCCTCCTAAAAGCTTTAACCAGACACTGATAGACATCACAAGACTGATATATACTGCTGATGAGAAAAGGTATTTAGCAGTTTATATTTACTAAAATAATCGTATTTTAATGTTCTGTGTACTATGGGAGACCAAATATAGTGAATGCAGGGTCTTGGGTTTAGTAATACTTTAATTTGTGTTAGTGAGATTGTCGTGTAATACTGACCTGCTTGTGTTCTTTGTTCTCTGTACAGTGCGGCAATCTCCCATATAGAAGAATATGCAAGCGGCTTGGAGCAGACATCACATGTGGAGAGATGGCCATGTGTACAAACCTCCTTCAGGGTCACTCGTCTGAATGGGCGCTGGTGAAGAGGCATGACAGCGAGGACCTCTTTGGAGTACAGGTCTGTTATGGTAAACTAATTCTATTCATGCAAGGCAAATACTCCAAAATTCCAATAAGGGGGGTCTTCTTATTTTAGAGTCTGTCCACCCAAATGTAATATTTTCCCCAAAACTCAACTTCAGTCTTTCCTTCAATTTTGAACAGATGTATCGGCTCATCTCTTGTACTAAAAATGCTTACTTTGATTTCACTGCACACTGTGAGCTTCTTACAGTATTAATCGGAAGCTGCAGCACATCAGATAGAGCCCATCTCATTTCCTAGGTGGCATCCAACCCTTTATGTCCTTGCACTACATGGTTTTGGTAAATCTTAAAGGAAATCGGACAACAAAAGTTGTATAGTATGTATGTATGGGGTCTTAAAGTCAATGTCAGTGGGTTGGAACACACGCCAAACACGGATCAGCAACATCCTGTTTACTTTAATTGAGTGCAACACAGGTCAGAGGCTGTGTTTGACCTTCTTTGCATTTTTTTTTAGGATGCATCATACCCTATTAACCTCCCTGGCGGTATGATTCAGTCTGGAATTAGGTGCTGAAAGCATTACAAATATTTGCATGGAAATCTGGCGTTTTATTTTGTAGTCCTGTAATTCTTAGGAATAACGCTCTTAAATCTCTTCAAACCAGAGTCTAGCAGACATCCCGGGTATGATAAAGTTTATAATTTAATAAAGAATAATAAAAATTATTCAATAATGTAATCAAATCCTAAAACACTGAAAAGGGACACTTTTTGGTTGCTATGGACAATCTCCAAATTCCAGGCAGAAAAAACAGTATTTATAATATAAAAGTGCATGCAGGGCACTGCACAGACCACTAGGGACAAAGGGGGTGTGTATTTTTTAATACAGCACTGTAATCTGTAAGATTGCAGTGCTGTGTGTGTTTTGTGTCTTTTTACTTTTTTGAATTTGCCGCCGCTCTCCGCTCCCGTGCGCCGTAACGTCGCAGGGAATGGAGCTCGGCGGCATTCAGCACTGTGAATCGAGCGGAGGACAGCTCGATCACACAGCGCGGAGGACATTGCTGGATCCAGGGGACAAAGTAAGTAACTCTCCCTGTGTCCTCCCCTGTATCCAGCGGTGCGATCCCGAATCTGGCTCGGGGTTACCGCTCCTGCTAGTAAATTCCCAACCCGAGCCAGACTCGGGATTACCGCTAGGGCGGTTAAACTGCATTTGAACTGCAGGCAAAGCAGGTCAAATGCTGATAACTGCTAGAGCTGTGCCGCTCCAGGTGGGAATGATTGCTCCCTTCAACCATGTGGTGCAGGTCCAGTCCGCAGCCTGTATAAGAGCCAATGGTTCAAGAAAGGTTGACCGCACTCCCAGGTATGAAGCGGTGATAATTGATTGAAGCTAAAAATCCATCAAGATACATCATAAGACATCATGTGACCTCTATGCAGGCATGGCAAGGTTAACGCATTTCACGAATCAAAGTTTGCTTAATTGTAATTTTTAGATTATGACTAAGCGAACCTTGATTTATTTGTGAAACGCGTTAATTTTGCCATGCCTGCATAGAGGTCTCATGTTGTCTTATGATGTATCTTGATGTATTTTTATCTTCAATAAATGAATTATCACTGCTTCACACCAGGGAGTGTGGTCACCCTTTCTTGAACCATCAGGTCAAGTGCGGCATTTTCCATTCAACCAGAAAATGCAGCTTTTGACTAGAACAACCTGGGACATGAACCCATAGACCCAGTATTGAGTTTGTGTCCTCTTATTTTATTTTTTTTCTAATGTTTCTAAAATATATCTTATATTTTATCATACAATATAATTGCAGCTAGAGGGCTCTTTTCCTGACACCATGACTAAATGTGCTGAGCTGCTGAACAGGACCATCGATGTGGACTTTGTGGATATCAATGTTGGATGTCCGATAGATTTGGTGTATAAAAAGGTAAACTTTTTTAGGAATAACTTTATTAATTCTAACAAGGCGTGCTTGTTACTTGAATGTATAATTCAAACTGGCGGTGTTAAAGGGGTTGTAAATCCTCGTAGTTTTTCACCTTAATGCATTCTATGCATTAAAGGGATTGTAAAGTGATTTTTTTTTTTTTAAATAACAAACATGTTATACTTACCTCCACTGTGCAGCTTGTTTTGCACAGAGTGGCCCCGAACCTGCTCTTCTGGGGTCCCTCGGCTGTCTCGGCTTCCTCCCGCAGGTGCTTCTCACGTTCATGCGAGCTCCCTCGCATGGTGAGAAGCACCTGCAGGCGCGCTCCCGCGATACAGCCAGTGGCTATAGCCACTCGCTGTATCACACGGCCCCGCCCCCCGGCGCTCTGCGTCAGTGGATGTGATTGACAGCAGCGCGAGCCAATGGCTGCCAATCAGCGGCCGGGCTGAACGGTGGAAAGGACGCCGGGGGACGAGCGCAGGACTTTCGATGGGGTGAGGTAAGTAAAATGGGGGGACTGGGGGCGCAGGCACTGTCAGATGTTTTTTCACCTTAATGCATAGAATGCATTAAGGTGAAAAAACATTTACCTTTACAACCCCTTTAAGGTGAAAAACCTTCTGTAGTGCTGCAGCCCCACAATGCCCCCTTTTTTATTTTCCTGAACCTGGTTTTCTTCTCCCCAAAGATGAGCACACCAGCTCTAGCTGGTGTCTCATGTCCTGATTGAATAGATAGATTGATAGCAGCGCAGCCATTGGCTCCCACTGCTGTCAATTTAATCCAATGATGCGGGGGTCAATAGACGCAGAAGCAGGACTCGGGAGCACTCCCACACAGGTGTCCATAGGAGAACGCTTCTCTGATGGGTCACTCGATGCGGGGAGGAGCTACTAGCACCACTGAGGGACCCCAGAAGAGGTAAATCGGGGCCAAAACAAACTGCACAGTGGAGGTATGACATGTTTGTTATTTAAAAAAAACAAAAAAAACACGAGGGTTTAGTAACCCTTTAAGCTTTATTGCAAAATGGATGGATGTAATAAAATCTCTGCTGCCTAGCTTGAACTGTCGTTACAAAATGTATTGTAACAAAAGCAACAATGTTCCTTATCATAACTTTACAAACCGCTCGTTCAGCCAGGACCTGTAAAGCCTAAGTCCATATCACCTAACACTTAAGGCCCCTTTCACACGGGCACCATCAGTTTAGCCACGTTAAAAATGTATCAGTTCTTATCCGTTGCTTCATCCGTCTTCTCTTCAGTCAATCTCCGTTTTTCATCCGTCTTCCGATCCATTAATATCCATTTTCATCCGTTAATGTACACGTTTACATCAGTGTTTTTCGTCCGTTTACAGCAGTTTCTGTGCCTTTAAAGAAATTACTCAGAAAGCATTGCTCCTCCCATCCTACATTGCCATGCGTGAACAATTTTATGACTACTTTCCATCTCCATCGGGAGAAGTTCCATTGGCAGTACCAATATAATATAAATAATGCAGTGCAAATTTAAATGTATTAATTAATTTGGTTATTTCATTGTGTTTTGATAGCATAAAAAGACACAGAAGCACATGATAGGTTTGAAACCGTTTTAGTATTCTGCATAACCCTTTTTAAATTTAAAGGTTTTTTTCACTTTGTTTTTTTATTTGTCAAACTGTGAACTTTGAATTATTTCTTCAAAACGGATCTTAGCTGATTGGACGTTGACGGACATTGTCAGTTAATATCTGTTTTGACGGATCTGGACATAGCCTTGTATGTTAAAAAAAACAGCTAAAAACAGAAGCGGAGGTTAATGGATGGCCATCCGTTTGCCCATAAGAATGTACTGTCCGTTGACGGATGGAAGAAAAACAGATAGACGGTCCGTCCGTGTGAAAGGGGCCTTTAGAGTTTATGTAAACGATCACCTTGTAAAACTACCCATTCATCAGTTTAAGACCCCTTTCACATGGGGCAGATCCACTTTGACAGACAGTTTTCTCACCGGGGATCGCTGCATTGATCCCCGCTGAGCAGGCGGATGGCAGGGTCCGTCTCCGCTCACTATGCTGAGATGGACCTGTCAGAGCCCCGCTTTCCTCTATGGGGCGATTGGATGATCCCATCAGACCTGCTGGACGGATGGCAAACGTATCGCCATACATCTTTTTTCAGTAGGTCTTGTCGGATCAGGTGCCAGGTGGGTGTCAGTAGACATATATCTGCTGACATCCGCCTCCCCATAGAAGTCAATGGGTAGCCCGATTGTAACCGCCTGTCCGTTTTTCCAGTGGATGCAATCGGTCCGATCGTGTGAAAGGGGCCTTAAATAGAAATGAAAAGCAAAACATTTGTGTATAGATGGAAAAACAAATTATAAACATTTATCTTCTGCATTTTTATAAGTGATCACATTCCCTGTGATCTCGGCTGCATTAGAGTTGGGGGAGGAGAAGCAGCAACACACTGATCTTCCCAATGAAAGGCTGTGGAGGGGGGGTTCAGGACAAGTCTGATCATTGGAGGAGAGAAGTTCTCAGCATAACCAGAAAACTGGACTTTGTGATTATAAACCCTCACCTTGTAAAACAAGCCATTCAGTTTATTATAGAAATGAAAGGCAAAACACTTTTGTATAGATATAAAGAAAAATAATAATTATAAATGCCTCTGTTCTCGGTGCTTAAAGCGGAGTTCCACCCAAAAGTGGAACTTTCGCTTTAAGCACTACTCGCCCCCTGACATGCCACATTTGGCATGTCATTTTTTTTGGGGGGGGGGAGAGTCTGTACTCTCTCTTTAGTGGGACTTCCTGTCCCACTTCCTCCATCCTGTTCTCGGCCGCCTAGGCGACTCCTCCTCTCGCCCTAGGCAGCCCCTCCATGCCAGCGATCTTCTGGGACAACTCAGGTCCCAGAAGAGTGGCTGGCCAATGACAGAGCGTAAGCTGTCACGGCCAGGTGTCCACAATATTATTGGAGGCGCCGGGGAGAGGAGCGAGGCTCCAGATGGCCGCATCGCTGGACCGTGGGACAGGTAAGTGTCGGTTTATTAAAAGTCAGCAGCTATGTTTTTTTTTTTTAGCTGCTGACTTTTAATAAACTAAAAGACGGGTGGAACACTGCTTTAAGAATTGGGGGAGCAGAAGCAACAATATACTGAGCTTCCCAGTGAATGTTTGTATATAAGGGACGGTGGGGGAGGGGGGGGGGTCAGGACAAGTCTGATCATTGAAGGAGAGCAGGCAGATTTCCCAGCACAGCTAGAGAGCTGACCACGCTGTGTTCTCCTGCTTAGTGTGGTCCGCTTTTATTAGGAAAGCAGAGGGACTGTCAAGATCACCAGGGATTTTACACAAGGGAAGCAATACAAAGAGAACAGCAGACTTTCTCATAAAAGTACAGTAAAACCTTGGTTTGAGAGCGTTTTGCAAGACAAGCAAAATGTTTATCGTAATTAAATTTTGACTTGATATACAAGTAGTGTCATGTCACAACTCAGTATAAAAGAGAAGAGAGGTGCCTCTAAGTGTAGCAATATGGTTACATTTAATGAAGGTCCAACATTTAGCAACTTACATGGTTTATGATTAAAACTGGCACATCTAAGTTATGTGGGGTAAAGTTGTTCACATAGACCATCCCCCGCACCACCATCAAAGTTGTCACTTCCACGCTGTGCTCCACGAGAGCTTCGAGCCCTGCTTTTAAATTGCTACTGCAGGGTAGTCTTCCCGGTCATGATTGCAGATTGACAGCGTGAGAGCCCATGGTGCGGAGGGCGATCCATGTGGACAGCTTTACCCCGGATGCCTGCATACTTAGATGTGCCTGTTTTAATCATCAACCATGTGAGTTGCTAAATGTTGTACCTTCATTAAATGTAACCATATTGCTACACTTAGAGGTGCCTCTCTTCTCTTTTATACTCTGGAGCTCCTGCTGGATTTTGCTTCTAATCCCCTTGTGGAGGCTTCCATTTGTGGATGGACATTTTATTGTTACACAACCCATCACATTGCTATAATCATTTTTTATGGACTATAAACTGAATGATTTATGAATACATGGTTGTGGACCTAATCATTTGAGTTTCCATTATTTCGCTTTTGATATATATAAGTGCTTTGGATTACAAACATGCGTCCGAAAACGAATTATGCTTGCAATCAAGGTTTTACTGGTACAGCAGGCACATATGAGGAATATAAAGTGTTGGGTTTACAATACTCCTTAAATAGTTTTGCTTGGGCCACACTGGCTCAAATACACTATTTGCATAATTTGGTTATGCAGTCGCTATCAATACTGTAGCTGCATACAGTATGAATTGCTTGTGTGTGTGATAAGTATGGTGTGTGCGCTATACCAGGGTAAATGTACTATGGTTTTGTACTTGTGCCCAAATATTTCTTGGTTCCAGGGCTTGAATGTTTTCTTCTTTCATAGGGTGGTGGTTGTGGATTAATGACGAGAACGAATAAATTTGAACAGATTGTGAAAGGAATGAATTCGGTAAGTGCGTGGAGGAAGTATATGTGGATAATAATTTTTTCTCTTTCTATATTGAAGGGTGCATGTATATAAAAACATGAATTCAAGTAAAAGGGAAGACATGATATCCTGTATACAGTTTGTAATAAATTACTTCCTGAATACTGTGGGGTTTTTTTTCTTTGTCAACTGCAAAGCTCTGGCACTCTCACTGCGGCTGGTGGGTGCTTGAAAACCCTGAAACTATTGACACTGGCGGGGTGATATCTCAATTTCCTAATTTTCAGCACTGTTATAGGATCCCCTGCTGCACAGAGAAGTGCTGGAGCTTTGCAGTCAGTGAATGCATAGGAAACTAAAAGAAAAAATAGTTTTTAGGAACTGATTTTTAATACTATACGTGTATGGATCAGAGCTAAGGGGGAGCAACGTTTAACTAGTGAGTTATTGAAACCCCTTTCCTTCTACTTTAAATAGGGATTTGCATTATGATGATGCAAAATATATTTTTATATTTTCTCTGTAAAACTATATATATATCAGGTCAGACTACAGCTCTGTGTCTGAATGGACACAGGGAAACTCAGTTTGGCTTCCCCCATAGGAAGCTGCTTGCTGTGGGGGCACTCGACAGGAGGGAGGGGCCAAGAGAGCCAAAGAAAAAACAGACGAGGAGGATCTGGGCTACTCTGCAAATCTACTGCGCAGGGCAGGTTAGTATAACTTGTTTGTTATTTAAAAAAAAAAAAGAGACTTTACAATCATTTTAAAATGAGAGTAAACTTCCTTTTAGTTGATTTTTACCTATAGGTCACAATATAATAAGGCTGACCTATAGGTACAGTAAATATCTCCTAAACATGCACCTGTACTTTAGAAGCAGCCGGTGACATCACTGGTGCATGCACTCGCTTGTGCTGTAAACAGTGACTCCTGCGTGCATGCGTGGGAGTGGCGCCGTGGCTCCGCCATTCATACCACCGAAGCCCGCAGACCCGGAAGGAAGACCAGAGGAAGATGGGAGCACCTACATCGGTGACAGCGCGCTGCTGGAGGGCTTTGGTTTCAGATGAGTCTCAAGCGATGCATACTAACACATTATGACAACTGCCTGCCCCCCCCCCCCCTTTTTTATTATTTTTTTTTATTTTTTTATTGGCTGCGGTTTACTACCACTTTTATAGCAGGATATCAAATGCTATACACACATGCAACATAGGAGGGCCATGACTCTCTTTAATACCTAGTGGAGTCAGCACCTTTTTGAATATTCTCTATGCCAAAACAGTAAGCTAGATCAGTGCTAAACAAAAGTCTACAAAAAGTCTAGAAACTGCCTATAATAATGTTTTTTTTCTTCTTCTTAACATTAATTTCAACTGCATAGTTGAGGGCCACTGTGTGCCTTTATGCTAAACCAGCTTTCCCTTTTGTAAACAGCAATATATAAATATCCAAATGAATACAGTGATGTCTTTGCAGTTCTCTAGTTTTGCACCTGTGCCCCAGGCAACATGTTGCTAGACTGTTACTTGTATGACCAGAAGTCCGTGGACACCCCTCTCAATTATTGAATTCAGGTGTTCCCGGTAAAGGGTACTGTTAATGCTACAGCATACAAAGATAAACTCTGTTGTGACCGTTTGGTATTTTTCAGTTCAAGCATCACGGAACCCATGTGTATAAAGCCAGCTCCATATAGACATGGTATGATGAGTTTGGTTTGGAGGAACTGGAGAGTCCTGACCTCAACCCTACTGGTACACCTTTGGGATGAGTTGGAATTCTGATTGTGAGCCAGGTCTTCTCATCCAACATCAGTACCTTACTTCACAAAGAGTTACTAAACCCACAACAGTCAAATCAGTCTGTATATGTAGCATAACATGCTTGTTATACTCACTGTGGAACTTAAGGGGTTATCCTCTGCATTGTGTAAAAAGGCCATTTTATCCTGTATGCTCAGATCCTTCCCTCCTGCACTGTCTATCTGGGGAAGGACAGCTAACACAAGCAGAGTGGCTGACCTGCACATGCTCAGTTGTGTATTTTATGCTGGAGAGAACATTTTCTTGTTCTCTGAGCTAGCCAGGTCACATGATATTGACATCACACATGTGGGTGTGTATACAGACGGTAGTGGAAATCTCCTCCTACCTGAACTCTCAGCGCTGGAGAAACTGTGCAGTTTCTCGTGTAACCGTGGTATACAGATCATATAAAAAGGTATATAGTGGCAGTATTTTAATGTGACAAGAAGATGTATAAGCTGTGGGCACAGCTGGGACATAACAAAAGTCTATTTTGCAACCATCTTTGAGAATCTAATATTTTCCACTGTCCTATCTCTAGGTTCTAGACGTTCCTCTGACTGTGAAGATCAGAACTGGAGTCCAGGAGAAAGTCAATCTGGCTCATAAGCTTATCCCAGACTTGAGGGAATGGGGCGCTTCTCTGGTCACTGTGAGTTCAGATGTTCTGAAACAAGGATGTTTTTTTTTGTTTCGTACCTTTTTAGTGAAATTTAAACTTTAAAAATTATACATAAATGTGGAAATCTGTGGCAACTATTAATTGTGAATGAAAAAAATATTATAAGCTGCAGTTACTGGTGATCAAAAGGTATATGTGTGTAATATGAAATAGAACTGCGCTAAGTTTACTACAATGAATTAATAATGAAAAAAGTGCTCACGAATCATTTGTTAGTAATCTTGAGTGATATAAAATCAATTAGAGAAGTAATCAAAAATTGTGTAAATATATATAATATTTATAATTAATTCATAAAGTCAATTTTTTAAAAAAACGTATAAAGTGCTCATGCGGTCCTTTATAGCAGGTGAATCCAGTCGCGTTGTAATATCTATAAGGTGCGGTCCAGATTATTAGGTGACCACCACGTGACCTCTCCTTGAACAAACCGTGTACTCGCCAACAGGGAAATTAAGTAAAGTCCAAAACCAATCACACTGTCTTCTTATGTAACAACAATGGAAAATCCTCTCCAGCACATAAAAAATTCTATCATCTGATTGTGTCCCTTTTTCTCACACAGATATAGAGGGGAGAAGAGAGGCTTCTGTAATGTATTAAACCATAAAAAGTATTATGCTTACAATTTCAGTGTCAGCCCAACACGAAAGTCAACACTATATTAACATCTACCGTGCTGTTTGCTCTGGCTGTGTCACCAAGCCGCAAACAGACATGCTGCGCGGGTCCACCTAAGGTGTGGCCTGGAAGGTGACGTTATCCCACACAAGCTGTTCTGTTTGCGGCTCGATGACACAGCCAGAACCAAAAGCGCGGTAGAGATTAAAGTAGAATTATAAAACTTCTTTTTTTTTTTTTTTTTTAATAACCCCGTCAGATTATTATTTATTTAATTTTTTTCACCATTTGTGTCCCATTGCAAAGATTTACTGTTACTTCCAGTCCTATAGCCAAAACAGGAAGTGAGAGGAAATCCCTGCAAATTAAGGAAATGCCTTTGGGACCCCCAGGTCACCAGAACTGGTGCCCCCATTGGAAGATTTGCCCTCAATTACTTATTTGGGGAAAGCCCAAAATTAGGGATTTTCCAAATTTGGGATTTTCTTTCGCTTCAATGATAATGGTACACAGGACAAATAGAGGGGGTGACTTTCCATAACGGGGGGCACAGAGAGCAATAAAAACTGACAAACATTCTAATTCCTGTCCACTCTATTCAAGTTTTGCATTTTAGTTATACTATAACCACTTCACCCGGGTTCAAGTCATTTGCCATCGGGAACTTGAAGTGGCGATATTTGGAAGATGCCTGATGTCCAGATATCATTCTTTTTCAGCCTGCAATTCCCTGCACAGTAAAAACAATCATAGGGGCTGTTTTTGCAGCTTAATTGTTTTTACAGGCGGTGTTCCCCCTCCAGGGCTTCTCCAGTCTCACTCGTGAGATCGGCGAGCCTGAGAATGAAACCACCATCGGCAGAAGTTTACCATAGAGCTGACCAGGGACAAAATGGCTCTCGGAGGCTGGGCGCAACGTTACTCAAACGAATACGCTGCCGTGTATTCGGCTGGAAAGGGTGAGGTTGATTTTTTTTTTTTCTTTAATCTCAGGCTTTCCAGGCTAGAGGAGAGATGTGGGAACTTAAAGACCCCAGATCTCTCCATAAAGAGGAACGATGAGTTTGTCCATTTGCGTCCGGCCGGCGCATCGGACTTAAGGCTGATCTTTCCTTTGTGCTTTGTAAGTGCATTTTTGTTTTTATATTTGAGTTATATTAAAAGGTTTTACACTATTGGAGCTTCAATTTAGTTTTTGCTTGGAATTGGCCCATATGACCTAATATATGGGAGATAACTAAAGATACTTGTTTGACAACCTGGTCATGATATTGGTGGAGGGAGGAGAACAGTTGAGACCCTTCTGAAGTGGGAGATATCTATTGTTATATGCTGTTGGTGACCCTCTGTAGTGGGGGGTCATGAAATTCTGGTAAGGAGTAATTTTGGCTGTATGTTGGTGGATCAAGCACTTGCTACACAGTAGAAGATTTGACGATTTCATCTATATTGGAATTTAAATGTCGTCTATATAATTACACATTGGGTGTTCACTATTTTTGTTTTATATTTTTTGTTTTTGTTTTTTCTTTTTCCGTTGTTCACTGTGATCAATTACCCTATAACCCTTATTCTTTAGGACTGGGGGTAATAGGCCTAATTTTGCACATTATTATTGAAATTTTGTCTAATGTTTTTTACTTCATTGAATTTTTTGTGGGTTTATGATTTAGCGCAGCTTACTCAATTTTTCATGTGTTTTTTTCTGTAATTATGTAATACAGTCTAGCCGCAGCTGATCAAAGTTCCATTGTGGACGATTAGTATAATATTTTTATCATAGCGCAGTTTTTTCCTTTTTTCCAACTCTCCATAAAGAGGACCTGTCGAGCCCTGTTCCTATTACAAGGAATATTTACATTTCTTGTAATAAGAATTGGTTATCAAAAGATAACAATTTAAAGGGAAATTGTAAAGGTGTTTTTATTTTTTTTAAATAAAATAAGCAATAAACATTTTAATTCCCCCATGTGCATGCATGCTCGAACACAGAAGTGAACACATACGTAGGTCACATCCGCATATGTAAACAACATTCAAACCACACATGTAAAGTATCGGCGCAAATATTAGAATGAGAGCAATATTTCTAGCACTAGACCTCCACTGGAACTCTAAACTGGTAACCTGTAAAAATGTTAAAGCATTGCCTATGGAGATTTTTAAGTACCGAAGTTTGGCGCCATTCCACTAGTGTGTGCAATTTTAAAGCGTGACATGTTAGGTATCTATTTACTTGGCGTAGCACCATCTTTCACATTATAAAAAATAATCGGGCTAACTTAAATGTTTTGTTCATTAATTTTCCCAAAAAATGCATTTGCAAAAACGCTGCGCAAATACTGTGTGACCAAAGAAGTTGCAACAACCGCCATTTTATTCCGCGTGCAGTTGTATTCAGCCCCCTTTACTCTGGTACCCCTAACTAAAATATTGTGGAACCAATTGCCATCAGAAGTAATTTAATTAGTAAATAGAGTCCACCTGTGTGTAATTTAATCTCAGTATAAATACAGCTGTTCTGTGAAACCCTCAGTGGTTTGTTGGAGAACCTTAGTGTACACACAGCATCATGAAGGCCAAGGAACACACCAGACAGGTCAGGGATAAAGTTGTGCATGGGCGTCCGCAGCAGGGGGCAAGGGGGGTCAAGTGCCCCCCCCCCCTGGAATTCCCAAGGTGTTGCCGCCGCCGCCTCCATGCTGCATTTTTCTTTTCTGAGTCCGCTCTCTCCTCTGGATTACAGCGCTGGATGGCTGTGTTCGGCGGCCGCTCTGTAGCACAGTCCCGCCCCCCCCAGACCAGCTTGTGTGATAGTAGAGAGAACCATGTTCCGCCTATCACATGAGTCGGTCTGGGGGGGGCGGGACTGTGTTACAGAGCGGCCGCCGAACACAGCAATCCAGCGCTGTGATCCAGAGGAGTAGATGTCCATCCGTGCTACAGTGCCTGGATAGGAGGATCGAGAGGGGGGGGGACTGCAGTGCTCTCCTCCACCACCACACTCTCCTGCCCCCCCAGTGCTCTCTTCCACCACCGCACTCTCCTGCCCCCCCCCCCCCAGTGCTCTTCTCTTCCACCACACACTCTCCTGCCCCCCCCCCCCAGTGCTCTCTTCCACCACCGCACTCTCCTGCCCCCCCAGTGCTCTTCTCTTCCACCACACACTCTCCTGCCCCCCCCCCCCCCCCAGTGCTCTCCTCCACCACCGCACTCTCCTGCCCCCCCCCCCAGTGCTCTTCTCTTCCACCACACACTCTCCTGCCCCCCCCCAGTGCTCTCCTCCACCACCGCACTCTCCTGCCCCCCCAGTGCTCTCTTCCACCACCGCACTCTCCTGCCCCCCCCAGTGCTCTTCTCTTCCACCACACACTCTCCTGCCCCCCCCCCCAGTGCTCTCCTCCACCACCGCACTCTCCTGCCCCCCCAGTGCTCTCTTCCACCACCGCACTCTCCTGCCCCCCCCCCAGTGCTCTTCTCTTCCACCACACACTCTCCTGCCCCCCCCCCCAGTGCTCTCCTCCACCACCGCACTCTCCTGCCCCCCGTGCTCTCCTCCACCACCGCACTCTCCTGCCCCCCCCCCCCAGTGCTCTTCTCTTCCACCACACACTCTCCTGCCCCCCCCCCAGTGCTCTCCTCCACCACCGCACTCTCCTGCCCCCCCAGTGCTCTCTTCCACCACCGCACTCTCCTGCCCCCCCCAGTGCTCTTCTCTTCCACCACACACTCTCCTGCCCCCCCCCCAGTGCTCTCCTCCACCACCGCACTCTCCTGCCCCCAGTGCTCTCTTCCACCACCGCACTCTCCTGCCCCCCCCCCCCCCAGTGCTCTCTTCCACCACCGCACTCTTCTGCCCCCCCCAGTGCTCTTCTCTTCCACCACCACACTCTCCTGCCCCCCGTGCTCTCCTCCACCACCGCACTCTCCTGCCCCCCCCAGTGCTCTCCTCCACCACCGCACTCTCCTGCCCCCCCCCCCAGTGCTCTCCTCCACCACTGCACTCTCCTGCCCCCCCCCCCCCCCCAGTGCTCTCCTCCACCACCACACTCTCCTGCCCCCCCCCAGTGCTCTCCTCCACCACCGCCCTCTCCTGCCCCCCCCCAGTGCTCTCCACCACCGCACTCTCCTGCCCCCCCATGCTCTCTTCCACCACTGCACTCTCCTGCCCCCCCCAGTGCTCTCCACCACCGCACTCTCCTGCCCCCCCCGTGCTCTCCACCACCGCACTCTCCTGCCCCTCCATGCTCTCCTCCACCACCGTGCTCTCCTCCACCACCACACTCTCCTGCCCCCCCCAGTGGTCTCCTCCACCACCACACTCTCCTGCCACCCCTCCAGTGCTCTCCTCCACCACCACACTCTCCTGCCCCCCCCCCCCCCCCAGTGCTCTCCTCCACCGCCACACTCTCCTGCCCCCCCCCCCAGTGGTCTCCATCACCACCACACTCTCCTGCCACCTCTTCAGTGCTCTCCTCCACACCACACTCTCCTGCCCCCCCCCCAGTGCTCTCCTCCACCGCCACACTCTCCTGCCCCCCCAGTGGTCTCCATCACCACCACACTCTCCTGCCACCCCCTCCAGTGCTCTCCTCCACCACCACACTCTCCTGCCCCCCCCAGTGCTCTCCTCCACTGCCACACTCTCCTGCCCCCCCAGTGGTCTCCATCACCACCACACTCTCCTTCCACCCCTCCAGTGCTCTCCTCCACCGCCACACTCTCCTGCCCTCCCAGTGCTCTCCTCCACCGCCACACTCTCCTGCCCCCCCAGTGGTCTCCATTACCACCACACTCTCCTGCCACCCCCTCCAGTGCTCTCCTCTACCACCACACTCTCCTGCCACCCCCTCCAGTGCTCTCCTCCACCACCACACTCTCCTGCCCCCCCCCCCCCCACAGTGCTCTCCTCCACCACCACACTGTCCTGCCCCCCCCCCCCCCCCCCCCCCCCCCCCCCCCCCCCCAGTTTTCTCCTCCCCTGTTCTTGCTGCTCTCCAGCTCTCCCCATCCTTCTCTAGCCACCATCCCATTTCTTTCTCCCCCAGTGCCCCCCCCCCGTCCCCCCCCCAGTGCTCTCCCCCCGTGCCCTCCACTCCCCCCAGTGCTCTCCCCCAGTGCTTTCTCCCCCCAGTGCTCTCCTCTCTCCCCCTGTTCTTTCCGCCCAGTGCTCTCCCCTCAGCGCTCTCCACTCCCCCCAATGCCCCCCCCCTGTTCTTTTCCCCCCCCCAGTGCTCTTCAGCTCTCCCCATCACTCTCCAGCCCCCACCCCAGGGCTCTCCAGCCCCCCTTACTCCCCACCCCTGTTCTTTCTGCCCCCCTGGTGCTCTCCAGCCCCCCCAGTGCTCTCTACCCTCCGTGCTCTCCACTCCTGTTCTGTTCTTTTTGGCTCCCCCCCAGCACTCTCCACTCCCCACCCCTGTACTCTCCACTCCCCCTGCATTTTGCACCCACCCATGTGCTCTCCACCCCCCATAGTGCTCTCCAGTCCCCCGTGCTTTCTACCCCTGTTCTTTCTGGCCCCCACTGGTGCACTCAAGCTCCCCCCATTGCTCTCCACTCCCCCCTGCTCTTTGTACCCCCCAGTGCTCTTCACCACCCCACACTCTTAGCCCCCCCAGTGCTCTCAGCCTACCGTGCTCTGTACCCCTGTTCTTGTTGGCCCCCCCCAGTGCTCTCAAGTTCCCCCCAAGCGCTCTCCGCTCCCCACCCCTGTGATCTCCACTCCCCCTCGCTCTTTGCCCCCACCCATGTGTTCTCCAACCCCTCCAGTACTCTTTGCTCCCCCTTCTCTCCAACTCCCACTCAGTGCTCTCCACTTCCCCAGGACCAGAGGGCAGGCTGACTGGGGCCAGAAAATGAGGACGGCTGAAGGTGCAGGTGGCCAGGGACCACTCCATCTCACAGCAGACAGATCCTCTGGAAGGAGCACCATCCCCATCCAAAACGAGAACAGACCCTGCCTGCTGCTGGCCGTCATGGATATCCTGCTGGCATGCAAGGTACTGTACCGAGCATCAACAACACACCTTCCCACAGACAGGGACTGCACAGGAGGGGCTGCAATGATGGGCGCAGTGAGACTGCATTCACGGCACAGTAAAGCTGCATTTGATGGACACAGTGAGGCTGCATTTGAAGGACACAGTGAGGCTGCATTTGGTGGGCACAGTGAGGCAGAATTTGGTGGGCACAGTGAAGCTGCATTTGGTGGGCACAGTGAAGCTGCATTTGGTGGGCACAGTGAGGCTGAATTTGATGGGCACTGGTGAGGCCGCATTGAGCTCTTGTTTCAAGTCTGCAGTCTCTGTCCATCTCCTGTAGCATGTCTGCAGTCTCTGAGGGAGTCTGGAGAGGAGTCAAGAGTGGGAGCGCTGCTGGGATGGGGGTCATGGGAGAAGTCAGACTTGTGTGGACTGTGGACAGCAGACTATAGCAGGGGTTGACAAATTTGCTTGGAATCTAGGAGCCAGCTTAAAAAGTTAGGAGCCAGGTCCGTGACGACGATCCGGACCTGTCCCTGGCCTGACATGGAGACAAGTGAGGGGAAGATAGCAGCGCCGTTGCCGCCCCCCCCGTCTCCAAGTCATTGCCCATAGCTCTTAGAGGGACATTTTATTTATTTTTTTCAAATGACAATTTTTTTTTCAATTGCATTTTAGTGTAAATATGAGATGTGAGGTCTCTCTGACCCCGGATCTCATATTTAAGAGGACCTGTCATGCTTTTTCTATTACAAGGGATTTTTACATTCCTTGTAATAAGAATAAAAGTGACACAACATTTTTTTTAAAAGAACAGTGAAAAAAAAAAAAAGTTAAAATAAAGCAGAAAAAATAATAATTTTTAAACGCGCCCTGTCCTGCCCGCATATAAAATCGGTGTTCGAACCACACATAGGAGGTAGCGCCGTGATCGGTAGAGCGAGAGCAATAATTCTACCCCAGACCTCCTCTGTAACTCAAAACGTGCAACCTGTAGAATTTTTTTAAACGTCGCCTATGCAGATTTTAAAGGGTAAAAGTTTGTCGCCATTCCATGAGCGGGTGCAATTTTGAAGCGTGACAAGTTGGGTATCAATTTACTCAGCGTAACATTATCTTTCACAATATAAAAAATAATTGGGCTAACTTTACTGTTGTCTTATTTTTTTATTAACTAAATTATTTTTCCCAACAAAAGTGCGCTTGTAAGTCCGCTGCACAAATACGGTGTGACAGACAGTATTGCAACAACCACCATTTTATTCTCTAGGGTGTTAGAATAAAAAATATATATAATGTTTAGGGGGTTCTAAATAAAGGGAAGAAAAGGCAGGTAATATAATACATGTAGAGGAATCTTCATTAACATTGCTGATTTGTCATACCAACGGCGACCACAAGAGGGCGCCAGATTCCATAAGGAATCATAGGACCGCAGAAGGCCTCAAAGCCGCGGCCTAAATTTTCGGCCGCCGGCGGAACGGCCCGACGCGATCACGCTGGGGGGGTCCACAGACACAGGATACCCCCAGCTGTGCTGCCCCAGGCGCGAGGTCGCTATTTCTAGTCGCCAATGCGACCTGGCGACCGGGTTTTGTCGAGCCCTGGACTATAGGATAAAACCTCCAAGCTGGAGCCAACTGACTGAGCCCTGCACAGTGCACCTGAGAGAAGGTCAGTGAAAGCACCGCCAGGCCAGTCGGGGGTCACTGATGTAAGGGGGGAGTGAATACAATAATGTAAGGGGCACCGATATAAAGGGTTTCCTCCTTATATTAGTAACCCACCCCCCTTACCTTAGAGTATTCTTTCTGCAGAAGGTGGTCCCCCCCCCCCCCCCCACGTTCTGAGTTTCTGGGGTCCCCCTTGATGATTGATCACTTACCACTATTAACTGGAATTTGAATATATATATATATATATATATATATATATATATATATATATATATATATATATATATATATATATATATATATATATATATATATATATATATAAAAAGCCCTATGTGATTTCATATCTATATCTAATACTCTCTTCATCAAATGTGCTTTAAAATGTATGGTTTTTCCCTTTCATGAACAAGAAAATAATGACGTTATGCTGTTGGGCTGGTATAATAATGCTGTTGGGCTGGTATAATAATGCTGTGAGGCTGGTATAAAAAAAATTCCATGGCTGGTTTTTGAAAGCCTGGGTGTCCGCAAGGTTACTCAGGTGGCTGCGTACCATGCCCATATAGCCTAGAGAATGTACATCTTTTTACATTGCAATACATCTGTTGTGGCCATATTTTTATCTTGATGAAAACAGCCTATACAGTGACAGTATGAGATCAATATATGACCACAACAGATGTATTGCAATGTAAAAAGATGTACATTCTCTAGGCTATATGAGCCTGGAACACAGCCGCCAGAGTAACTTCCAATACAAAGTGAAGATGAATTATCTGTTATATAACACATATGTATTACCAGTGGAAAGATTTTCATGAGATTGTCGAAAAGGGGCGGAGCATGAGTGGCCTTAAAATGATGCCCCCCTTGGAAAAAGTTCTGCGGACGCCCATGAAGTTGTGGAGAAGTTTAAAGCAGGGTTAGGTTATTAAAAATATCCCAAGCTTTGACGGAGCGCGGTTCATTCCATTATCCAAAAATGGAAAAAGTATGGCACAACTGCAAACCTACCAAGACATGGCCGTCCACCTAAATGGACAGGCTGGGCAAGGAGAACTCTGGAGGAGCTGCAGAGATCCACAGCTTAGGTAGGAGAATCTGTCCACAGGACAACTATTAGTTATGCACTCCACAAATCTGTCCTTTATGGAAGAGTGACAAGAAGAAAGCCATTGTTGAAAGAAAGCCATAAGAAGTCCTGTTTGCAGTTTGCAAGAAGCCATGTGGGGGACACAGCAAACATGTGGAAGAAGGTGCTCTGGTCAGATGAGACCAAAATTGAACTTTTTGGCCTAAAGGCAAAACGCTATGTGTGGGGAAAACTAACACTGCACATCACCCTGAACACACCATCCCCACTGTGAAACATGGTGGTGGCAGCATCATGTTGTGGGGATGATTTTCTTCAGCAGGGACAGGGAAGCAGGTCAGAGTTGATGGGAAGATGGATGGAGCCAAATACAGGGCAATCTTAGAAGAAAACCTGTTAGAATCTGCAAAAGACTTGAGACTGGGGTGGATGTTCACCTTCCAGTAGGACAATAACCCTAAACATACAGCCAGATCTACAATTGAATGGTTTAGATAAGGGATATGCAATTATCAGACCTCCAGCTGTTGCAGAACTGCAAGTCCCATGAGGCATAGCAAGATTCTGACAGCCACAAGCATGACACCCAGAGGCAGAGGCATGATAGGACTTGTAGTTTTGCAACAGCTGGAGGTTCGCTAATTGCACATCCCTGGTTTAGATCAAAGCATATTCATGTGCTAGAATGGCCCAGTCAAAGTCCAGACCTAAATCCAATTGAGAATCTGTGGCAAGACTTGAAAATTGCTGTTCAGACGCTCTCGATCTAATCTGACAGAGCTTGAGATATTTTACCAAGAAGAATGGGCAAAAATGTCCCTCTCTAGATGTACAAAGCTGGTAGAGACTTCCTCAAAAAGACTTTCAGCTGCAATTGCAGAGAAAGGGGGTTCCACAAAGTATTGACTCGGGGGCTGAATACAAATGCCCCCACATCTTTATTTGTAAAAAAAAATTGAAAACCATTTATCGTTTTGCTTTCACTTCACAATTATGTGCCACTTTGTGTTGGTCTATCACAGTGATGGCAAACCTTGGCGCCCCAGATGTTTTGGAACTACATTCCCCATGATGCTCAACTATACTGATGAGTGCATGAGGTCATGGGAAATGTAGTTCCAAAACATCTGGGGTGCCAAGGTTAGCCTTCACTGGTCTATCACATAAAATCCCAATAAAAATTTCAAGGGGTATGAATACTTTTTCAACACACTGTGTATGTATATGTATGTGGATGTGTGTGTATGTATGTATGTATGTATGTATGTGTGTGTGTGTGTGTATATATATATATATATATATATATATATATATATATATATATATATATATATTATTTATATTAGTGTGTGTGTGTGTGTATATATACACACAATGTTTTTGGGGGTCCTGAGTAATTTTCTATCAAACAAATGATTATTTTTACATGTAGGGGAGAAGTGTCACTATTGGCTTGGGAGGCAAGTGGTTAAGTTTGTTTAACTTTTAGTCATTGTGCCTTTTTATATATTTACTCTTATTTTTTGATTAATTCGATTTTTTATTTATTTTTATTTTATTTTTTATATCACTCAAGATTGATTACTAACAAATGATTAGTGAGCACTTTTTTTCAATATTTATTGATTCATCTAATGTGGTGCACTTAGTGCGGTTACATTTCATATTACACACTTAAACTTAAAAATGACTAACCAGTAGGATTCCAAGGTAAATCTTCCATAATTCACTACTATGCTATGGATAGTAGCACATTATGGCTAAAAGCTCCTGGGGGCAACTACAGGAGGGGGTGGAGACCAGACCAGTCAGCCTGCACAAGGAGAGAGCAGTAGTGACTGGTCTTTATTACAGGAAGCTCCTTACTGGATTACTGCATAATGGCAGATGTACACAAAGCACACCAAGATTCATCTGTAGAATAATAGTTGGAACCCTAACTTTGGACAGCTAGAGGGGATTCCAAAGAAGTTTTTTTTTTTTCCTGATCCAAGCACTGCAAATCCTGTTCATCCTCGGGTTGCATAACCCATTTAATTATTTTGTTTTCTTTTCCTTATAGCTTCATGGCAGATCCCGGGAGCAGCGCTATACAAAGCTTGCAGATTGGGAATATATTAGTCGTTGTGCTAAGATTGCAGATCCACTACCTTTATTTGGTAAGTGATAAATACAAGTGTTCTTGCTAACCTTAAAGTAGGAGTGCGATCAAAAGCTAATTAATCTTAAAGCTACTCCCACCTCAATTCTAAGCCCTGTGCTAACTGCCCTGTAAAGGAAAGATGTACATACCTAATCTGCGGACGCTTCAGTCCAGTCATGTGATCGAGTCCAAGCACCAGCTTCAGTGTAGAGGAGGGACAGCAAATAACTGATGCCCCATAGCAAATCTGTGAGTGACGTCCCTATCCAGGATCTGCAGCTGTTGCTGCATTCTCCTCTCCCCAGAAGTCAGCCACTGGGGAGATCATGTGACTGGACCAGAGCTCCCTTCGATTGGGTAAGTATACACATTGTTACTCTACAGGGTAGTTGGCATAGGGCTTAGAATGTGAGTAGGTTTAAAGCGTTAGTAAACTCACAACAGTAATATCAGTCTGTATATGCAGTAAAGCATGCTTGTTTGTTATACTCACTAATCCTCTGCAATGTGTAAAAAAGGCTGTTTGATCCTGTCCTCTCTCATCCTCCCCTTCTTTTATTGTTCCCAATCCATCTGCTAATAGAACAGAGCCTTGGATTCACTCTGCACATGCTCAGTTTGGTGTTTATTGCTAGAGAGGTTTTTTTTTATTTTTTATTTTTTTGGGGGAGGGTGCATGTGATCAGCACAGGGCCAATCAGCACTGTCCAGACAGAGGGTTTAGGGGTCATGCTGCCTCAAAGGACCATCGGAGAAGAATGAAAACTCCTCCTACAAGCTTTGACCAGACACTGATAGAAGTCACAAGACTGCTATATACTGCTGATGAGAAAAGGTATTTAGCAGTTTATATTGACAAAAATTATTGCATTTCCACGAGTCTATGCCTCTTCCTGTCTCGCCGCGCTGTCTGCTGGGGGACACACGGGTCCCAGAGACAGCGCGGACCATTCCTACTGCGCTACGCGGCTCGCGCATGTGTCGTATGGAAATGGAAAGTGAAGCCGCAAGGCTTCACTTCCTGATTCCCTCACCTAGAATGGTGGCGGCAGCAGCCGACATCGCTGGATCCTGGGACAGGTGAGTGTCCATTTATTAAAAGTCAGCAGCTACAGTATTTGTAGCTGCTGTCTTTTAAAGCGGTTCTGCACTCATAATAATACATTTGCCCATTCTGTTGCCTCTAGACCGTACATTTGATAATGCCACATGTTTTTTTTTTTTTTTTTATTAATCTACCTTTTGTAATTCGTAGTTTTTTATTTTCCTCCCCTGCGGCGATGGGCGGTCTCTTGCGGGGATCAGCATCATTTCCTGCTGAAGCCCGCACTGTCTCCTGGGATCTCGTCCAAGTAATCCCAGGAGACATTGCGGCTAATGCACCCGAAATCTCGCGAGATTTCGGCTAATACACCCTGTAATAGCCGAAATCACGCGAGATTTCGGGTGTATCAGCCGAAATCTCGCGAGATTTCGGGTGCATTAGCCGCAATGTCTCCTGGGATTACTTGGACGAGATCCCAGGAGACCGTGCGGGCTTCAGCAGGAAATGATGCTGATCCCCGCAAGAGACCGCCCATCGCCGCAGGGGAGGAAAATAAAAAACTACGAATTACAAAAGGTAGATTAATAAAAAAAAAAAAACATGTGGCATTATCAAATGTACGGTCTAGAGGCAACAGAATGGGCAAATGTATTATTATGAGTGCAGAACCGCTTTAATATTTTTTTTTTTTTACAGTGAAATCCCTCTTTAATTGATTTATTTAAATTTTTTAATTTTTATTTTTTTATATAACCGGGATGCAGTGACTGTTAACAGCTGTTTTCTATGAATATTGGGTTATTTTTCTAATTGATTTGAAGAGAGGATTCCGCTGTAAGCTCTTAATATCGGTGCTTGCTTTACAGGAAATGGGGATATATTCTCCTTTGAGGATGCTAATCGAGCGATGCAGACTGGGGTTTCAGGAATTATGCTGGCAAGGTCAGTATTCAATAGAAAAGGTTTGAAGAAGTACATCACAAAATGCAGCAGTTCATAAACAGCCACATATTTGTGTGCACTCAGTGCCAAGGGGTTAAGAGATCCTCTACATTTAGATGTAGGCGCCCCCTTCTGTCTATTTCATATATGTGCAATAGGCTATTCAAGACCTATCTAGAGGAGCAGCATTCATCTGTAGTGCCTTCCCCAGTGAATCTTATGGATTTTTCTCACCCAAGCCCATGCGCAATACTGATCAGCATAGCCCCATAGCTGTTTATTATCCTAAAAATGTAATGTCTGTTGAGGGGTTGCTGGGCTATCTATCGCTATCAGCGAAGCATTAGAGGACCATAGGAGGGACGCTTATTACTGTATCTTTATTGTAGATCAACTTCCTAAAAGGAGAATTAAAGTTGAATACTACTGCAGTGCTTTCCAGGCATGGCTATATTTACATAGTTACACTGCTCCAGCTTGGACCAATAAAACGATGCCCGATCCATACCTGGAAGATGCCCCTGGAAAATCACCGCTTTTACAGTGCTTGTCGCTAGCTTCTGGGTCCAGTGCAACTGCCCTGCTGCTTATTTTCTTAATGGAGGCATTGGATCTGATTGGATGAAGTGGAAATTGTGAAACGACCACCCTGCCTCTCGTCCAGTCAGAGAATACATTCATTGAGAAAATGCAAGGTTTTTCAAAATGTTGCCCATGCAGAGCGGGTGACTTCCTATAAGCAGCAGGGCAGCCACCTGGCACAGGACACAGACGATAGCGGTGATCACTGTAGTAGTGGTGTCTGTTACAGTGATTTTCAGGCGCTATTTTTGCGCTAGAGAGCCTGAAAACTGCCTCAGTCTGAAAGGGGTTATGAAATGCAGTATGTTTGAACAAGGGGGTCATTTTTTTCTTGACAATGACTATGCACGTGATGATTATCACTTGATAACCACTTGTTGCCAAGGCCAATTTGGACATTTCTCACATACATGTCAAAATCTGCATTTTTTTTTTTTTTTTTTCTAGAAAATTATTTGAAACCCACAAACATTACATATTTTCTGAAAGCAGCAGTCCTGGAGAATAAAATGTCGGTTGTTGCAATTTTTTTATGCCGGGAAAAAAAGGAAAACAAATTCACTTAAATTTATTTTGGTGCACACAGACACAATACAATATCCAATTTTTTTTGGTAAAATATAAAAGAGGATGTTGCACCAAGTAAATAGATACCAAACAAGTCAAAATTTATAATTTCACATACAAATCTCCATAGGCCATGCTTTAAATACCTTTACAGGTTTCAAGTTAAACATGAGCTCTGGGACTAAAATGACTGCTCACACTCTGACATTCATGGCAATACCTCACATGTGTAATGCAATCTCCGCTTTACATATGCATGCGGGACCTATGTGCGCATTCACATTTGTGTGCGGGGATGGGGGTGCTTCAAAATTGTTATTTTTAACCACTTCCATACCACAGGCCTTCATATGATGTCCTGGGCTTTCATTGTTGATATCTGAATGATGCCTGCAGCTACAGGCATCATCCAGATATCGTTTTTTTCAGCCGGCGATTCCCTATACCAAGAGAACAATCATAGCGGCTGTTCAGCCACTTGATTGTTCTTACCGGCGGCCCTCCCGCCGCCCTCCGGTGCTACGGGCTTATCCGGGCAATCAGTGAGCCGGAGAAGGAATCCGCCAGCGCCAGAAGGAAGCCATAGAGAAAACCAAGGGACAGATATTCCCTGGCAATCCAGGCTGGCGGAAGTAAACAGAGAGTAAACTGCGCTCCAAAGCAAATTCTAAATAAAAAGCTGCAATAAAAACCAAAAAATATCCATATGGTGTGAAAAATACAAAAACATAAATTGCGCTAATTATTGTGACCACTCTAAATCCCTTGTGACATAAAAAAGAGTGATAAGAAATAGTAAATTCATATATGTGCATATACAGAAAACACTGACATGAAATTAATCACGGTGTGTGTGTGTGTGTGTGTATATGTGTGTGTGTGTGTGTATATATATATATATATATATATATATATATATATATATATATATATATATATATATATATATATATATAAATAATACAGTCCAAAAAATAACTCCAATAGTGTAATATTGTAAATAAAAAGCATTTATTGCTTAAAAAGACAGGAACGGAAACCAGTCATGCTTTTTTCTATTACAAGGGATGTTCCTTGTAATAGGAATAAAAGTGATCCATTTATTTTTATTTTTTTAAAAAGTGTAAAAATAAATAAAATCAAGTAAAATAAGAAAAAAATAAAAAAAAATGTAACCCCCCGTCCCGACCTTCCCTGTAACGCAAAACATGCAATCTGTAGAATTTTTTAAATGCCGCTTATGGAGATTTTTGAGGGTAAAAGTTTGACGCCATTCCAGGAGCGGGTGAAATTTTGAAGCATGACATGTTGGGTATCAATTTACTCGGCGTAACATTATCTTTCACAATATGAAAAAAATTGGGCTGATTTTACTGTTGTCTTATTTTTTTCATTCAACAAAGTGATTTTTTTCCAAAAAAAGTGCGCTTGTAAGAGCGCTGCGCAAATACGGTGTGAAAAAAAAGTATTGCAATGACCGCCATTTTATTCTCTAGGGTGTTAGAAAAAAACAAAATATAATGTTTGGGGGTTCTAAGTAATTTTCTAGCACAAAAAACAGTTTTAAACGTGTAAACGCCAAATCTGAAAAAGAGGCCTGGTCCTTAAGTGGTTAAAAACAATCCTCTTGCTTTCCATTACAACGGCTATTCTGTAATTGTCATTTCAGAGCAGATAGATATATGTGTGAGGACACATGACTAGTCTATGTGTGGTCTTTTCTCAACCATTCTTCTTTCCTGGTTGCAGAGGTGCGCTGGTAAAGCCTTGGCTATTCACAGAGATTAAAGAGCAGAGGCACTGGGACATTTCCTCCTCCGAGAGATTCGATATTCTCAGAGAATTCACCAACCACGGCATGGAGCACTGGGGCTCGGACACCTCGGGGCTGGAGAAAACAAGGCGGTTTATGCTGGAGTGGCTCTCCTTCCTCTGCAGGTATGAGGGATGCACAATTTATGCATCCATTGCTATGTTGAAGCTCCGATCAAGGCAAAAAAACAAAAAAAACAAAAAAAAAAGCCTTTAATCCTCCTATGTTTAACATAGATGTCATGCTGTTTATTTTTATACAGCTAGTTAGTACTTAGAGCCTGTTGACTGAGGGAGAGAGCAGAGTGAGGAATGCTTCTTTATTGTCCTATCAGCTATAGGAAGCAGGTGAATGATGTATTATCCTGTCATGTTAGAAATCCACATGGCACCATTGCTGACTTCTTCTGAAAATGCTGGAGGCCGCCTGCCATGCTGATCCTCTGACGTCAATAGTTTTTGCATCATTGACCGGAAACAAAATATGCAGGTCAGAAATTCTGCCCTTTCTGGCTGCTTCCCTGTTGGCGATTCAGGAAATGCTACGCAGTGGGCCAGAATGACAAGCATTTTCAGAAGATGGCCTGCAAGGGCAACCTATGTATTTCTTTCATCTCATGTTTGTTTTAACTGTATAAGAAGTTTGTCACCAGGGCATGTTGTCTGGAAGGTTGTTTGGATCACAAGACTGACTAAACAGAACAGTTTAGCTTTCAGCTCCAGTGATTTTTTTTTACTGCATCTGGTATAGTGTGATCATTTAAGTAAAGAGATGCTTAAAGTGATTGTAAAGATTTTCTTTTTTTGTAAAATAACAAACATGTCATACCTCCTCGGTGCAAGGGCCCTGATCCTCCTTTTCTGGAGCTCTTGGCTCCACCTCTTCATCAGGTGCCCCCATGGAGAGACTCTTTCCATAGGGGTACCCATGCGGGAGCACTCCCGAGTCCTGCTGCTGCTTCCTTCCAACACAAACAGCAGGACCCGGGCCCAACCCCCTGCTCCCGTGTCACTGGATTTGAGTGACCGCAGCGGGAGGCAATGGCTTCCGCTGCTATCAATCAATCCAATCAATCCAAGACAGCAGCTGGAGCTCATTCTTGTCACTGGAATGACCGGATTCAGGTAAGAAAAAGGGGGGCGGCAGCTGCAGCGCTGAAGGTAATTTACCTTAATGCACAGATTGCATTAAGGTGAAAAACCTTGAGGGTTTACAACTCCTTTTAAAGTAGGCCATTTACATGTGTTTACCTCAATTCATTTCAATTCTGCAAATTGCTATGCTCCCCCACCACAATCAATCCAGTGCTGTGCCGGGCTGCATCTCTTCTCTCCCCTGTCCCTCTACTGATGGGGACTGAGGCAGCAGTGGAAGCCATTGTCTCCTTCTGCTCTCAATCAAATGTTGTGGGTGGTGGGGCCATGCCATGTGTGTCTATAGATGCACACAGCTGAGCTTGGGAGCATGCCTGCACGAGTGCCCCCACAACAGCTGGCTTGGTATAGGGACACTCACAGAGGAGGAGGAGCAGGGCCGCTCTGTGCAATACTGTTGCACAGAACAAGTAAGTTAACATGTTTGTTTATTTTATTTAAAGGTTTGCATCTAGAATACAGTTTGACAAAACACATCATATCTTGTGACTTGTAATGACATACACAATCGTGATTAAACAAATGATCATAGGCAAACCTGCATCATGTTGGAAAACAAGGTATTGCAAGGTACCAAGTCAACATTTCTCGGAAAGGATATTTCATACCCTGAGATCAACAATGATATACACCAGGGATATGCAATTAGCGGACCTCCAGCTGTACAAAACTACAACACAATCATGATTAAACAAATAGTCAAAGGTGAACTTGCATCACATTAGGAAACTTTAACTGTAGCTTGTTAATTCAACATCTCTCGGAATAGGAAAGATATCCAGTCACACATACTAAGCCAATGCAAATCAGATTTTTCAATATACAGTAGAACCTTGGATTGAGATTAACTTGGTTTGAGAGCGTTTTGCAAGACAATCAATTTTTTTTATAAATCTTGACTTTATAAACAAGCGATGTCTTGATATAAGAGTAGCAGCATGTCACAACGGAGTATAAAAGAGGTGCCTCTAACTGTAGCAATATGGTTACATTTATTGAAGGTACAACATTTATCAACTTATATGGTTGATGATTAAAAGAGGCACATCTAAGTATGCAGGCATTCAGGGTAAAGCTATACACATAGACCATCCACCCACCGCCATCGGCGTCATCCCTTCCACACTATGTTCCAAGAGCGGTTCAAGCCTCGCTTTCAGATCGCTATACTGCAGGGTAGTCTTCCCCATCACGATTGCAGACTGACAGTGGTAAGAGCCGGTGGTGCGGGGGATGGTCTATGTGGACAGCTTTACCCCAGATGCCTGCATACTTAGATGTTCCTGTTTATATCATCAACCACGTGAGTTGCTAAATGTTGTACCTTCATTAAATGTAACCATATTGCTATAATTAGAGGCACCTTTCTTCTCTTTTATACTTGGTAGCTCCTGCTAGATTTTGCTTCTAATCCCCAGTTGGAGGCTTCCATTTGTGAATGGACATTTCTTTACCGTACATCACAGGACACAGAGCAGCTATAGTAATTACTATCTGGGTTATACGCCACCTATAGGGGAATGGGCACTGGCACACCCAAAAGACAGGAAGTCCCCCCTCTATATAACCTCCTCCCTCCTATACTGGAAGTACCTCAGTTTTTTCGCCAGTGTCTGTAAGGTGGTGGTCACTGATGTGATACATGTGCTCTTGCAGCATACTTGGAGGTCTGGACGGTTCTATTAAGAATCGTGGACTTCAGTCGGATCCATTCGAAAAAGCGGTCAGCCAAAATGGATAGTACCTGAGCCTCATTGGAAGGGGAGAAGATTCCTCGAGGTTTGCGTGTAATGCAGCCTTACGACGCTGGACCCTGTGTAATGGAACCCTGTGCAGTGTTTGTTCTGACCAAGGTGCTTTCCAGCAGGGTGCTATACAGGTCCAGGGGAGTGGACCCCAGATTAAGGGGGGACCCAGTCTCTGAAGGTCTTTTATGTCAAAGCTCACCGTGATGGGTGAAGATTAGACTCCTGTTGTGTTCAGAGTCCTGCAACAGGAATGGTAAATCTGCATTTGTTTTCAGTTTCTCTTTTTAAAAAAAAAAAGAGTTCTGAATGTCTGTTCTCCCGGTGGCCACTGGGAGCAGTGTACTATTTAGGCATGCTATGTACTCTTACTCATGTGGGCTGCTGTTTCTCTACCAGCCACTAGAGGGCACATGCTCGCTCAGTATGGCTTATTTTTATATAGGCATTGTCCACATCTCCTGATGGACAGTGGTTTCGGGTGCATCTGTGCCACTGTGGTGTTTGGCATTGCAGTGTTTCCTGGCTCATTCATTTTTCTTCAGACAGCAGCCGTATCACCTTGATCATGCCTGATCTTGGTTGATCAAAGCCTAAGCAGGCTCAAGCCTGGTTAGTATATGCTGTAGCTGGGAGACTGCCCGGGGATACCAGATGCTGTAAGCTTTCCCCACCCAGGTAAGGGAGGCATCTGAGGCTGCTGGGTGCTGAGAGATTCTCAGGCCAGAAAATATTAGGGTAGTCTGAGGTGATTTGTTCCATCTTTAGCCAGCAGAAACCTGGTAGGTTAAGTGTACCTCTTGGGACTGTCTGGGTCTGCCACAGAGTCGTCAGTCTTTTGCCTTGCATTTGCTCTTTGAGCAGAAGTTATGGGCTCATTATAGTGAGACAATTATATGGTAGCAGTTACAAAGCCAAATAGGGACATGAGGTCTATCTTAAGATCTCAAGCCACTGAACATCCTTCTGTTTCAGATAGACTAGACTGTTCAGTGATGACCTCTCTACAAGAGTTAGGTTTCGGAGTCCATAATCATCTGTAAAATGACATCTTCGCGTGGCAGTTTGTTTCCAGGCTCATCAAAGATTTCTGTAATTGCAGTGGAAAGCCGTTTTATTTTTTATTTTTTATTTTTTTTTGTGAAGCTTCCCTTTGGGTTGGCCACAGCTCCAGAGGGTTCTCAAAGTGTCTAGCCCCAGTGCTGGGATTGCTGAAGACATCTTAATATTCTTTACCTCAATAATCTTTGCTCGGTCAATTCCAGGGGTTGCTTCGATAAATATCTATAGGAGGAAGCTGTGTTTAGGTCAAAGCACGTTCTCCACATACAACCCTACTCCAGGTCTTGGTTGAGGTACATTCTCTGGAACTTGAAGATCCAGGCATTACACTGCTGGAAGACTCTGTTTCCGGGGTGTTGCAGAGCAAAAATTGGTGCTTGATATTCTTCCTTTTTAGGAATTTGGAAAATAACCACTGATACCAGTTAGAGCTGCACGATTCTGGCTAAAATGAGAATCACAATTTTTTTTGCTTAGAAGATGGATCACGATTCTCGCGGCGTAACATCTTTCATATTAAAACAAAAATAATTGTGATAACTTTACTGTGTCGGTTTTTTTTTTATTATTGTTAATTGAAGTGAATTTTTTCCCAAAAAATTGCATTTGAAAGACCACTGGGCAAATACAGTGTGACATAAAATATTGCACAAACTGCCATTTTATTCCCTAGGGTCTTTGCTAAAATATCTATAATGTTTGGGGGTTCCAAGTAATTTTCTACCAAAAAATAATAATTTTAACTTAAGAAAGAAGTGTCAGAAAAAGATTTAGACTTTAAGTGGTTAAAGAGGGATTCCACCAAAAAAAAAAATATTAAAAGCCAGCAGCTATAAATACTACAGCTGCTGACTTTTAATAAATGGACACTCACCTGTCCCGGGTTCCAGCGATGCCGGCAGCCGAGGCCGATCGATCGCTCTGCCCTCGGCTGCTGCCGCCACCATTCTAGGTGAGGGAATCAGGAAGTGAAGCGAATCGGCTTCACTTCCCGGTTCCCTACTGCGCATGCACGAGTCGCGCAGTGCAATAGGAATTCTCCGCGCTTTCACTGAGACCCGTGTGTGTCCCAGCAGACAGCGCGGCAGGACAGGAAATGGCGTAGACTCCCACGGGAGTCTATGCCCGGAAGTGGGTGTAAATGCCTGTCTTTGACAGGTATCTCCACCCCCCTCCCCCCTGAAAGGTGCCAATTGTGACACCGGAGGGGGGGAGGGTTCCGATCAGCGGAGGTTCCACTTTAGGGTGGAACCCCGCTTTAAACTTCCTGCATTTACATGTTGAAAACGTTATTTACACAGAAGTTCTATCCCTTTGATCTAAGAAGGAAGCTTAGTTACAATGTTGCAAGTTAAAAAAAAAAAACGTTGCAGACTGCCCTGATGTTTACTTTTGACAGCTGAGTGAGCAGATAGTTTCTCCACTTGTTTATATGAAAGAATCAGCAACCTCTGCAGGAGAGATCATCAGAGAGGGTGAATGGAGATCACGATTTTTTAACGATTAATTGTGCAGCTCTAATGCCAGTCTCTAAGTTGACTTGAGGCTGGCTACATTTCAGTTGGCTTGGTCTCCACAGGGGAGAATACTGTCCAATAGCTTGGAATTTTTGGCCAATATGCCTTGCTCTGGATTATAGGACAAACCTGTTGTAGGTTAAATCTGGAAATGCCTGGCAAGGGGAACTCTGCGGGGGAATCTACTAGATTCCAAGTTCTACAACAGTTTGGGACAGGTGTGTCCGGGACAAGAGTCCCACTGCCAATAATGGTACATGTACTGGTAACACCTTAAGGTCTGGTTCTATCTTATTTGATGTTTTTTTTTCCCTGTTTCGGATTCTGCCACATCTTTTGTGAAGAATCCGTAAAGGTTGTAACACTGATATTAGTGTTGGCCGAATTAGCCCAAGGGGGGCTTGGTACACAGGCATAGCGAGTCTTTGGGGGGGGGGGTTGCTCCTTTAGACACTCCTAGTCCAGCGTAGCCTGATGTTCTTGAGTCCTGTATCTCAGCACTGTTGCGCCTCTGGAAGCCAGCTTCGGGGAACTTCATACAGGACTTGAAAATATTTATTTGCCTGGGGTGAAGCCAGACAGTGGCACCCACAGAAATATGTGGGTGGGAGATTTTCTTTTTCTTTCTCTAATCGGTAGAGGAAAGGAATTTGGCCTTAAGTACCGTTAAGGGTCAGAGTTCTTCCCTATCCATTTTTTTTTCCAGGGGCCGTTTCTCACTCCTTGTTTCATAACTCATATAGCATGTAACTTGGATAGTCCCGCCTGTCAGGCCATTCTTGTGTTCTTGGGACTTGAATTGATCTTGACTGTCCTTGCAGAGGATTCTGTTGGTCCTTTTATCTCAGAAGGTGGCTTCTTTGGTTGCTATCACTTCACAAAGTGGAGTGTCAGAGTTGGCGGCTCTTTCATGCAAGGAGCCAATCTTGGCCTCGCATCATAAGATGATGTTGTGTCCTCATCCATTTTTATTGCTTAAAGTGGTTTCTAGTTTTTCAATAGAATCAGGACAAAGTCTTGCCTTTTATTTTTCTCCTAATCCACAGTTGGCAGGAGAAAGATCACTACCTACTCTAGAGGTAGTTCAGATGGTCAGGGTCTACTTGAGTTGTCAGCACAAGTCAGGAACCCTAGCTTGTGCTGCCAGAAGAGCCCAGGAAGGGCAGACAGCATCCAGGTCGAATATTTAGCAGTGGATCTGGCGGTTTATCAATGCCTATGGTTTAAATGGCAAAAAACTATTTTTTTTTGTTTCTGGGGAGAGATACTCTACCAGGTGTAGGAGTATCTTGGGCCATCCATCATCAGATGTTAGTGGCCTGGGTGTACAACCAGTATTTGGTCTTTTGTTTTATACATCTACAGGGTTTTTACCAGGTCGATGTCCATCACATAGAAGATACTGCCTTTTGGCCTCAGCGTATTACAAATAGCAGAGTAGGTCCTTCTTTGGCAGTTTCTATGATGGTGTCTCTCTCCACTCAGGGGCATTGCTTTTGGACATCCCAGATAGTAATTACTAAAGCTGCTCTATGTCCCGTGATGTACGATAAAGAAAATAGGATTTTTCCTACAGCTTACCTGTAAAATCCTTTTCTTGGAGTACATCATGGGACAAAGAGATCCCCTCCCCTTTTTTGGGAATTGCTTGGTACAAAAATTAGGTACTTCCTGTATAGGAGGGGTTATATAGTGGGGGGACTGCCTGTCTTTTGAGTGTGCCAATGTCCATTCACCTATAGGTGGCGTATAACCCACATAATAATTACTATAGCTGCTCTGTGTTCCGTGAAGTACTCCAAGAAAAGCTTTACAGGTAATCTGTAGGAAAAATCCTATTTTTATGGTTGCACAATCTATCAAATTGCTATAATCTTTTTATATGGACTATAAGCTGAAGGAATTATGAATAAATGGTTGTGGAACAAATCATCTGGGTTTCCATTATTTCTTATAGGAAAATTTGCTTTTATGTAAGAGTGCTTTGGATTGCAAGCATGTTTCTGGAACAAACTGTGCTCGCAATCCAATCCAAGCTGTACTTTACTTTACTGTATAAGTATTTTGTAGTGTGTGTGTTTGTGTTTTTTTTTTTTTTTTTTTAATAGGGCCTCTTTATTCAGGTGGACTAATGGCTGATTTTGTCAAAAGATAGAAGCTGAGTGTAGTTATTGGTTTACATTGGGGGGCAGCACCTTTCTCAAAATGGCCCTCTATTGCGATCACTGTGATTGGCAGCCAGTCCTACTGGCACCCAATCTTTAACAGTGACAGTGTAGTCATCGAGTTTAAGGCGTGCAATTGAGAGTACTTCTTTTTTTTTTTTTTTTTTTATTCAAAAAGCAGCTTAATTGAGCATATTAAACAGGATAGAGTCAGAGAGTACTTCTAGCACAGAACAGCAATGGCAGCTGTACATACACACGTAGTACATTGCTAAAGGTGCTGCAATATCTGTTGGCAGAACAGGGTTAATATAACATTCAGATTATTCCAATTTTTGCTTTAGAAAATCAGCATTGTACAGTATGTTATATAGCATAAGCAGTTCACTTCTTGTAATTGTTGCCAAGTACGTCTTTAATCCTGTTTGTTTTTTGTTTTTTTTGTTTTTTTGGGATGCAGGTATATTCCTGTTGGCTTACTAGAACGTCTGCCTCAGAAGATCAATGAGCGTCCACCCTACTATATGGGAAGAGACTACATGGAGACATTAATGGCAAGCCAGAATGTGGGAGACTGGATAAAGATCAGGTGATTAGTTTTTGAGCGCTTGACCTGCTTTGTTGGTTCTCATATCTGACAGTCTAATGTCCCTTCCATAGTGAAAGTAGTGTATGTCTAGAACAGGGGTCTCCAAACTATCTAAACAAAGGACCAGATTATTTTCCTTCAGACTATAGGAGGCCCAGACTGTGGTCAGTGGGGGTAGAAATGCCCCACGGGCTTGGTGGTCAGTATAAATAAAAAAATGACATGGTGTCTGTGGTCAGTAGGAGGAGGGATAGTGCCCCATCATTGGGAATTCTGCACACCAAGATGCACTCATGTTACTTGCTTTGATTGACAGCAATAGCTGTAAAGATGAACTTAAACTAGACTCCCCCTCCACCGGTTCCACTGTACCACTGTCAGAGACTGGTACACCACTTAACTGGGCCAGGGATTTAAAATCCCCATGGCTTAACCCCCTATTTGTACCTCTCAGCGCGTACAAATAGGAGGCGTTCTAATTGATCAGCACCGTTACATGGATGGCGCTCACCAATCAGAATTTCCCTAATCTGTCCTGTCGGCACTGGAGGAGTGGAGAGAAATCCAGAAGGAATTCCAAATTCCCAGACTGGGATGTCCCGGTGCCTTACGGGGGAGAGGGTGGGAAGGGCACCCAGTGTAAGTTTACGTTACAGATTTTCTGTAAAGGTCAACTTACCCTTTTTTGATAAAAAAATAAATAAAAAATGTTTAGGCTTTAGAACCACTTTCATTTTATTGTATACACAAACATTTTAGACAACTGTGTGCTTCCAACCTTGTAATAAGTTTGGGTAAGGTCCTTTTCAGGTTCAGCATGACTATGTCCCTGTGTACAAAGCCAGCTCCCTTAAAAACATCCTGACCTCAACCCTTTGAGATGTAATGGAACACTGACTGTAAGGCAGGTTTTTTCCATCCAACATCAGTACCGGACCTCACAAATGTTCTTTTGGCTAATTGGGCACAAATTCTCCCAGGCACACTCCAAGATCTTAATGAAAAGCCTTCCCAGAAGACCGGAGCCTGGTATAGAGGGGCCGATTGCATATTAATGCCCGTGGTTTCAGAATGGAATGTCCAATAAGCTCATATAGGTGTAATGGGTAAACTAGCAACAAACCTTTAAAGCATTTCTTAACCCACAAAAAAATAAATAAATTAATCCTGCTACTTTTAAAGCATTTTATACAGCACATTGCTTGTGCTGTGTCATTTGGCCCCTTGTAACTCCTGAAATACCTGGCTGATCCTACCAGTTTCTGCCCTCCCCTTTGTAAACTGGCCAAGGTGTATCATGGCTGCTGAGCCCTGACATCATGGTCAGTTTACATGCCTTGGTCAGCTGCAGCTCTCCTGTGTCCTCCTCCCCACTCCCCTCTCCACCTGTCTGCCCCTGTGTCAGTGCTCACCCCCTCCGCTCCTGCTGCTCTCAAAACTTTTTAAAGTGAATATAATCCTGCTTGTTCCCTAATGACAGGCGCTCCTTTTTCTGTGTTTAATTTAAAGAGGAAGTAAACCCTGATGAGTTTACTTCCTCTTTCATTCCCTGCAAAGGCAAAGCATAATAGACTACTATGCATCGCATAGTAGCCCATTATGTGTCACTTACCTGACACAGGAGCCAGCAAAGTCGCCGCTGTCCCCTGTAGTCCGCCGCATCCATCTTGTTGGTGGGGTCTCACAGCTCTGCAGCTGTCATTCGGCGAAGCCGCGATGACGTCACGTCCGCGCATGCGCACGGGAGCCGACACGCGCGGCAGCTCCGTCGCTGAGAATGCCGTGCTCAGTGCGCCTGCGTGCCGCGGTCTACGGCGCATGCGGCGTAGACAGCGGTGCCTGTTTTCGGGCAAATATCTCCTAAACCATATAGGTTTAGGAGATATTTCTTGGACCTATAGGTAAGCCTTAATCTAGGCTTACCTGTAGGTCAAAGTGGTTTGTAAGGGTTTACAACCACTTTAAAAAAATGCTTCCTTTACAGTATTTCAGAGCGGCTCCCCGCAGTCACGTGACCGGCCGGCCTGCTCTCTCCTCTCATCCCGGCTGACGTCAGCGGGAATCTCGGCCCTGCCCGCTGCATCTGTCAGCTGGGCAGAGTGGAGACATGGCCGGTAACGTGATCACAGGCATTTTTTGTAAATTAAACACAGAGACTGGAGCGCCTGTCATTAGGGAGCAGGCAGGATTATGTACATTTATAGGGGTGGGTTAACAAACACTTTAACCATATAACATGCTTTCTGAAGGATTCCCCTATAATGGGTAAGCAGATGCGTAGTTCTGATTTCACAACTACAGAGAGTCAGGCAGCTGGCATGTTCAATAGAGCGGAGAAGTGGCAGCCTCCATAAATCCTTCATGCAGCTTTCCTTTACTGCAGTTGGCACATGATGAACAGACGTTGGTGGGAGCTCGGGCCTACGTAATGTGTATGTTTACTGGATAACATTTATGGAAGATGCTTGTTGTGCGTCTCTAGATTATGATTGTGTTTTTTTTTTTTTCTTTTGTTGCAGTGAGATGCTGCTGGGACCCGTTCCTCCAAACTTCACCTTCCTCCCAAAACACAAAGCTAATTCTTACAAATGAGTTCTTTTATTTCAAACACTTGACCGATGGATGGATGGATATTTTTATTTTTTAAATAAATGATTTAAATGAATGTAAAGTACATTGTATTTGTTCCTTTTAAACCAAGCTTGGGTTACAGACTTTGGAGAATGTTCGGTGGATTGACTAAAGACAAATAGACTGTGCACTTTGCAAGTGCATTAACTCATTTTCCACAGGGCTTAGTAAATTGAGTTCCATCATCCAATCACATGCAAGCAAAAAAAATGCCATCTTTTTATTTTCCTTTCACATGATCAGATATTCTTTACAAAGTAAAGTTTTACCACTTATACTAGGGGGGAAATGAGTGCAACTACACTTGCAGAGTGCACACTCTCTATCTTAGTAAATTCACCCCTGTATGTTTATGAGTGTAAAGTTAATTTAAAGTGTATGTAAACCCAAGAAGAAAAATTAAAGTCCTTCTAAAATCTCTAGTTTTTTTTTTGTTTTTTTTTTCCTCTGAGTGATAAACAAGCATTTTCAATGCAGGTTGGCATGTTAACTGTGTTTAACACAGTGTTAACAATGTTTGTGGATAAGCCTGCTTTCCAGAGAGTCCTTCCTTGGTTCAGGTAGCTGTAAACCGAACGCATTTAGCTCCACTGCCAATGATGTCACCTTCTCCCCAGGTTGGGACAACCCCCTCCCAAAGCAACTGGAACTGTATAGATAGAACAGATTTTGCCTAAGTGAAGTGTCATCAAGAACATGACAGATTCTTTCTTTTAGGCCGGGTTCACACACTGCAGGATCCCCACATCCAATTCGCAATAGCAGGAGAATGTAACCGGCTCTCTATGGAGCCGGTTCACATATCTCCGGTGCGGCTCTGGTGCAGGTCAGTGCTGTTTTGTGTGAGGCTTTAGGTAAACATTGTTACCTAGTACAAGGGGCAACATAACTGAAATAGATTTTTCTAGTACGGTAATTTAAAGTAGGCTAGCATCAGAATTTATTATGTGCATGTTCACTATATTACCAAAACTATTGGGACGCCTGCCTTAACACACAGATTAACTTTAATGGCGTCTTATGCTGCGTACACATGACCGGAAATTTGGGGCCAGCAAAAGTCTCATGAGAGCTTTTGGTTGGAAAATGCGACAGTGTGTATGCTCCATCAGACTTTTGCTGACTGAATTCCAGCCAGCAAAAGATTGAGAGCAGGTTCTCAATTTTTCGGTCGGAAAAAGTTCCAGAGCATGTGTAGCAATTCCGATACGCAAAATTCCTACACATGCTCGGAAACTATTCGGCGCATGCTCGAAAGCATTGAACTTCTTTTTCTTGGCCCGTCGTAGTGTTGTACATCACCGCTTTCTTGGCGGTCGAAAGTTCAGCAAACTTTTGTGTGACCGTGTGTATGCAAGCCAAGCTTGAGTGGAATTTCGTCTGAAAAACCATCCAAGATTTTTCTGATGGAAAATCTGCTTTTGTGTGTACGGGGCATTAGTCCGTAGGGTTCAATATTGATTTTTCCCCACCCTTTGCAGCTATAACAGCTTCACCTCTTCTAGGAAGGCTGTCCACAAGGTTTAGGAAAGTGTCTATGGGAATGTTTGACCATTCTTCCAAAAGCGCATTTGTGAGGTCAGGCACTGATGTACCTTACATTGTGCAGTCATTTGGGGGAGGGGGATTATGGTGTGGGGTTGTTTTTCAGGGGTTGGGCTTGGCCCCTTAGTTCCAGTGAAGGTGTCAGCATACCAAGACATTTTGGACAATTTCATACTTCCAACTTTGTGGGAACAGTTTAGGGATGACCCCTTCCTGTTCCAACATGACTGCACACCAGTGCACAAAGCAAGGTCCATATGAACATGGATGAGCAAGTTTTGGGTGGAGGAACTTGACTGGCCTGCACAGAGTCCTGATCTCAACCCGATAGAACACCTTTGGGATGAATTAGTGCGTAGACTGTGAGCCAGGCCTTCTTGTCCACATCAGTGCCTGACCTCACAAATGTGTTTCTGGAAGAATGGTCAAACATTCCCATAGACACACTCCTAAACCTTGTGGACAGCCTTCCCAGAAACAATTTAAACTGTTATAGCTGCAACGGGTGGGCCAACTCAATATTGAACCCTATGGATGAAGAAAACTAGGATGGCATTAAAGTTCACGAGCGTTGGTGCGCTCATGGTATTAGATATGTTGCTCAAATGTATACCCAACGATCTGCAAGAGACATATCGGCTACCTACATCTAGATTCTTCCAGTACCTCCTAGCTCAAGCATGCTCTAACATCCCAAGCTCTCAAAAACGAAACTTTCTCTTCAGAATATGCCGTTACTTGCCTCTTTGGAGGCCACCGCTGGAAAATGGGGACTTATTTCATCCTTATATAAACAGTTGCTGGAGAAATACCTGGCTAGTCTAATTCCTCCTAGACGTAACAGGTGAAATACCTGATGAATCCTGGCTTACTACATTAGAACAAGTGACCCAAATATCCCTATCTCCAATGCACACTCACCCAATTGGTTATCATACATGGGGTATATTGTACCCCCCTTAAACTATTTAAATGGGGCTGTAGACCTACCCCGGCCTGCCCAAAATGTCGGACGTGCAGCCAATTTTATATGCATGTTCTGGAGTTGCCCCAAGCTGGTTCGGTACTGGCAAGTGATTGTAGACACCATTAATAAAGTTTATCACATACAACAGAAACTTTCACCAGTGATCTTCTTACTAGGAAATGGAAATCTAGATGAGGAACAATTTCTACCTGAGGTTAGAATACCAGTGTTAAGACTACTGTTTATAGCTTGTAAAACTATAGCTATGGGATGGATGTCCTTGGACCCCCCCCCCCCCACCGTTTAAAGATTGGAGACAACAAGTTTATATATTTGTTCTCTCAATAGTGTAATGCCCCATACACGCGGTCGGAAATTCCGACAGAAAAAGTCAGATCAGATTCTGTTGTTGGAAAATTCTGATCGTGTGTGGGCTCAATCGGACTTTTGACAGAAAAAGTTAGAGAGTTGGATCTAAAATTTTCCAACAACAACATCCGAAAGGACTTTTTCCGATCGTGTGTAGTGAATTCCGACGCACAAAGTGGCACGCATGCTCAAAAAAAAAAAATTTGGAGACGAAAGCTATTGGCTACTGGCCTCTACGTAGTCCCGTCCCGTTTTGTACATCGTCTCGTTCAGAACGAATGGATTTTCGGACAACTTTGTGCGATCGTGTGTATGCAAGACAGATTTTGGCCAAAATCCGTTGGGGAAAAAAATCAGACGGATTTTGTGGTCGGGATGTCCGACCATGTGTATGGGGCATAATATTAACAAAGAGGTAATCCCAATCAGTTTTCTAAGCTCCTGGGATTCTTAGAAGTGCCAGGATTGGCTCCTTTCTCCCTGGTTTTCTAAAGCCGCGTACACACGGGCGGACTGTATGGCCTACTTAGTCCGTCATACAATCCGACGGACAGTCCGTCATACTTTCGAATGAATGGACTTGACCACACACGGATGTACAAACAGTCCGTCGAAAGCTTGCGCGATGACGTGTACAGCACGTACGACGGGACTAGAAATAGGAAGTCCAATACACAGCAATGCAACCTTTCGCCGTGTAAATCCTTTCTGAGCATGCGCCATTCTTAGTCCGTCGAACTAGCCTACTCACGAGAGGATTGTCCGCTGAAACCAAAGTATGACGGACAGAATTACGGAAATTCCGAAATACTTAGTACGCCAGACTGCACGCTGAAAAAGTCCGCTGAAGCCCACACACGAGCGGACTGTCCGCTGAAATGTGTTTTGACGGACTAAGTAGGCCATACAGTCCGCCCGTGTGTACGCGGCTTAAGAATTCTGCAGTGTTCGCTAGTCCTATGCAGGAGGAGGTATATCTGTGGAATCCAGGTCATTCCCAGGTTTCTCATTTACTTTGAGCATCATGGCATGTAGATTCCAATGAGCAATGGTATACACAATATTTACATTGGCTCATGACTGCGAGCATGAGCATAACAAGGTTATGGTATGGTTCTAATGTTTTACTTCTCTATTCTTGTAATACCAAGGATTTGTTGGTATCTATACTAGAGGTGGGCGAACCCTGTTTGTTCGTTTCACTTGATATGTATGAACAACATACTGTTGCTGTTTTGAGATACCACTGATCCTATTGATCTAACACAGTGATAGCGAACCTTGGCACCCCAGATGTTTTGGAACTACACTTCCCATGATGCTCCACTACACTGCAGTGTGCACGAACATCATGGGAAATGTAGTTCCAAAACATCTAGGGTGGCAAGGTTCACCATCAGTGGTCTAACATATATTGCTGGGTGTTTCATATACTATTTCATTGGTGGGTGTCCACACTTACCACTGCTGTTATGGGCCTTGTTGTTCTTTCTTTCATTTTTATTTTGTGCGTGTTTTTTGTACAAATTTTAAAAGCGCAATAAAAATTACTTAAAAGTTCATGTACGTGTAAAGGCAGGAGTCTTAATACTTTTGGTAATATAGTGTATGTTAACCACTTCAGCCCCGGACCAATTGTCAGCCTAAGGACCAGAGGTCTTTTTACAATTTCACACTGCACTGCTTTAACTGGTAATTGCGCGGTCATGCAATGTTGTACCCAAACGAAATTTGCGTCCTTTTCTTCCCACAAATAGAGCTTTCTTTTGATGGTATTTGATTGCCTCTGCGATAGTTATTTTTTACGATATAAAAGGAAAAAGACTGAAAATTTAAAAAAATATATATATATATTTTCTACTTTTTGTTATAAGAAAAATCGAATTAACAAAATTTTAGTCATACATTTAGGCCAAAATGTATTCAGCCACATGTCTTTAGTAAAAAAAATGTCAATAATCGTATATTTATTGGTTTGCGCAAAAGTTATAGCGTCTACAAACTAGAGTACATTTTCTGGAATTTACACAGCTTTTAATTTACAACTGCCTATCTCATTTCTTGAGGTGCTAAAATGGCAGGGCAGTACAAACCCCCCCCCCCCCCCCAAATGACCCCATTTTGGAAAGTAGACACCCCAAGGAAATTGCTGGGGGGCATGTTGAGCCCATTGAATATTTTTTTTTGTCCCAAGTGATTCAATAATGACACAAAAAAAAAAAAGTTTACAAAAAGTTGTCACTAAATGATATATTGCTCACACATGCCATAGTTCTATGTGGAATTGCACCCCAAAATATATTCTGCTGCTTCTCCTGAGTACGAGGATACCACATATGTGGGACTTTTTGGGAGTATAGCCACGTACGGCACCCCGAAAACCAATCACTGCCTTCAGGATTTCTAAGGGTGCAAATTTTTGATTTCACTCCTCGCTACCTATCACAGTTTTGAAGGCCATAAAATGCCAAAATAGCACAAAACCCCCCCAAATGACCCCATTTTGGAAAGTAGACACCCCAAGCTATTTACTGAGAGGCATGTTGAGTCCATGAAATATTTTATATGTTGCCACAAGTTGCAGGAATATTATTCATATATTATTATTTATTTTTTTGCACAAAGTTGTCACTAAATGATATATTGCTCACACATGCTATGGGCATAAGTCAAATTACACCCCAAAATAAATTCTACTGCTTCTCCTGAGTACGGGGATACCACACGTGGGGGACTTTTTGGGAGCCTAGCCAAGCACTGCCTTCAGGATTTAAATATAAATCGCTACCAAAAAAAACTGTTCGCGATCGCAGGGATCAGGCCTGACTCTGCGAACGCTGCAGTTATGTGTTTAGTGTTTTGTAAGTGACAGTGATCGATCGATACTGCACTTAGGTGGGCTGGGCGGAGGGTCAAAACGCAAGTGCTAGCAGGTATCTGGGCTGATCCCACTAACAATGCGGTTTTTTGGAACTCTAAACTGCTGGGGACGCTAGTATAGATCTGATCAGATATTGATCTTTTCAGAAACTATACCACTACGGGAGGTGTATGCTTTGCGCGTGGGTGTTAGCGGTACTGGCACTAACCTAGCGCTGCCTGGGGCGACGCAGACCCTGACACTAAAACCTAATTGATATCACCCGCCCGGTGATCAGGGGGTTAAACCTTTATTGGGTAATAAATGGTGGGTGCCCTGATGCTATAAAAAGCAAACTAACCAGAGTCACCCGTAACACTTACCGTATATACTCGAGTATAGGCCGACCCGAATATAAGCCGAGGCCCCCAATTTACCCCCAAAAAAACTGGCAAACTTATTGACTCGTGTATAAGCCGAGGGTGAGACATGCCTGTCCATCCCTGTGTGTGTGTCCGTCCATCCCTGTGTGTCCGTCCATCCCTGTGTGTCCGTCCATCCATCCCTGTGTGTGTGTGTGTCCATCCATCCATCCATCCCTGTGTGTGTGTGTCTCCATCCATCCATCCATCCATCCCTGTGTGTGTGTGTCTCCATCCATCCATCCATCCATCCCTGTGTGTGTGTGTCTCCATCCATCCATCCATCCCTGTGTGTGTGTGTATCCATCCGTGTGTGTGTGTGTGTGTGTGTGTGTGTGTGTGTGTGTCCAGCCTACCTGTGTCCCGAGCCTTTGTCCCGAGCCTCCGTCCCGTGCCTTGCCTCCTTGCCTCCGTGCCTTGCCGCCGTGCCTTGCCTCCGTCCCGTCCCGTGCCGTGCGTTGCCTTGCCTCCGTCCCGTGCCCTCTTCGTCGGCGCCTCGGCGGCCATTGTAAAATTCAAAAGCTGCGCCGCCGCCTTCGCCTGTGATAGGCGGAACACTGAATTTCCCAGCAGCCTGTGTTCCGCCTATCACGTACATCGTATCATCCTCGTCCGTAGTACGAGGATGATACGATGTCCGTGATAGGCGGAACACAGGCTGCTGGGAAATTCAGTGTTCCGCCTATCACAGGCGAAGGCGGAGCCGGAGGCGCGGCTTTTGAATTATAGAATGGCCGCTGTCTGTCTGCTCGACACGCTGATCGAGCGGGCAGACAGCGATGACTCGAGTATAAGCCGAGGGGGGCACTTTCAGCCTCAAAAAAGAGGCTGAAAATCTCGGCTTATACTCGAGTATATACGGTATACGGTGATCACTGGTGAAAGGGTTAACTAGGGGGAATCAGGGGGTTAAAATCTTTATTAGGTGGTATATGGGGGTCCCTGATGCTATATAAAAACCTGACGGGGAACCTAAATAACTAACTGGCGCCACCAGTGGCACTTATACGGTGATCGCTGGTGAAAGGGTTAACTAGCGGCAATCAGGGGGTTAAAACCATTATTGTGTAGTATATGGGGGTACCTAGCGCTATAAAAACCTGGCAGTGAACCTAAAAAAATAACTAGCTACCTAGCGACACCAGTGACACTAATGCAGCGATCAGAAAAACGATCGCTTAGTGACACTGGCAAAAGGGGGTGAAAGGGTTACCTGGGGGGCAATCAGGGTTAAAACCGTTATTGGGTAGTATATGGGGGTACCTAGCGCTATAAAAACCTGGCGGTGAATCTAAAAAAATAACTAGCTACCTAGCGGCACCAGTGACACTAATGCAGCGATCAGAAAAATTATTGCTTAGTGACGCTGGCAAAAGGGGATGAAAGGGTTAACTCTAGGGGCAATCAGGGGGTTAAACCTTTATGGGGGGGGGGTAGGGGGCTACCCTGGACCTAACACTAACTACCCTGACAGTTTTTACTGTCAGTTGTGACACTGAATGCAGTGATCAGTAAATAAATGATCACTGCAATCAGTGATACTGTGACTGGGGGGGGGGGGGGGGTGGGGAATTTGTGTGCCTATGTGTACCTACATGTCAGTGTAGTGTTGGTGCACTTACTTTCTCTGTTCTACTCGCAGTCCGATCAAAAAGACCGCCCTGAGGAGAATGACATCACTTCCTCCCTGCCTGTGTTTACACTACACAGGCGGGGGGAAGCTTCTCATTTGCCAGGAGGGAGCGATCGAGAGGGGATGGCCAGAAACCAACGGCCATCCCCTCATCCCAGATCGCTCCTGAAGCGAAATGGACCGCCACATCCAGCGGGAGGGGATCCGATCGGACCCCCCACCCGCTAGAAGGCAAGCACGTACATGTACGTGCTTGTGCCTGTCTGTGCCATTCTGCCGACGTACATTGCCTTGCGGCGGTCCTTAAGTGGTTAAAGGAGAAGTATGGGGAAAGCTCATTTGGCTGGGCTTCTCCTTTGGATCACAGGAGGGCACTTCGTCTTGCACTCCTGTGACCTGGTTTCAGCAGAGAGCAGACTGAAGTCACAGATATCAGTCTAGGCACCGCGTCATCCCAACAATGGAAGTCTGGATTTGTAGCAATGCTTTTTTGCATGACATTCTTAGATCTAGAAATCTTTAGGGAAGGTTTGTCCTTTAAAAATAAAAACTTTTTTAAATCAATAGACCGAAATGGGTTCATACCCTTGGACAGTTGTCATCACCGGTCATGGCTATGCAACATACCAAGAGGCCAGTTTATACGTCTCAGACGCAATTATTCCCTTGAGGTAGATTATTTTGCGCAGTCAGATATATTGGCTGAATGTTTTTTTCCGAAAAGGTTATCAAAGCAAGTTATCACCAGTGAAATACATAATATTGGGAATATGGTGTCTAAGTTCAAAAAGAAACAGAAACACAAGGATGGATCAGAGTTTAGGATCATCCTTGATTATAACATTCAGCACAAAAAAATTGAAAAGATTATAATGAAACATTGGGATATTCTGAAGAAAGACCGGATTTTAGGTACAGTTTTACCATTATGGCCCAGGTTTATTTATAAGAGGGCATCCACTCTAAAGCCCTTGTACAGACGGAATGTGTCCGATCGGACCGCTTTGTCGGATATTCCGACTGTGTGTGGTCTACATCGGACTGTTGGATACTCCGACGGACCAAGTTTTCCAACTTGTTGGTAAAATTTTCCGACAAAATGCTCCGATCAGACATACTCCGATCATGTGTAGAGAATTCCGATCTGACAAAGTGCCACGCATGCTCAGACCAATTTCCTACACCAAAGCTATTGGCTACTAGCGTGAACGTAGTCCCGTCGTAACAAAATAACGCCATCACGTCGGATTTTCTGAGAACTTTGTCCGACCGTGTGTATGCAACAGTTTCGGACAAAATCCAACGGATTTGGTTGTCGGAATCTCCGACCGTGTGTACAAGAGCTAAGGGATGTTTTAGCCCCAAGTGTTGTGAATCCCCCTATTTTGAAAAGAAAATAGGATATTTTGCTTTTTAACTGGTTTCTATGCATGTGGCCGATGTCCCCCTTGCAAACACAATGTTAAAAGAAGGAAAGATTTTGTGGCCTCGACTACTGGTATGATGTATCCTATAAAAAATGTAATCACCTGTAATAATATTGGTGTTGTTTACATGCTCGAGTGCGATTGCGGTTTGCAATATGTAGGAAGGACCTCCAGACCTCTCAGCATCCGTATCGCCGAACATGTTAACAACATCAAAAAAGGCTTGAAGACCCCATAATGTCTCCAAGCATTTTAGACCTTTCCATAACAGAGACCCCAAATATCTCAAATTTTGGGGCCTTGAAAGGGTTAACCAACATTGGAGAGGGGAGAATTATATTCGTCAACTAAGTTGACGTGAATCCTTCTGGATCCACGAGATGCGTGTGCTGGTTCCGGGAGGGATGAACGTTGACTTTGATCTGAATTGTTTTATTTCAGATAAGTGAGTTACAAGATAGTGCCCCCTCCCATTTTATGCAGCATATGTGGGTTTTTCTATTTACATTTTCAGATGGTCGCTGGTGTTTCGTCCATTTTTATAAAAAAAAAAAATTATGTTACATTTCTATGTACCTAGATCAGTTATCACTTTGTATTGAGTTGACATATTTTATATTCGTCATTTTAATTATGTGATGTTTATATTGGTGTATTTTCAAACCTATTGGTGTCTCCAAAATATCTGGTGCCTGTATGTGCTGTTTGGATAAGTCCGCTTTCCAGTTACGACATTCCCTGTTCACACTGTCCGTGAACACCAGGCTTCTATATATGTAATGCTGGGTGATGTGGTAGCTCCACCCACCGCTGACGAAGTCCATTCTGGACATAATATATGTATGTGGGGGGGGGGGGGGAGAGTAGCTACTGTTCGTGGTCGTCACCCGCGTTCCATCTGAACTGAGAGATCGGTTATCATACTGCTGGTTTTTATGATCCTTGTTGCCGAGTTTTACCAGGCATTTATGCCTTACGTTTTTTATACCAGCATTTTAGCCATTTAATTTTTTGGAATAAATTACGATCTGTACAGTCTGCAATGAGATTGTTCCTTCTTTTTCATGACTGATTCCTGGTTGCTATTCTGCTGGATTGGGAGTATCATCTTCACCCATATGTGGGAATTTGCGCTTCTGATCATTTGTTCATTCACTGGTCCAACACACCTAGTAAGAGTATTTCTTATGGTGGAGGACCTATCACTGAGATGATATAGTACAAAATTGCATCTGTCACCGGGTGTTTATTTACAGCATTATCCAGTTTATAAACTATTAGCTTGCACATGATTGGATGATAAAATCATCAGAGCCTCCCCTCATTTCTGATCTACCCTTTAGATTTAGAGCGACTGCGCTTTCAGTAAAAAAGTATTTACCTTTCGTAAATAATCCCTAATGAGTCTACAATAATTGAACTTTTTCACAATATTTAAATTTTCTGAGATGCTGAATTTTGGGTTTGTACTAGCTGTAAGCCATATTGATCAAAATTAGAAGAAAGAAATGCTTGAAATATATCACGCTGTGTGTAATGACTCTATATAATATGAACGTCACTTTAATTAAATTGGAATAAATTAACTTTTTGATAACATTCACATTTTTTTGAGATGCACCTGTATATCTAAAAATTTATCTATCCTGATGTACTGACGGCCTCTCATTACTCAACGACTGAAAAAGAACAGTACAAATATCCCCCAAATGACTCATTCTTTTAAAATTAAAACAGTCCAAGGTATTGAGTAAGCAGTACGGTAAGTTTTTTGAAGTTGTAAATTTTTCATCAGAGTTTTTTGGAATATGAAGACAATTTTTTTTTTTTACTTTTTTTCCCCACATCATCATAAAACTGACATGGCGGTGATCAGGGACACTGCCTAATAACAGTATATTTATATTTAAAAGGGACAAAAAAAAAAAAAAATATGTTTTTCTCACACTGACCAGAGCAATATGTTACCATTGTAACACTGTACTACTCTGGGGAAGTGATGAGGATTTTTTACATGTTATGATGGCACTGGTATAAGCAAACTAAATCACATGGTGCAGACAGGGCCAATCACTGCTAGTAACACAATTGTACGCAATGAATGGCATAACAGGAAGCAATGCATTGTATACAAGTGTCATTTGATTGGTCACAGCAATCACATGGTACTGCCAGTGGGCTGATACTCAATGGACACGGCTGTTGACAGATTGTGCCGGAGTGAGGCGCATTCCAATACACTGATCGGTCATCGGCTGAGGAATCCCTGCCCACTGCCATAGGGGAAGGGGCTCTGATGGCGGGAACCATGTGAATAGGAGCATATAACATTTTACACATGCTCCCAAGTTCACCTTTTATGTCTTATATTTATTTAGCATTTATTAATATATATCCAATTCTGGGTCCATTTTAAATTCCTGTGTTTTACAGTTTGCTGTGAATGAAATCTCATCCAGTCATTGCCCATTTTTTCACGCAGTCGGTGCTCATGTAATCTGCTCTAAATGAGCCGATTGCTTAGTTTTATGGTTTCTCATTATGATCTCATAGTGGTACTTCCTCCAAAATAAAAGTCACAGCTCTGCCCATCATTTATTAAAAAAAATTAAAATGACTAACGCAGACAAGTGGTTACAATTACAAGAACTTCTGGGAATAAACAGTTGAGCCGGTGTTGAGAATGATGCATTTCTCCTTGGCTGTGGGCCTCCTTCAGATGCTCATAACAGCTTGGATGAACTAGAAAAAAAAAATAAAAAAAATAATTGAGAACATTTCTTCAATGGCTCCAATCTCTTTCCCCTCTGCACACCCCCCCCCCCCCCCCCTCCCCCAACAGGCATAAAGCTATATTATTAGGTCACCACTTGTACTGTGTATCCCCACAAAATCCGTGCTGCAGCTATACCATGAGTACCACAAAAATACTGCACGACACCCCTGCTGCTGAATGATTGTTTCAGTTCTATAGTTGGTGGGGAATTTTACCCCCATGTGTATAGCTGTGGCGACACGTTAACCACTTCAGCTCCAGAAGACTTTACCCCTTTTATGACCAGGCCATTTTTTTGGGGGC
>NW_027507764.1:67176689-67481689 GCF_037356315.1 Lithobates pipiens
AGCACTATTCAACATGAGTAGAGTGCATGGAGTGATTCCAAACGAGGGTCACAAAAAAACTATTCGCTCGAAATGTTGCGCACCTATCAGCGCTTTTGCGGGAGCTACAAATCTGGTAAATACATAATACATACGTAAATACAGAAGACATAAAATAAGTATACATAAGAATATATCATCCAACATATGAAACATGGTGTAAGTAAGAAGGCACAATCATTTAATCATTTAGATAGCATCCATACGGAAAGGAAACCCATGGCTGGTGACCACCGGGGATATAAAGATAGAAACCTACCAAGGGGGACACACCATGTAGCTAGCTGGGTGTCTGCTATCTAAATGATTGTGCCTTCTTACACCATGTTTTATATGTTGGACGATATAGTCTCTATATATCTCTATGTATATTTATTTTATGTCTTCTATGTATTTACCAGATTTGTAGCTCCCGAAGAAGCGCTGCTAGGCGCGCAACATGTCAAGCGACTCGTTTTCTTGTGACCCTCGTTTGGACTCAATCACTCCATGCACTCTACTCATGTTGAATAGTGCTACTGGTTACATTCTATTACAATTATTTATTGTTTCCCTCAACTACATTTGAAGTGTTATTTGAGTCCCTAGGGTCAAGCATTGTATGTCATTTGTTATGACATGTGTTCCCTTTTATGTTTTGCACATAAGCTTTTTAACTTTATCCAATGAAATCAATTTTCATACTTTTATTCTAAACATATGTGCCTACAAAGTCCATTCTTTTAAATTTCATATTCTTTTCCAATGTTATTGGGACGTTGGTCCATCTCTATTAGTGTATCCACAGTATCACCCTGTGAGGATATATGGTACATTTCCAAAAATTGTCTGTTTGGTATCTAGTTACCCGTCACATTAAAGAGGTGGTTGTCACACTGAAGGAGCAGATCAGATTTAGAGTCCTCCATCACAGTTTTGTTACACATTTTTTTTGAGTATCCCAAGGCTTACCCTCACCCTTTACACCACATTTTTCTCTTCAACTCCACAATTCCTTTTTGTAATGCTTCAGTAACTGAGAAGCCATCATTTTAATTTTCAGGATCAATGTTCCCTCATTTACTGCTCAGTTAGTTACTCCGAGTAGGGGTCATTTATTGAACATTCTTAACATTCTGTTAAAAAATACACTCACTGGCCACTTTATTAGTTACACCTGTTCCTTTGCTTGGTAACACAAATTGCTAATTAGCCAATCACATGGCAGCAACTCAATGCATTTAGGCATCTAGATGTGGTGAGGAAACTTTTCTGAAGTTCAAACTGAGCATCAGAATGGGAAGAAAGGGTATTTAGGTGACTTTGAACATGGCGAGGTTGTCAGATAGGCTGGTCTGAGTATTTCAAAAACTGCTGATCCACTGGGATTTTCACACACAAGCATCTCCAGAGTTTACAAAGAATGGTCCAAAAAAGAGAAAATATCCAGTTAACAGCAGTTTTGTGGACACCAATGCCTTTTTGATGTCAGAGAAGATTGGGCAGACTGGTTTGAGATGATAGAAATGCAACAGTAACTCAAATAACCACTCGTTACAACCAAGGTATGCAGAATACCATCTGCTAATGCACAACACATTGACGCAGATGGACTGCAGCAGCAGAAGACCACACCGGGTGCTACTACTGCCAGCTAAGAACAGGAAACCGAGGCTACAATTCACACAGGTTCACCAAATTTGTATAGTAGAAGATTGGAAAAAGGTTGCCTTGTCTGATGAGTCTCAATTTCAGCTGAGACATTCAGATGGTAGGTTCAGAATTTGGCATAAACAACATAAAAGCATGGATCCATCATGCCTTGTATCAACAGTTCAAGTTGGTGGTGTAATGGTGTGGGGGATATTTTCTTGACATACTTTGGGGCCCTTAGTACCAATTGAACATCCTTTAAATGCCATGGCCTACCTGAGTATTATTGCTGACCATGTCCATCCTTTTATGACTACAGTTTAGCCATCTTCTGATGGCTCCTTCCAGCGGGATCATTTTCCAAAAGCTCAAATCATCTCACCACTGGTTTCTTGAACATGACAATGAGTTCACTGTACTCCAATGGCCTCCACGTTTACCAGATCTCAATCCAATAGAGCACCTTTGGTATGTGGTGGAACAGAACATTCACATCAGGGATGTACAGCCGACAAATCTACAGAAATTGCATGATGCTATCATGTCAATATGGACAAAATCTCGGAAGAATGTTTCCAACCTCTTGCTGAATTTATGCCATGAAGTATGAAGGCAGTTCTGAAGGCAAAAGGGAGTCCAACCTGGTACTAGCAAGGTGTACCTAATAAAGTGGACAGTGAGTGTATATCTCTGTAACCCAGTCAATATGGGAGAAGTACATATTTTTTATCTGTCAACCCTGTGCAGCTTTATCCCAAATGTGCAATGCTATCAGTATCTGAAAAACTCTTTCTGCTAAATTCAAATAAAAACCTATGAAAGAAAATATTTTTTCAGATTTTATTAACATAATAAAGCTTATATGAAATTTTAATGATTGGGATTACCTATAGTTTAAGTCCCCCACTTCCCTAACACTCGACTAACCCTCAGAATGCCAAATATAACCATACAAGTTACATTAAAGCCTTTACTTCTCAAATTAAGCTGATCACCTATATTTTGACTGAAGCCAAAAGAACTAGAGGTAGGACCTGGAGGTCCCCTGCATTACCCTTTGCAGGAGTCAAGGAATGTGTCTCTCAGGTGATGTTTGATGAGAAAACTCATGCCCATACAGAGTGACACCATGAAAAAGTTCTGAACCTTCTATCTTCCTCCTACTTTCTGTGGGGGACTCCTTGACTTGTAAGGTGAGCAAAGTTCTCTTCTTTGCTACTAGGTGGCTCTGTACCAGAATAGTGTCTGCTTACAGTAAGGTCTTTGGGTTGTAGGCCCTTTTAGGTAGAGCTCTCCTTCAATGATGTCAGGTACAGAGGGACACAATCTGTATTGGGGCATGGAAGCCATACAGCCCACACCTATAAGGATACAGAAAGCACACATAGGCCCTTGGACAGAGCAGTAGGACGGGTGGGGTGGACCTGTGCATAGGAGAAGACAACTGTAGTAATTATATCTCTTATGGAGGTGAGGGCTAGGGTGGATTGCAAAAGACCTAAGATCGCTTCAAGGACTTCAAGAAAGACAACACAACCCTTTTAGATTGTAAGCTCTTACAAGCCGTGCCCTCCTAACCCTTTTTTATTCTATTGCAACTGTATAGTCTCCCTTAATTGTAAAGTGCTGCGCAAACTGTTAGGGCAATATAAATCCTGTTTAATATTAATAATACTAGAAAACTTAGATTCTCAGTCACTTATATGTTTGCCCCATAAGAGCTGTGCCTGGTGTGCCCAGAAGGGGAATTTGGGCTTGTATTTTAAATTAAATTGATCAAAACATTTTAGAATTTTTGTAGGTAATAAATATTCAGTGAAAATTAGATTTTATTTCATTCCTAAAAGGTTGTTTTGCTGTTTTATGACAAGTGCTAAATAGATGTAAATTCTTACTTTTCATTTGACATTTTTTCAGCTAAAATAACTTGAACGCTCTTATGTTTTAAAGACAATTCATTAACATTTTAAAAAAATAAGCACCACTTAGCAGTAAATATGATGGCGTTTAGTTGTCTAATGCAATAGTTGCTCGCTATTAAAAACAAAATTGTGGTTATTTAAAACCACAAATACTGTTTGTCAGTTTGGACTATTAACTTTTAAATATGTGCTGTATGTAGTTTAACCTTTATTAATAAATAAACCTTGCAATAAACGTACTCCTTGTTAATTTTATATCTTATAGAAATGCATTTCCATTGACTGATTCCTGTGCTTTCAAATCCACTAGGATAATTCACATGTCAAATCCTCATCAGACTGGCAGCACAGGACTCCTTTCCAGATCTCTGATGAACATAATGTACTCTGTGACAGCTCCTTATCACAGTAAGCAAAGGCTCTCCAAAAGGAAGTCTGCACAAGTGTAACTTTGACTGCATTATTATAGTAATTCAGCCTCCTTGAGGCCATGGCATGAGTGTTGAGCAGGGTCCAGTACAAAAGTTGAAGACACTTCAGGCCAAATTTTTGTTAGTATAGAGCAGTAGTCTCCAAACTGTGGCCCGTAGACTGAATGTGGCCCTTTGCTTGCCTTTTTCTGGCTCAATTGCTTCCACTGACACCAGTGTTGGGGCACCACTCCTCCCACAGACACTAACACTGTGGCATAATTATTCCCCTGAATACCAACATAGGGGCGCCACTCTTCCCACTGATACCAACAATGAGCCAAATTTCTCCCACTAAAGCCAATGATGAGGCATTGTTTACTCCCACGGATGCTGGGGTGTTTTCTAATCCCACTGGCCCCAGTCTAGCCCCCCTAAAGCCTGAAGGACAATTAACTGACCCTTTGCTTAGAAAGTTTGGAGACCCCTGGTATAGAGTTACTTTCTAAACAAACAGCCAGTTAACTGTCCTTCAGGCTTTAGTGGGGCCAGGCTGTGACCACTAAGAGTAAACCATGCCCCATCACTGGTTTTAGTGTGAGGAATAGTTTACTTATACTATTGTTGGTGTCAGTGTGGGAGGAATAGTGCCCTATCATTGATGTCATTGGCAGGAATAATGCCCCACTGTTGGAGTCAGTGGGAGGAATGCTGCACCATCATTGGTGTCACTTGCTGGAATAATGCCCCACTGTTGGTGTCACTTGGAGTAATTGTGCCCCATCATTGGTGTCAGTGTGGGAGCAATAGTTACATAGTTAGTAAGGTTGAATAAAGACACCAGTCCATCCAGTTCAACCTGAGTGGGTGTCTACAATTGTCCTTATCCCTGTACATCGCACACTCACATCAGTCCCTACCCTCAAGGAGCCCACAATCCAAGGTCCCCATTCATATACTAGGGCCAATATTGGACAGAAGCCAATTAACCTACCTGCATGTCTTTGGAGTGTGGGAGGAAACCGGAGTATCTGGAGGAAACCCACGCAGGCACAGGGAGAACATGCAAACTCCAGGCAGGTAGTGCCATGGTTGGGATTCAAACCAGCGACCCTTTTTACTGCTAGGTGAGAGTGCTAACCACTACACCACTGTGCCACCCATAAACCACTGTGGCGCCCATAGTGCCAATAGTGCCCCATCATTGGTATCATTGGCAGGAAAAATGCCCCACTGTTGGTGTCAGTATAAGGAATGGTGCCCTGAGGGCCGGCTAAAGACAAGTAAAGTGCCACATCCACTCCTCGGGCATCAGTTTGCAGACCACCGACAGAGTTTCAAGTTTCGGTAGAACAGTCTCCCCAGGGCTAATGCACATAAAAACAAAACAAGCAGAACAACATAGATCTTATTTTAGTAAACAAGAATTATATAAATGATCAATCCCACGCTAGCTATTCAGACAATATTTTGTGAAAAATTGTCTGTGTTAATAAATGAGTATTAATGAGTGTGTAGGTGGCTGCAAACAGTAAATTGTGTTCCCACAACCTGTATAAGCAAATATAAATTCAATACGCCTACCTCATAACCAACTATTACCTCTTTAATACAATAAGGCTAATGAAAAAATATGTGGACAATATAGAAAGGTGAATCATAAATATTGTATAAAGAAGTACACAAAATATCACAATAAACAATATACAGTAAATATCGCTATATGCAGTGCTTCAATGTCCCCTTTTGTATATCTCAGTCTCTTGATAATAAACAAATTATGATAATAAAATCTTTGCATCCCATTTTTTTTCTTGAAATAGATAGTGGACCTGCCTAGTGCCAGGTCAATAACGCGTTCCCCACCAGGGTGCTGCTATAGGACTGCACTTAGTTATGGTCACACTTGGATTTCCTCCTCGTGCAGCCACTTTTGATACTATATGACACTTCTAACATATGTGGGTGCTTGGCCCTTTAAAAGATTGTGATTTCTCCCTGCATTGGGCTCATATAGTGTAGTATGTCTTTAAAACCATTTTATTATAAAAAAAAAAAAAATTGCACTTACATTGGATATTAGATTTTATTGATATCTTTCATTCATTTAGACCCCTTTCAAGCTGGGGCACTTTTCAGGCTGAGTGCTTTCACACTGGGGCGGTGCGCTTGCAGGATGGGGAAAAAAAATCCCGCAAGCAGCGTTTTTGGGGCGGTGCGGGAGTGGTGTATAAACCGCTCTTCCTCCACCCCTGCCCATTGAAATGAATGCACAGCGATTTGGCAGCACCGCAACACAGATGATTTGAACCCTTTCTTCGGCCGCTAGCGGGGGGTTAAAAGCACTCCTCTAGCGGCTGAAAAGCGCCGCTATAACAGCGGTAAAGTGCCGCTAAACTAGTGTGAAAGGGGTCTAAGTGTCATCATTTTCTGTTAGTTTAATTGTACAACCAGGTTAGACCCCTTTCACACCAGGGCGTTTTGCAGGCGCTATAGCGTTAGAAATAGCACCTGCAATCCGCCCTAAAGAAGCTGCACCATTGTGTGTAGTGTGAAAGCCCGAGGGCTTTCACACTACAGCGGTGCGCTGGCAGGACGTCAGGGAAAAGTCCTGCCAGCAGCTTCTTTGGAGCGGTGAAGGAGCGGTGTGCTTACCGCTCCTCTACCGCTGCTCCCCATTGAAATCAATGGGGCAGGGCTGTAATACCCCTTTCTCGGCCGCTAGCGGGGGTAAAAGCGGCCCGCTAGCCACGAAATGCGCTGAAGGTCCGGTGGTAAAACGCCGCTAAAAATATCGGCGTTTTACCGCCCACGCTATCGGCGGTGTGGTGTGAAAGGGGTCTTAGGGTGATCCCCTCTGCTGATGTATTTTGTACACAGAAGTGAACAGGTCAGCTTTATTAGGCAGTAATAGTTGTAAAAGTAGGCACAGCACTTACATTCCAATCCCTGGGTGAAGTTGTGTTCCCCCTCTCTGTCCCTTCCCTCTTTTTCCCTTTGTTGTAAATCTCTGCTTTTTCTGGTATTCTTCTTTTCTATTCCTCTCTCTCCCTTCCCTGACCCATGGTCCCTGACAACCATGTATTCCTAATTGGGTGCCCAATCCATCATGTTGACAATGGTTCTGTTTCAAATTCTGCTTTATGCAATGACATACCTCCTTAAAGCGGATATTCGCTCATTTTTCATCTTTTCATCTAATAAATCTTCTGCCCTTGTTGTTTTAACTTTGAAAAGTAATTTTTTTTCTGCCAGTAAATACTTTATACAGCCCACTTCCTGTTTATTGTCTGGTAAAAAGCCTAGGCTTTTGACATCATGCACAGCTCTCCCTCTAACTCTCATGAGAGTTTGCCAAGGAGGGAGGGGGGTTGAGTCATAAGAGGACCAATGAGAGCTGCAGAGCCGGAGGCGTGCCTTTGTGTGTCTGTGTAAATCCAGGAAGTGAACAGGCAGCAACTTCAGCTGTCCACAGTTGAAATGATTGCAGCCAGACTCAGTGAAGGGAGATTTCTGCAGCATATTTGACAAGTACAGAATGAATCACAGTATATATATGTAGCACCCTGGATTTTAGGCAGGGTTGCTCCTCACAAATTTACTTGCCAGGAGTAGTTATCCTGGTTGATTGTTAGAGATCTATTGATTTCTCCCTAGGTTTGGGCTTGTTGCACTTTTCTCTTTTACCACTAGGTGGTACTTGGTGGTACTAGACATAAGAAGGGCAACCCAAGGTCAGGTTATGGGTATATGGGGTATCTCAGCCATTGGGCAGGGGTTTTCTTGAATCCCTTGGCCTACTGAGATAGCCTATATATTCGGGTGAGGTCAGGTGATCTGTGGTCTGTGCCACGTGGACGGCTGTCTGGGTGGACGTGTGTCGTGTTTCCCCTGGGCTGCTAGGGTGGAGATTGGGCCTATCCCAGGGGCATCTGACTGCTAGGCTGTCTGATGGCCTATCCAGAAGCAAGAGAGCAGAGCAGGGTTGGGAATGGGGCTTGTAGTCCAACCAGAAGTGACAGTTCTGCCGGCCGGAGAACCTGTCATGGTCAGAGGTAGATGGGAAGATGTCACAACTAAGGGACCTACCACCTTATTACCAGGGTCCACAGTGAGTAACTGAAGAAAGTAATGGAGCAGCATTCTCATTGAATGGGCAAGGTGGAGAATTGGGAAACTTCAGGTGGTGATCAAGTCAGAGATCCAGCCAGCAGAGGTGACGCTCGCAGAGCAGCCTTGTGTGCCAAGCCAGGGACTGAGCAGGCCAGTGGGGTGAAGCTTGAGAAGTATCGGGACCGCCAATTCAGGGATCCACCAGGGAAGCGGGGGTGATGCTTGAGGAAGATACTTCAGTGAAGATTGGAGGAGCTCAAGGGATTCAGTAGCAGTAAATCAGAGGGTCTAGTGAAAGACTGGGAGCTCAGTTTATGTAAGAACTACAAGGAGAAGTGGTAGTGAAGGTGAAAGAACTGTTACGCTTTGTGTTAGGAACTGTTAAAGACTGTAACCATAGGAGGCAGCATTCCTGCACGTGCAGATGTGGCTTCCAGCTGGAGGTCTTTCCCTGCATGGTTGTCCTCCTATTGAAGTCTCGAAGTCTGCTAATTAAACTTGCAACTACTTAGGGGTGTCATGGCCCTAACCCTCTTTCCTCCATAAAAGTTTGTAAGAGAAATAAACATCTTTTTGCATTCAAGAAGTGTCTGGCGCCCAATAATTTCTATCTTGCACTCACCATGCCTCACAACCCACTGTATATATGAGGGTGTCAGCTATCTCTGGCCCTGGAGGGTCTCATTAGACTGAAGGAGGTCGGAGATAATAAATAATATGCAAAGTGGTTGGAAGGAAGCTTCAGAATGGCAAAGATGTTTTTATTACAAAATATGTCACAGACTGCAGTTTCTCTTTAGGCTAGGTTCACACTGAAGCGATGCGGGAACGCCGCAAATCCGCGTCGGGTTCCCGCATCGCATGCCTCCCGCCGGCAGTTCACACTGTCCTATGCGGACTGCTGGGAGTGTCAATGAAATCTTAATGACACCCCCAGATCAGTTCGCATATCGCAGTGCGATCTGCAAACTCGGACAGGAATCGGATCGCATGGTGTGAACACCCATGTGATCCGATTCTGCTGCGGACCAAAAAAAGGGTCCTGTGCGAGTTTGCGGTGGATGCAATGCAAATTCAGCCATACTATCTGTATGGCTGAACTCGCATCGCACAGAGATCGGATGTGATTTGTACTGCAGTGCGGTGTGAATCACATCCGGTTCTCGTAACCGCTCCAGTGTGAACCCAGCCTGAAACCCAGTCAGTCTGAACAGTATGCTCACCTGCTGACTTGACACTATCCACAGGTAGCTTAACTCCTCAATAAGACACAGAAGTTGAATCCAACAGTTTTACTTCAGATAGTCGCAGTACAGAAGATGGTTTTCCAGTCTTTCAAAGTGGACAAAAAAAGGATTTTTGCAAGCCCTGTCTCTATGAAGAAATAACGCTGACTCATACCTCCCAACATTTTTAGATGGGAATGAGGGACACCTACTAGAAAACATATGTAGGCATAGGACACGCCTCCTGCCACAAATGCAGACATTTAGAATTTGGATGAAAGGTTTAGCACTGGGAAATGCTTTTTGAAAGATAAAAAGTGCATTTTATATACAATACAATATTTTCACCCACTCCCGTGTCCCGTGGGAGTCTATGCCTCTTCATGTTCCACTGCGCTGTCTGCTGAGAAACACACGGGTCCCAGAGACAACTGATTGCGCAGCGCGACTCGCGCATGTGCATAGCTCCCAGCTGTCCCTGATTTCAAGGAACTGTCCCTGATTTGGAACAATGTCCCTCTGTCCCTCATTCCCCTCATTTGTCCCTCATTTTGGTCTGATCTATATAGTTGTATATAAATTGCACTTTTTATCTTTCAAAAAGTGTTTCCCAGCGCTAAACCTTTCATCTGATTTCTAAATTGCTGCATTTGAACATTTTAAAAGCCAATATAAAGGAATAGTAGTGTTAAACAAAAAGCACTTGTGGATTTAATTAACCTTTTTGAATAATTCTCCTTTTAAGGGGGTGTGGTAGGGGGCATGTCCTATGCCTACATACGCTTGTTAGTAGGTGTCCCTCATTCCCATCTCAGAATGTTGGGAGGTATGCATGCGCAGTAGGGAACTGGGAAGTGAAGCCGCAAGATGGCGACGGCAGCATCTAAAGGACCGAGGGACGTTTCGGCCTCGGGTGCCGACATTGCAGGCACCCTGGACAGGTAAGTGTCCTTATTTTAATAGTCAACAGCTGCAGTATTTGTAGCTCCTGACTTTTAAAAACATTTTTTTCACGAGACTTCCGCTTTAAGTAAGACAGAAAAACCATGGTAGTAGGACACTTTGCTTGGGCTCCTTACTAATTTTTTATAATGCATCTTGGTAACCCATTGTTTATCTGTACCACCTCTTTTTTGTTTAATCGGGTAATATTTATTAAAGTTTTTTCAGTCAGTGGCAGAAGAACTACCAGGGTTGCAAAGATCGCACTTGCAACTGGGCCCTGGTGTTCCCTGACTGACGGGGGGCACCAGTGGGGTTGCTTGCCGCAGGGCTGTGAACACAGAGCGTCCCTCTCATACCAGCCAGAGCCTGCACTGACAGTTCCCCTTCCCTTGCATGGATGGGAGAGGACATTCGGGTGAGGTCAGGTGATCTGTGGTCTGTGCCACGTGGACGGCTGTCTGGGTGGACGTGTGTCGTGTTGCCCCCGGGCTGCTAGGGTGGAGATTGGGCCTATCCCAGGGGCATCTGACTGCTAGGCTGTCTGATGGCCTATCCAGAAGCAAGAGAGCAGAGCAGGGTTGGGAATGGGGCTTGTAGTCCAACCAGAAGTGACAGTTCTGCCGGCCGGAGAACCTGTCATGGTCAGAGGTAGATGGGAAGATGTCACAACTAAGGGACCTACCACCTTATTACCAGGGTCCACAGTGAGTAACTGAAGAAAGTAATGGAGCAGCATTCTCATTGAATGGGCAAGGTGGAGAATTGGGAAACTTCAGGTGGTGATCAAGTCAGAGATCCAGCCAGCAGAGGTGACGCTCGCAGAGCAGCCTTGTGTGCCAAGCCAGGGACTGAGCAGGCCAGTGGGGTGAAGCTTGAGAAGTATCGGGACCGCCAATTCAGGGATCCACCAGGGAAGCGGGGGTGATGCTTGAGGAAGATACTTCAGTGAAGATTGGAGGAGCTCAAGGGATTCAGTAGCAGTAAATCAGAGGGTCTAGTGAAAGACTGGGAGCTCAGTTTATGTAAGAACTACAAGGTGAAGTGGTAGTGAAGGTGAAAGAACTGTTACGCTTTCAAGCTGTCCCTGATTTCAAGGAACTGTCCCTGATTTGGAACAATGTCCCTCTGTCCCTCATTCCCCTCATTTGTCCCTCATTTTGGTCTGATCTATATAGTTGTATATAAATTGCACTTTTTATCTTTCAAAAAGTGTTTCCCAGCGCTAAACCTTTCATCTGATTTCTAAATAGCTGCATTTGAACATTTTAAAAGCCAATATAAAGGAATAGTAGTGTTAAACAAAAAGCACTTGTGGATTTAATTAACCTTTTTGAATAATTCTCCTTTTAAGGGGGTGTGGTAGGGGGCGTGTCCTATGCCTACATACGCTTGTTAGTAGGTGTCCCTCATTCCCATCTCAGAATGTTGGGAGGTATGCATGCGCAGTAGGGAACTGGGAAGTGAAGCCGCAAGATGGCGACGGCAGCATCTAAAGGACCGAGGGACGTTTCGGCCTCGGGTGCCGACATTGCAGGCACCCTGGACAGGTAAGTGTCCTTATTTTAATAGTCAACAGCTGCAGTATTTGTAGCTCCTGACTTTTAAAAACATTTTTTACACTTTGCTTGGGCTCCTTACTAATTTTTTATAATGCATCTTGGTAACCCATTGTTTATCTGTACCACCTCTTTTTTGTTTAATCGGGTAATATTTATTAAAGTTTTTTCAGTCAGTGGCAGAAGAACTACCAGGGTTGCAAAGATCGCACTTGCAACTGGGCCCTGGTTTTCCCTGACTGACGGGGGGCACCAGTGGGGTTGCTTGCCGCAGGGCTGTGAACACAGAGCGTCCCTCTCATACCAGCCAGAGCCTGCACTGACAGTTCCCCTTCCCTTGCATGGATGGGAGAGGACAAAGCCGATCTGCTCCTTCTCCTCCCACCTCTCTCCTCCTGTGTGTGCACCATGGGAAGTGTAAAGTTAAGCAGCTGAATTTGATCATTCAACTCCTGTCTTACACACACCCCACGGTGCACACACATGAAAAAAGGGGCGAGAGGAGAAGGTGCAGATCGGCTATCTCCTCACCCATTCATGCAGGGGAGGAGGGAGGGTGGGGGACTCACAGTGCAGGCTCTGTGCTGTATGAGAGAGATGCTCTCAGCTCAGAGTCCTGATAAGGAGGCACTGGTAGGAAGCAATGATAGGCAACACTGATAGGCGGCACTGAAAGGCAGAAATCATAGGCAACATTGATAAACACTGATAGGTGGAACTGAAAGGTGGCATTGATGAGCACTGATAGGTGGCACTAATAGGACGGCACTGATAGGGACTGATAGGCAGTATTAATGGGCACTGATAGGCAGCATTTATAAGCATTAATAAGTGGCATTGATAAACAGCACAGATAGACAGCACCGATAGGTAGCACTGATGGACACTGATAAACGGCACTGGTTGGCATCACTGATAGGCGGCATCAATAGACAGCAGATAGGCAGCACTGATGATTAGTGCCCTGATTATCAGTGTAAACAATGTATTTACATTCTTGCTGTATAATGGCTCTTCTTCCCTCACACAGACACAGCGTGGAAGGCAAGGATTGCCGCTGTTTACACGTGATCAGCTGATCACATGGTAAAGGGCCGCTGTGATTGGCCCTTTACTTTACTGTATCTGAAGGAACCCTTCATGGTTTCTTGCACTGGGACCCTGAAGGTTCTAGTTACTCCTCTGGGGACAGTACAATTACAGTACAGTTCAATACAGAAGGAATATAGTGTAATGGATGGCTGAACAGCGCCCTCAGGGATAATGCTCAGAAGTGCCACTTTAGGACCCAACAATAGTGGCAAACAGCATAATTCCTAAATAGTTTGAAAGATAAAATGCTAGACTAATATTTATATAATTTAGGACAGCGCCATCACATGTAAATTGAGGTTCTGTCAGCGCTAGAGCATCTAGGGCAAAATGGGGATTAGATTCTACCCCAAGTATACAATTTATGTGCAATATAAATATTTCCAATGCATTGGTCCTCATCCATATTGCTCCAACATTGCCTCCATCCTTCACCATGTTGAACGTGTATCTTGGTGAAGGCCACCAGCAGGAGAGCAGAGTAAAGGTCACCTATCAACCTTTCGTTTTGTAGTGCTTGACCTTTCCATATACCCACAAATGTCTTGACTATGTGAGTGATACTGCTGTTCATTCATCTCTTGTAAAAATAATTTGAAACAGAAAAAAGTTGGGACAGTAAAAGGAAATCTCATGAAAAAGAAAAAAGTAGAAAAGACAAAAAAAAAAAAAAGCTGATGAAACTTTTTAGCCAAGTTCAAATTTCACTTGTTCTTTACCTTCACCCAACCTCCTTCCTCTATTCTCTTTGTTCAGGTAAAAATAGCATTTATGGTGATAAATAATAAATCTCGTAAGAGGAAAAGGCTGTATAAATTTCCAGATCCTCCCGCCGGAATCGAGAAGCTTCCCTGGGTCGCATTAGGCCTCCACGCAAGTTTCACTTTTCTTCATGTTTCATTGGAAAATAAAAACTGGCAGCTATGAACTGCTGTAATCCTTTCTGATTAAGAAATTTGCTTCAGACGCATGAAATGTGACAAACAGAATTGGACACAGACGATAAAGGATAGCCCGGCTCTCCCTGGCTCTCCGCTCTTTGTTAATAAAGTCAGCCCAATGAATTTAAATATATTCTTTCAACGTTCACCTTTCTGAGAATTTCACAAGAGGAAATATCACAGAATGTAATTGTTTATGGCTAAAGGACTGGGAATGTTGGAAAGAAGGTAGGGTCTCTGTTACAGCACTGTCTATGTTACTTGTTCTACTGTCAAAAATAATTAAAATCTAAGTGCATATAATCACTTGAGGAACCTTCTTTTCCCAGAATCCTTTTGGTCCAGGAAAGAACCAGCAAGTATGTTTAAATAGACCATTAATGTGAATGTAAATCCAAATCTACTGTATTTTTCAGTATGTTTGGCATTGGGTGTTGCTGTATACAAGAAGAATTTCAGGTATGGCATTTTTTTTACATAGTTACATTCAGTTTTGATTAATGTAACTATGGATATACCATATCTGATGAATCTCTCTAGATGCTGGAATCATTGAAGTAAATGCTGCTACTCCAGTGATCTTTACTAACGTCCAGGTCCCATGCCAGGTGATCGACTGCTCGGAATTGGTGCCATTCAGAGAATAAAACAGAAGAGAGCACCACCACCTATATAAACCAATTATTTAGAGCGATATAATGTGTAAAAATGCAGTCACTAGCAAAATGTTGAAATAGTCATAACACAAAACCGAGATGGAAGCTTGCTGTGGACTGGCCATGGTGTGCAGAGATGGGCAAAGAAGCTGCTTGGTTTGACAAAGGGGTGTGCCAGTCCCGAAACACGTAACCACGTCCCCTGCTGACATAGTGATATCATCATCAGAGAGCCAAGTGGAGCTGATCCAGGCCGAGCCGCCTAGATGATCCTGGAAGTTGCCCAGCAGCACCAACAGAAGCTGGCACCCCACCCACTCCAGCAGCTTCCAGGTGCAGCTCTGTTTGTACCAGCAGCTTCCTTGCTGATCTCCACACACCAGGGCCATTCCACAGCAGGCATCCATCTGGGTTTTGAGATATGCCTATTTCAACATTTTAGCAGTGAGTGTATTTTTACACATTTTATTGATAATTCATGAATGGTTCACACTTAGGTGGCGGTGCCCTCTTCTGTTTTGATTTATATATGTGCATTAAGGTATTCAAGACCTGGTTAAAGTGGTTGTATACCCCTGTAGGGGATTTTTACCTACAGGTAAGCCTATAATAAGGCTCACCTGTAGGTAAAATTAATATCTTTAAACATGTATGTTTTAGGAAATATTCACCTCGCATGCAGCCGCTGATGTCAGCGGTGTATGCGCAGTGAAGGCCTGGCGAAGGTCCGGCATATTGTAAACGGAACTGAGGACTCCTGTGCACATTATTATTATTATTATTGAGGATTTATATAGCACCAACAGTTTACGCAGCGCTTTACAGTGCTCAGAAGAGCTTACAATCTAATAGGGTGGGGGAAGTGGTACAAAAGGTTGTAGCTGTGGGAAATGAGCTGATGGAATTGGTAAAAGATTTGTTGGAGATGTGATAAGCTTCCCTGTAGAGATGAGTTATCAGGGATCGCCTGATGGTAGCAAGAGTAGGGGATAGCCGGACAGGTTGAGGTAGCGAGTTCCAGAGGATGGGAGAGGCTCTGGAGAAAAACTGGTGACGAGCATGGGAGGAGGAGACGAGAGAGCTTGAGAGTAGGAGGTCTTGAGAAGAGTGGAGATGACGATTTGGGTGATATTTGGAGACAAGGTTGGTGATGTAGCTCGGGGCAGAGATGAGCTTTGTTTTGTATGTTGTGGTTAGTATTTTGAATTTAATTCGCTGGGTGATTGGGAGCCAGTGTAGGGATTGGAGGAGAGGGTTGGCAGAAACTGAACGGTTGGTTAGGTGGATAAGTCTGGCAGAAGCATTCATGATAGACTGAAAAGAGCATAGCCTATGGAGAGGCAGGCCAATGAGAAGGGAGTTGCAATAGTCGAGGCGAGAGATGACAAGGGTGTGAATGAGCAGTTTGGTGGTTTCATTTGTTAAAAAGGGGTGAATTTTAGAGATGTTACGGAGGTGAATTCTACAAACTTTTGACAACGATTGGACTTAAGGCTGAAATGTCAAGTCAGAGTCTAGAATTACACCTGGTACCCTGGCGTGAGGGCAGGGGCTGATGGTTGCATTGTTGATTTTTATGGAAAAGTCATGGAGGGGGGCATGGGAGGGGGGCATGGGCGGGGGGGAATATTAATAGCTCAGTTTTAGAGAGATTTAGTTTAAGAAAGTGATGCAACATCCATGCTGATATGTTAGTTAGTAGGTTAGTATTGCGAGAGGAGACTGAAGGAGTGAGGTGAGGAGTAGACAGATAGATTTGGGTGTCATCGGCATATAAGCGATTTTGGAAGCCATGGGTGGTTATCAAGTGACCAAGGGAGGAAGTGACATGCGTGGGAGTGACGTCATCGTGGCTCCGGCCACTCACAGCGTTGGAACCGCGAACCTAGAAAAAACACAGAGGGGAAAATGTCAGCTCCCTCGGTGTTGACCAAGATGCGATGCGGGGACCTCGTTCTCAGGTAAGTATTTCAAATTGAGCTAGTATAGGGTGCATACTAGCTCATTGTTCCTTTGCCTTACAGGTTTTTATTTTTATTTATGTGCGGGTATACAACCGCTTTAAGAGGAGCAGCAACCACTCCAGTATCTTTAATTTCTATCCAACATTGGATGTATTACATTGTCTTCCCCTATTCTTTCAAATTTACTTTTATGTACTGTCCTGTCCCATTGTGCATTATTTTTTAGCTTTTTTTTTTATGTATCTAAGGGTCTAGATAGCGCTGTAGCCTATTCTTTATAGATATTCAGAGAATGCTTTACAACATATTCTGTGATTGAATGAGGTAGAAAGTTTGACACCACCGTCCCCCCTCTCCATCTTGTCCAATTACATGTCTGTGTGTACGGCACAGTGTTAATTTTAAAGTCAAATTTTTTATTTATAATATATAATATTTTTTATTCATATAGTCTTTTGACTAAAATGCCACTTTAGTTTTAGTTGTTTTTTTTTGTCATTTGAATTGTTTTAGTTTTAGTAGACTAAAATCTCCATTACATTTTAGTCTACTAAAATCTAATGAGTTTAGTTAACCACTTGGTGACCGGCTCACGCCGATATACATCAGCAGATTGGCACAGACAGGTATATTAATGTACCTGTACGTTGCCCTTTAAGAAGAGGCATTGTAGCATTGTGTAAACAAGCATTTCCCCATTAAGCATTCCGCATTAAGGGGAAAAAACATGAGGGTTTACAACCCCTTTAAAGATCTGGGCCCATTCCAAGATATGTGGAAAAATTATTGTTTCTAATGCCAGGAGATGGGCACATTTATATGTAATGATGCAAAAGGTTAATTTGAAAATGGGGTGGCTGGAACAAATGCTCCTGCCGCTTTAGCCCAAGTGGTCCTGCAATGGTCAAGGAGACTCCTCCTCCTCCTGACCACTTCCTACTAACCTAACTCCTACCCCACCTTCTTTCTGTTCCATCCCACCCTCCCACATCCCTTTGTTTACTGCTCTCTAGCTCAGGGTAGTCTAGTTTTGTTTAATTCAGGTAAATATGGATTATCAAACTCCCTGTTTATTATTTCAGACAGTAAAAAAGTAATGGGATTAGTGTTTCCATTTTTTTCCTCCAAATATATGTATTCTAACTTTCATGAGATTCTGCCTTCAGCATAGAGCACCAAAAAGAAAGACATTGTAATTTCTAGAATGGTTTTTCTAAACTGTTTTTAAGTCTAATTAGTCTTTATGTAAGCTAATGCGTTATCTTTACATGCTTTCTTCAATCATGGGAATTTAGCTTTTCAAGCTTGTAGGGATAGTCCATAAAAAAACTATAATTGTTTTCACTCTCTCTCTCCTCCATTAAGCCGCTGCACAGATTATAATAGAGCATTTCTAGACAAAAATATATTCACAATTCACAATACAGAAAAAAAGTAATGCGGGGCGATAACTTATCTATATGAGTTGCTTACCTTGGGCTATTAATCATTCCACTAAAACGTGCCCACAATACAATAATTAAACTGGTTGCATGACAGCAACTGAAACAAGAAAGGAATAGAGGAAAAGAAGGAGAAGGGAAGGAAAAGAAAAAAAGGAAAAGGAAAAAGGAAAGGGAAAAGTGAAAGAAAAAGGAAAGGAAAGGGAAATGCAAGGGAAAGGAAAGGCAAGGCAAGGAAAGGGAAGGAAAGGGAAAGGGAAGGGAAATGAAAATGGATAGAAAGAGAAAGGAAAAACAAAAAGGAAAGGAGAGGAAAAAGAAAAAAGGAAAACAGAAAAAAAGAGAGAAGATAATAGAAGTGAAGAGGAGAGGCGAGGAGGGGAAAGGGAAAGAAAGGAAGAGGGCGGAAAGGTTGAGGGATGGAGAGTTGAAAGGAAGGAGAAAGTAAAGGAGGGGATGAAGGAAGGAAGAATTGGAAGGAAGGAAGAATTGGAAGGAAGGAAGGAAGGAAGGAGATGTGGGAAAGAATGAATAGAGGTAGAAAGAAAAAAGAAGGAAAAAGGGAGCTGAAATAAGGACTAGAACGAAATAGGTGATGGAGATTTTGAAGAAAGAACAAAATACAGAAAGGAAGAAAGAAAGCAAGTAAGAAAAGAAGGAAGGCAAGAGGGATAGGAAGGGAAAAATAATAGAAGGCTGGAAGAAAAACAAAGGAGGAAGGGTTAGAGAGAAAGAAAATTTAAAAAGAAGGACGGTAACCTGAAAAGCTCCCTGGCTTGTACAGTGACCAAGCATGTAGAAACTTCTGATTAAAATATGGAATGAGAAATATGTAGGCTGCCTATTTTTGCCTTTTTGATTGACAGCCATTCCAAATCTCTTGCATTGATACTTTCTGATTCACGGAGTCAGAACAAGTATGCAGATCAAGAACTGTTGGCCTTGCAAAGATTTCACTGACTGTCTGCTAACACTTGGTCAGTGACTCAAACACTATGAAAGCCAGAGAGTAAGACCAAAAGGCAGCTAGCATTTCTAGAAGGAGGTCAGCAAAAGCAGCCATCATAATTCTTTCACTAAGGGTTTCCATTAAGTGGACCTTTTTCTTGCTTGTTCAAGACAAAGTAAGGTCCTGAAGTGGTACACTGTCAGGAGACACTGGGTTTTGAGTCCTCCTATGCCAGACAACACACATTTTCAGCTCTCATTTAGAGACAAGTCCATGGGGTTATTTTTGTTTATTTATTGGGGAAAACAAGTTAGGTAGAGTATAGGGATAATGGGATGCCCAACTTGACTTGAAGAACAACAGATGAATACAAATTGCTTTTCTATGTACACAAAAATGAAGACCCTGTACTCTACTCCCTCTCTATAGATCCGTGGCAAGGTTATGTACGAACCAAGAGCTCTCATTCCTCTTTAGTGAAATAGCACAAAGTCCCAAACTGTATTCAGGAGTATCGTACCTCCTCATTAGAAGCTCAAACAGTTCAGACACTTGCAGATTCTAGCTCACCTTGCTGCTTTGACTACCAGCCCACCTGGCATCTCTGAGGAATGCACCGGGGCAAGGCATTGGGATTTAGCACAATGCTGTCCCTTTGAAAGTATGCTATGTCTGACAGTTTTCCGCTTGTATGCCCCTGGGTGTGCTGAGGTACTCATATTGTCTCTTGATTCCTGCTGCACTGGGCAAGACTTCTGTTCAGGCCTCCTACTGTCCAGATATTCCGATAACAACCAGGATGTCTTCTTTTGCACAAGACCCGAAGTTAATGGAGATCCCTCTCTTAGGCTTTCTCTTCTTCCTTTCCTCAGCTCCAGTCTGGAGGCAGAGCCCTCCACACCCGGGGTCCCCACCCAGGCCTCACGACCGCAATCTCAGCAATCCATCTTCCACCTAAACTTCCCTCCTGGCCAGGATCCACAATATTTAAGGGCTTATCCAGCCACCCTGCCAGTGGTTTGTGCTTGGGGAATGGCCAGATTCCCCCAGTTTGCAGATCAGGACCTCCTAGCCTTCACCTGCTAACTTCCAGAATCTCCAAGCTTCTAGAACAAGGGGGAGGTAGAGACCTGCCATGTAGAGCCCTCCAGCCTGACCTAGCCCTTCTACACACGGTCGGAGAATCCGTCGGAATGTGTCCTATCGGACCGTGTCGTCGGATAATCCGACTGTGTGTGGTATGCATCGGACTGATTCCGTCGGAATATCCGTCGGACCCAATTTTCCAACATGTTGGAAATATTTCCCGACCAACTGGGCCGGTCGGACATACTCTGATCATGTGTAGCGAATTTTGATCGGACCAAGTGCCACGCATGCTTAGATCAAATTCCTACATCAAAGCTATTGGCTACTAGCCTGAATGTAGTCCCATCGTAACGAAATTACGTCATCACGTTCTGAAAGATTGGATTTTTCGACAACTTAGTCCGACCGTGTGTATGCAACAGTTTCGGACAAGATCCGACGGAGAAAATCCGACGGATTTGGTTGTCGAAATCTCCGACCGTGTGTACAGGGGCCTAGAGTAACCCAACCCTGTACAGACTCACACAAATACCATGAAACAAAATAAATTTACCTACACTAGTTGCATACTAGAGCTAATCGTTAAGAATCGAGATTGTGATTCTTTCCTCCTTTTGATCTTAACAAAGCTATTTCCCTGCTAGTTCTCTGCTTAAGCCAACAGCTGTCAAAAACCCCCCAAAAAAACAAAACAGGCAGTCTGCCAAGCTTCACAACATTCTTCAGCTACTGAACTATAAACATTGTAACATTTTGTTCTTTAGATCAAAGGAATGAACTTTGTTCTGTAAATGAGGGAAGTTTAACCATTTAAAGACCAAATCTTTTTCTGATACTTGTTAGTTTAAGTTAAACTCATTATTTTTTGCTAGAAAATTACTTAGAACCCCCAAACATTATATATACATTTTTTTTTTTAGCAGAGACCCATGAGAATAAAATGGTGGTTGTTGCAATATTTTAGGTCACACTGTATTTGCGCAGCTGTCTTTTAAATGCAATTTTTTGGGGAAATTAATTTAAAAAAACAAGACAGTAAAGTTAGCTAATGTTTTTTGTATAATGTGAAAGATGATGTTAGGTCACGAGAATCGTGATCTTTATTCTAAGCAAAAAAATAGTGATTTCAATTTTTCACAGAATCGTGCAGCACTAAAGGATGCTACATCTACATTTGTAGTGTCCTTAATGCCGCGTACACACGATCCTACAATCGGGTGGAAAAGTCCGGCAAACTCAAGTCCGCCGGACAATCCCCCCGTGTGTAGCCTTTGGTGGACTTTTTTTACCCGAAAGTACAGCTGACGTAGAACGTATTTTTGCAGTCTTCCCGCCGGACTTGCATTTCGGCGCACAATCCGGCCGTTGCTATGCCAGTCCGCCGTACTTTTGAAATGAGCGGACTTTTCCCGCGTGGAGAAAAGTCCGCTCATTTTGAGCGCGTCTCCAGGTAGACGGGGCCAGCGAAGGAGGCGTCGCTGGCCCCGTCACCTGGTATGGTCTTAAAGGGGAACCCCAACGCCGGAAAAAAACGGCGTAGGGGTCCCCCCCAGGTCCACATCAGACCCTTGTCCGAGCACGCTACCTGGCCGGCCAGGAAAGGGGGGGACGAGCGAGCGCCCCCCCTCCTGAGCCGTACCAGGCCGCCCCACCCCAAGGTACCTTGTCAGCATGTTGATGAGGACAAGGGCCTCTTCCCGACAACCCTGGCCGTTGGTTTCGGGGTCTGCGGGCGGGGGGCTTATCGGAATCCGGGAGCACCCTTTAATAAGGGGCCCCCGGATACAGGCCCCCCACCCTATGTGAATGAGTATGGGGTACAATGTACCCCTACCCATTCACCTGTAAAAAAAGTTAAAAAAAAAACACAACACACAAGGGTTAAAATAGTTTATTGCACAGCTCCGGGGGTCTTCCGTCTTTGGGGGTCTTCTCGCCGGACTCCTCCTCTATCTTCTGCTAGCTCTTTTGCTAGTGGAGGAGCCCGGCTTTCTTCCTCGCCGCCGCCCTCTTCTTCCGACTTCGGGGGTCTTGTCCCCCTCTTCGGTTCTTCTTGCCGGGCCACCACGCCTTCTTCTAGCTCTTTTACAGGCGGTGGCCCGGTCTTCTGTCGCCGCCTTCTGTTCTTCTGTTCTTCTGTTCAGATGTTGCCTCGTCGCTCTCTCTGCTCACAATGACGGGGACAAAGTGCGCGGCGACTTATATAGGGACATCCCTGGATGATGTCCCCGCCTGTTATGATGTCACAGTCCCAGCATCCTCTGGGACTGTGACACCATAATGGGCGGGGACATCATCCGGTGATGTCCCTATATAAGTCGCCGCGCGTCGCGTCCGTGCCACTGTGAGCAGAGGATGCGACGTGGCAAAATCTGAAGAGAAGAAGAGAAGAACAGAAGAACAGAAGGTGGTGACAGCGGCGACAGAAGACTGGGCCACTGCCTGTAAAAGAGCTAGAAGAAGGCGCGGTGGCCCGGCAAGAAGAACCAAAGAGGGGGACAAGACCCCAGTATTAGTCCGCTGAAAAAGTGCCGTGTGTGGGCAAGTAGCTAGTTCGGAAAGTCCGGCGGACAGTCCGGCGGGAAGTCCGCCGGGGGAAGTCCGCCGGATAGTCGGCTACGTGTGTATGCGGCATTAGACATTAGAGGCCAGCTGCACAGCAGTGCAACCACATGTATTACAAGCAGGTTGCAGCACTGCTTGAATGGGTCACACTTGATGGTGGTACTGTCTGACGAATGTGACGTGTGGTATCATTTTTGTCATTACTATGAAGCACTGCAGTCATGGCATGTGCTCCAGCTGTTGCATTAGGTTCATGCAGGCAGTTGGGGTGGGTATAAAACCACCTATTTTTACCCTCACCCTCCAGCCACCAGTGTAATTTAGACTTTAAAGGTTCACTTAACTTCTCCCCTCCCTCTTGGGAATCTTCTTATAGCCTAGGCCATCTTTCTGTGGAGCAACAAATCTTTTTTTCAGATCCTCTGAGAGTTCTTTGCCATGTGGTGCCATGTTGAACCTCCAGTGACCAGTATGAGAGAGTTAGAGCGATAACACCAAATGTAACACACCTTCTCCTCATTTACACCTGAGACCTTGTAACACTAACGAGTCACATGACACCGGGGGGGGGGGGTGAATAATTGGGCCCAATTTGGACATTTTCACTTAGGGGTGTACTCACTTTTGTTGCCAGCGGCTTAGACATTAATGGCTGTGTTGAGTTATTTTAAAGGGACAGAAAATGTACATGGTTATACAAGCTGTACACTCACTAATTTACATTGAAGTTAAGTGTAATTTATTCGGTGTTGTCACATGAAAAGATATACAAAATCATATATATATATATATATATATATATATATATATATATATACATATATATATATACACACACACACACACACATTATATATATATATATATATATATATATATATACACATATACATATACACATATACATATACACACACACACACACACACACACGCATTTATTTATTTATTTTTTCAGACTAATGGAAGCACAGCCAAGTCTATTACCACACTGGCATTACACAGAAAAAGTCTGCAGTGTGCTTGAAGAGCGTGACAAGTGTAAGCCCTTGTCCACACGAACGGAGATTCCGATGGAATGTGTCCGATCAGAGCTTTTTGTCGGATATTCCGACGGTGTGTGGTCTGCATCGGACTGTTTCGATCCGAATATCCTTCGGTCCAAATTTTCCAACTTGCCGGAAATATTTTCCGACAAAATGCTCTGATTGGACATACTCCGCTCATGTGTAGAGAATTCCGATCGGACAAAGTGCCACGCATGCTCAGATCAAATTCCTACATCGAAGCTATTGGCTACTAGCCTGAACGTAGTCCCATCCTAACGAAATTACGTCATCGCGTTCTGAACATTCAGATTTTCCAACAACTTTGTCCAACCGTGTGTATGCAACAGTTTCGGACAAAATCCAACGGATTTGGTTGTCGGAATCTCCGATCGTGTGTACAAGGGCTAAGAGCGGACGTCATCTAACTACCTGTGTCTTGGGTGACAATATTTCTAAGAGCATTATCAGCAAATATATATTAACATTTCTTCTCGGTAACATTTCTAGTGTCACGTGCCATTTCTTCAGTGTTGTATATATATATATATATATATATATACACACATATATATATATATATATATATATATACACACACACATACACACATATATATATATATATATATATATATATATATATATATATATATATTCCCCCATTTTTAGGGTGGAGCATGCAACATGTTCCCACTGCTGCAGTCCTGCGATCTCCTGACCGTGGGTTCAATGCATATTTTTTATAATTGCAAAAAGATGTGAATTTATTATTTTTGTTTACAAAGATGAACTTATCCTTTAAATGGAATGTGTTGTTTTACAGAGTCGCGGTTTACATATTGTTTAATTGGCTTATGAAAGGATCACTTTAAAATACGTACATACATCCATAGTCAAACTTGTAAAATAAAATATTAGAAGCACAAGACATGCGTTCCAGGGGGGAGAATATCAGTGGTGACACAACGTTACATTTGACTCTGCTGTGATTTAGGGTCACACAGCACAGACCGCTTAGGCAGAACACACAGATAGCTGGTTATAGTCAAGTTCCTAAGTCTCTAATTCAGATGTTTTTTTTCCAAGGTCGTGCTGCAGCTCTGGCAGAAAAAATAAGAATGACTGCCTGAACTACATAGAAATTGGGGGTTAGCACCTGTGAAGTTTCCTTAAGAATCACATTTCACCATGCCACCAGTTTCAGATAAAGAGAATGAGTAAGCCAGTGCTGGCTTCATTGTTCCTGTGACTTTTAAAATAGACTTCGCTAAAAGCTATTCTTCTGGAAAATACCTCTAACCGTTGTAAAACAAGAAACATCCATTCTTTTTTTAAATTCAACTTTCCAAAGCTTATACTGCAGTTGAAATACTGAGAACTTTGTGACACAACCATTAACTAGTAGGATAATCTCAGAGAGTCACAAATGACCCAATAACGGCAATCAGCGCTCACATTTTCCAGAACTCCTTCCATAATCTGGGCTGTTCCTTACTTTCTCATCTAACAATTATAAAGGGCTACTCCCAGCTTTACCTTGAAACTGTTTTCTCTATGAGAAAAGGTAGCCAGTTCTTGGTTATGCCAATGACCTCTATTCAGTGGGGTTATCCCTGAAGACTTCCATTTTCTAAACTTGATATTATTTTATTAGAGTATCCCAGCTTTGCATTCTAACATATCTGTATCATCCTCCCAGTTACTGTAGGTTGCTAGGCAAATTTAGTTTAGCTCCACTGTAACCAGTGGTGCAGGGGTTGATTGTTTTAAGATGGTCAGTGTTTCACAGGCTGGTGGTCTAATTGCTTGTCCCTGCATTCTAGAGGAATATTTTTCAATCCCTGGAGAGGCATGTTCAGAAGGAGACTGGAGAGCCCATAAATAGTCTGAAGCCTGAAACAGAGTGTGTTGGATCCTGGGTTCAGCCCTGCCCAAAGAGATCCCTTTCAGAGGGCCTATTTTCTAAATTCTGGGATTTCTCTCTTATGATCTGGAGAAATTCCCTGGGGGATACTCTGTGGGTCCTGGAGGGAAGAGTGCCCAGTAGTCCATTGGTATCATGAGTCTTTGTCTCCCTCACTGCAGAGTGCTTGGTGGATATCAGAAGGAGGCAACTGATAAGACTGCGTGACGTTTTCAGTTCCACAATGAAACATGTTCTACGTATCTTTCAGACTAGTGAAAAGAAATGTTTTCTCAGTCAATTCAGTTCTTTTGGGGTATCCCATGTCTTCCACACACCTATTCCAAGTTATACTCAGCAAGGAAAGAAGAAAAATACTGTGCGCCTGTTTGTGTGTTCTATAATTTGGGGAAACGGACCATCAAAGCTAGCAGCTCCTTCGGGGGGGGGGGGGGGGGGGGTGCGCTACATATATCTCTGAAAAAACATACATGGTTTTTATTTTTGCTTAGACACCTGATCCTTTTTTTTTTTTTTAAGGAACAATGTTTTTTCTATTAAGCTCTACTTTTTAATATGTTCACATGTTTACCATGTCTATGCTTTGCTGCTCTTCTAAAAAATGCCAATTGAGCTCAGTATAGTTGAGCAAATACAGGCTTTGAATCACATTTTGTCAAATTTTTTCTTGAAATCTGCAAAGTCCAAACTTAACTGAAGTCTCTGAGGCGGACTCATCTTAATACTAAATTCTGATAATTTACAAGGGTAATGCACAAACTATTATCAACCTGGGTTCGTGAGGACCTAGGTGCTGCCATGGGGGACATTTAACAAAGCAAACCCTCACCATCATGGGGAACATATTGTGTTTGTGTTGATGGACCATGCTGTAAGCTGCAGTGTACAAATAATCATACACACGTGGTCTAGTAAACATATGCTCGTACACTTCATTCAAGGCACACTGAGTCTTCTGGTGATTAGGAAGGATGTTGGATGGTGTACACTACTGGAGCTGGTGGTACAGTCACATGCTTGCCCAGCACAGTCAATTGTACCCCTCCTACACAGTCCAAGTGTTCATCAATGTGATTATGGCATGGGGCGTTGGGGAGCTTGGGATACATGGGGATATTAGAGCTTACTGAATCATATATGATGAAGAACTGTTAAAAAAAAGCCCCCATCCTCCAGTTCATGGTCTGGGCCATTTTACATATTTATATCAGCTATCTAATCTTTGTTTATTTAAATTTTTGTTCAAATGAATCACAGATTTACTTTTATTTATATTATTATATTGGTATTCTTTTTCCTTGCAAGGCCATACCTGGCTTTTTTTTTTTTTGCTTGACCAGTGCAAACTAAGTAAAAATATTGGCATGCAAGCAAATCTTGTTGGGTCACCAAATTTGGTGGGAGCCTTCGTCCTCTGGTTGAAGGGAAGGCAGCAGAAAAAACTAAGCACAAAATCCTATGGTCACAGACTGCCTGCCCTTCCTCAGAGTGAAGCCTTGAAACTCAAGGCAGCACTCTCCAACACCTATGCCACCTACTCCACTATCTTCAGTAACAACCTTCCCATGCCAGGTTTTTGCTGGTTTTGCAGAAGAAATCAATTGTTCCCAAACCCCTCACCCAGCACCTATATGCTAGCTTGGCCCTTTAATTGCTTCCATACCAGTTGGTGAAAACAGTCATCTTACTTTAGTTTGACCAGATGCTTTTGAGGTCTGAGGAGAGATCTGGGATCTAATAAGCCCCAGATCTCAGAGTAAAGAGTACCTCTCAGTGCTCATGCTATCACAAAGGATGTTGTTCATCCCTTGGGATAGCAATACAGTTGATCCAAAAAATAAAAATAAATAAAAGGGACAATTTAAAAAAAAAATGAATATAAACAAAATGAATAATACTATTAAAAAATATTTACTGTAAAGCACCCTTGTCACCCCGTGCTCACGCACAAATGCAAAAGCGCATGTAGGTCATACACCGTGCACGCAAATGTAAACAGTAATCACATCACACATGTAGAGTATCACTGTGAATGTCAGAGTGAGAGCAATAATTCTAGCACCAGACCTTCTGTTTAACTCTAATATAATAATAACGTAAAGGCTTTTAAATTGTCTCCTATGAATAATTTTATGTACTGTAGTGTGTCATCATTCTACGGATGTGTGTAAGGCTGCAAGAATAAGGGAGTGTCCACTGGACTCCTGATTAAGGGCATGGGCGCATGAGCAGTGCAGTAACCCTCCTGAGATCCATGACATTGGTGTCCTAGGAGACTATGGGTCCTTGCAGGGCTGGCCCTACCATCAGTCCCAGTGGGTCCATTGGACTCAGGCGGCACTTTGAGAGTGGCAGTAAATTGAACCATGACCAGCTCTCCTCTTCTATTTACCAAGCAAACTGACAACCAAACTTTTTTTTCCCCAGCAGTTTTGTGTGTCATGATGACAACTGCCTCCCGGGCCGCTCTGCCTGCCCCTATACTACTCTAGCCAGCCCCTATACTGCCCTAGCCTATCTATATACTACCCTAGCCTGTCTATATACTACTGCAGCCTGTCCCTATACTGCCCTAGCCTGTCCATATACTACCTTAGCCTGTCCATATATTACTCTAGCCTGTCCATATTACATATATTACCCTAATCTATCCATATATTACCCTAGCCTGTCTATATACAACCCCAGCCTGTCCATATATTGCCCTAGCCTGTCTACATACAACCCCAGCCTGTCCATATATTACCCTAGCCTGTCTATATACTACTCTAGCCTGCCCCTATACTATAGGGCACAAAAAAGAAATGATGTCTAATTGTAAAGCAGGAGGGGGTGGGGGGGGGGGGGGTTGCAAGGGTGTTATGTGGATGGGAATGGTGAAGGTCCACTTTAAATTAACTCAGAGAAAAATCAAAGAGCAAAAAGAATGTGTTGTGCAGCAGGACATAACGGAGAACAACATATGTAGTGTGTATAATCATTATGACTCTGTGGTATATCGATGGATTAATAAATACATTTATATCAAATCTTGTTTGAGTTTTTATAAGCAAAGTGGTACCATAAAATAAACACAGTCTCAAATGTGTCATTGGATATAAAATGGGAAAACATCAATGAACTTTAACAAGGCTTAGATATGAAAAATCAGATAGATCTGTGTTGGATAATAATGAGAAAAGAATGTTTCAGAAAGTATAATAAAAACAGTTGCGAATATAACAGATGGCAGTAGAAAGTTGTCAGGACATTTACCTTTAATCTGCTGGTAAATCACTAAAACAATTTTGCACCATATGTCAGTTAAGGCAAAGCCAGCAAAAGGCTGTAAATGCAATAAAAGGCACCACAACTAGGATTTCCTCCCACCTAGTCTTGAAATCTTTTTTGCATTAAGGCAGCAATGGGCAGCACTACAACCTGCCACCCATCACTAATGTGGGGGTTGGGTGTCAATGTATTAGCCAACCATTGACCACCAGTGCTGGGAGGTGTTTTTGCAGCCTGTCATTTTCTACCAATGTCAGTGCTGTAATGTTTACTTCCAGCCACTACTGACCACCAGTGGTGACTGATTACATTATGAAGTTCTTCTTTAACATAGGCTTTAAAAGATATGTAAAAGGCATGGTATCATTTAAAAAGGGAAAAAAGAAAACAAGTCGTGCCGAGTCTTGTACTTGTCTGTAGGACATTTTAAGTAGGTTTTTTTCCTTTGATATCCTCCCACTGTAGGCTGCATTCACATCCAAGCGTAGCGTTTTCAAGCGTTTTTTGCAGCGTTTTTTGCAGCGTTTTTTACCGCGATTCGCAGCGTTATTTACCGCGATTTGCCGCGATTTTGTGCAGGGCAAAAGGTCACCAATGTTAAAAGAAGAAAAACACCCAAATCTGCTCAATTCGAGCGACAAAAAAGGGTCCGGAACTTGTTTGAGCTTCAGGCGACACGTAGTAGAGATGTGAACCATCTCCATTGAGAATAATAGAATTTTCCCCCTCTAGCGTTTTGTAGCTTCAGGCTTCAAGCTACAAAACGCTCAGGTGTGAATGGGGTCTTAGCGCCACCTAGCCACACCCAGCATTTAAAGTAGGAAAAAAAAAATCCACTCTTTTTTAATCATAGAAATAATAATATCACTTGGAAAGCCTATTTTATTTTAATCACTAGCTTTCATGAAGATAACAGCTGGTGATACTGATAGGAAGGTCCTTGTCTGGACACTTTGTGTTTTGCAATGACAATGCGCAGCACCTGTAAATTACCCAATTAGCAATTACAGGATGTCCCAAAGGCTACTATAGGCTGCTGTGTTGATATACATTGCCCAAGCATTTTCCCGTGTTGTTAGCTTTTAAAACAGGTCTGTGAAAAAAATAGTTGAAACCAGCAACACTTAGGGCCGGTTCACACTGCGAGCCGCGGCGAGGCGTCTCCGACTTCCTCGCCGCGACTTGCAGGGGGGGTCAGCGGCGACTTGCAGAGGACTTCTGCATAGAAGTCAATGCAAGTCGCCCCCGAAGTCGCCCCGAAGTAGTACAGGAACCTTTTTTCTGAGTCGGAGCGACTCGAGTCGCTCCTCTCAGAACGGTTCCATTGTACTCAATGGGGACAACTTGCGGGAGCGAGGCGAGGCGAGCCGTGTCGCCTCGCCTCGCGCCGCAGTGTGAACCGGCCCTTAGGCTTGGTTCACACAGGGGCGACTTGTCCAGGCGACTTCGTCGCCTGACAAGTCGCCCCCGTTCTGTACTACGGAACCGTTCTAATAGGAACGACTCGAGTCGCTCCGACTTAGAAAAAAGGTTCCTGTACTACTTTTGCGGCGACTTCGGGCGACTTGCATTGACTTCTATACAGAAGTCGTTTTGCAAGTCGCCGCTAAGGTCGCGGCGCTGCAAGTCGTGCCGCGTCCTGTGTGAACCGAGCCTTAGGAAATATGCCCTGTGAAAAAACACATGCAGCCTGTTATCACTGTGGTGCATGTGAACATGGGCATGCTATAAAAGGAGCTGCAAAACAGATGCATTAAAGCTGAACTACAAAAATGTTTTTTTTTTTTTTTAATTCTGGTTCAGCTTGGTTAAATCTAATCCTCCATATCTCATATCTGGAGTGGATGGCTACTGGGGGATGCGTTAATTCAGTGTAGCAGCCTGTGCTGCATATAATCAGTGCTGGAATTTTTTAGGTGCTGTTTGAGTAACTTGCCTTCTGTATACTATACACAAGGGGTCATCCACTTGGTACCTCTGCAACCTAAAGAATGTCTTAATTTTTTTAAATAAATACAAGGCCCTTTCTCATTGGATGAAACAGAAAGGAGGGGTGTATGATGTCACATTAGTGGATTTAGCTTCCAATGTTTTAAAATTTGTCTACTTGCATCAAGAACATAGTTATGATGTCAGAGCCAGAGAAGGAGAAGGATGCAAGTCAGAGGATCTGACACTCCAGAAAGTGCCGAGTCTTTGCCAGAATAACGGAGCTGATAACTCTTCTGATGCCCTGTATACACGGTCAGATTTTCAGACAGAAAATGTGCAATCGGATCTTGTCGGAAAATCTCATCGTGTGTGGGCTCCATCAGACTTTTTTCCGTCGGAATTTCCGACACACAAATTTTGAGAGCAGGATCTAAAATTTTCCGACAACAAAATCTGATCGTTTAAAATCTGATCGTGTGTAGACAATTCCGATAGACAAAGTGCCACGCATGCTCAGAATAAATTACGAGAAGAAAGCTATTGCCTACTGGCCCATTTGTAGTCCCGTCGTATGTGTTGTACATCACCGCGTTCTGAACGATCGGATTTTCCGACAACTTTGTGTGACCGTGTGTATGCAAGACAAGTTTGGGCCAAAATCCGTCAGAAACAATCCAATGAATTTTGTCGTCGGAATGTCCAACCATGTGTACGGGGCATTAGGATAAATAGCCTTCAGAGTAGGTTTATACTTTACAGATTGAAAAGTTTGCTCAGTGTGGTGACAGGGTCTCTTAATAATATTATTTAGGCAACCTCCAATACATAATGTACTGTGCGTTAGAAGTCAATAGCTGTCTTCGTTTAGATTGGCTGTATGGTGCAGTATTTCATAAGAGCGCCTGAATTCTATCAGGTGATCGATCCATAATTTAATCAATAGTTACTATTTATTATATGGAACGTAATTAATGGTGAAAGTTGATCTGCAATGTAGCAGCATCATTGATTGGAGACAAAACAAATCATTTGGTCTTTGATCTAGCATAATTGCTGATCTTGCTCCAAGTCTCCCCGGTCTGTTATTGACCAGCATGAACTTTAATAGTAATTGTGCTTTTTTTTTTAATGAGTTGCATAGTGGCATGCCTCCAGATATTATGCAGAATTCAACCCAATCCCATTTGCTCCTCCAAGTGTTTCTGAACCTGTTCGATATTCCTGCTTATTTCTCTTATTACATAGCATGATATGGATCATTTTCCCTGTTTTTTTTTTTTTCTTATATTTATGAAGATGGCAAATAAAATAGTTATTGGCGATCAGCAAATTGTACCACAATATACACTGTGCAAACAGTTGAAAATTTTAAAATAGCTGTTCACTCTAAACAACTCACCATAAAAGAACAGCGCTCAAATTATTATCCAAAAAGTGATGTGATTGCTATTCAAATATATAATCCAACAATAAAAATCATACCGTAATATGAAACAACTATCCCAGTCCATATACTGTACGTATGTGATTAAAATGTGACAATCCTCTTCATTGCTGTGGAAGAAGGCTGAGCTCTGCACTGTGTAGCTCACGCCTGAACTTTGCACCATGTAGGTAGTGTACCACCAAACTCTGCACTCTGTGTGTAACCCCCCTCCGAACTCTGCACCCTGTGTGTAACCCCCCTCCGAACTCTGCCCTTCTGTGTGTGGGGGAGTCGGGGATTTCGGGGGTCATGGTTGAGTTTCTGTACCTATTTTCAGAGAAAAAAAGGCCTGCTTACCCACAATTGTGACCCCTAGATTATAGGCAGGTCAGATAAGCAAAACGTTTTATATCTGTACCCTGAAAGACTTGCCATTTCCCCAACAGCTCATGGTCTTTTTACGAAGGTACCAAAAATGAAAAAAAAAAGCCTTATATAGCGTAATATTGTTTATGTGTATAAAAATGGTTAAAAACAACCAATTCTGCATTCACATTATAAAAGTCTATACACTATATTACCAAAAGTATTGGGACAACTGCCTTTACACACACACACACACACACACACACACACACACACACACACACACACACACACACACACACACACACACACACACACACACACACACACACACACACACACACACACACACACACACACACACACACACACACACACACACACACACACACACACTTTAATGGTATCCCAGTCTTAGTCTGTAGGGTTCAATATTGAGTTGGCCCACCCTTTGCAGCTATAACAGCTTCAACTCTTTGAGAAGGCTGTCCACAAGGTTTAGGAGTGTGTCTATGGGAAAGTTTGACCATTCTTCCAGACGTGCATTTGTGAGGTCAGACATTGATGTGAATGAGAAGACCTGGCTGGCTGTCTCCACTCTAATTCATCCCAAAGGTGTTCTATTGGGTTGAGGTCAGATCTCTGTGCTGTCCAGTCAAGTTTCTCCACCCCAAACTCGCTTATCCATGTCTTTATGGACCTTGTTTGTGCACTGGTGCGCAGTCATGTTGGAACAGACTGTTCCCACAAGGTTGTGAACATGAAATTGTGCAAAATGTCTTGGTATGCTGATACCTTAAAGCCCCCTACACACGAGAGAACTTATGTCCGACAGACTTCCTTAGGAGTTCTGCCGGAGTTCTGCCGGAGTTCCGACAGAGTTCTGATGGACTTTTCGACTGAGCGGACTTGGCCACACACAATCACACTAAACTCCGACGGATTCGAACGTGATGACGTACGACTGGACTCGAATAAGGAAGTTCATAGCCAGTAGCCAATAGCTGCCCTAGCATCGGTTTTAGTCCGTCGGAATAGCATACACACGAGCGAATTTTTTCGGTAGGAACTGGGTCCGGCGGAGTTCCGTGGGAAAAATTTGAAGCATGTTCCATTTCTAAAGTCCGTCAGACTTTTGCGAATCAAAAGTCTGTTGCAGCCCACACATGATCGAATAGTCTGACGGACTCAGTCCGTCGGACTTTGGATGTTGAAAAGTCCGCTCGTGTGTACACGGCATAAGAGTTCTCTCAACTGGAACTAAGGGGCCAAGCTCAACCTCTGAAAAACAACCCCACACCATAATCCCCCCTCCACCAAATGATTCAGACCAGTGTACGAAGGAAGGTCCATAAAGAGTCCTGACCTAAACCTGATAGAATTTAGAATTTTAAAATGAAATAGTTAAACTCACCATAATGCAGAATCAGCGGGAGTCCTGAGCAAGTCACTTGCCCCCGTCGCCTGCCACCAGGTGCAGTGTGCCACTTGCCACCATTGCCTGCCATCAGATGCAGCAAATCACTTGCCTCCGTCGCCTGCCACCAGATGCAGAGTGTCACTTGCCACAGCACTTGTCAGCAGATGCAGCATGTCACTTTCTACGTCACTTGTCAGCAGATGCAGCGTGTGACTTGCCACCGTTGCCTGCCACCAGATGCAGTGTGTCACTTGCCACCATTGCCTGCCACCAGATGCAGCAGGTCACTTGTCGCCGCCGCCTGCCACCAGATGCAGAGTGTCACTTGCCACAGCACTTGTAAGCAGATGCAGCATGTCACTTGCCACCGTCACCTGCAATCAGATGCATCATATCACTTGCCACATCACTTGTCAGCAGATGCAGCATGTCACTTGCCACCGTTGCCTGCCACCAGATGCAGCGTGTCACTTGCCACCGTCATCTGCCACCAAATCCAGAGTGTCACTTGCCTCTACTTGATGCAAGATGGTTTCTTGAGTCACTTGGGGCAGCAGCATCAAATTGGATAGCTTCCTCAGTGATACAGGAATCCATAGAGGAACCTTGTTCCTCCTGACTTCTTCTCCAGCAACATTGCCACTACGGCTGAGCACCACCTGCTGTGAAGAAAATAGACTGCACCTGCCTACAAACTGGTGCACAGATATAGCAACCAATCATAATTCATGTGTACTTGTATCCAGTGGCGTAGCGTGGGTTGTCAGCATCCGGGGCAAGACAAGTAGTTTGCACCCCCTAACCTGCGGACTTTTAGCACTCCCGAGTCCCTTCAAATACAATATTACTGAGCTACTTGATTCCTATACTGACCATTACACACTACACTGACCACTATACTATACTGCCCACTAGACTGAGAACTACACTGACCACCAGGGCTGGACTTACCATTGGGCTTGACTGGGCTCAAGCCCATGGGCCCCCGGCCAATAGGGGGCCCCGTAGGCCCCTGCCAAGATACATAGCCGAGTGTACTCGGCTCGGCTCCGCTCACAGTCACGCCCAGTCCTGCCCTATGATGGACATAACACAGGGACTGGGCGTGACTGTGAGCCGAGCCACGTACACTGGGATACTCTTGGCTCTGCTCGGGACTGCAAGAGGACCCGAGAGCCACCGAGACACTGACAAGGCTGCAATGACACTGGAGAAGGCTGCAGATGGATGGGCAAGGCTGCAGATGGACACTGATGAGGCTGCATTGATGTGCATTTAAATGTAAGTTTTTTCCGTAACCTTCCCTCCTAAAAGTTTTTTTTCCTTAAAATTCCCTCCTAAACTTGGGGTGCGTGTTATACACCGGCGCGTGCTATATGCTGATAAATACGGTAACGTATAGAAGGTAGGGCCCGAAAGTGACTCAAGCCCAGGGGCCCCCACCACCCTAAGTCCTGCCCTGCTGACCACTATACTATACTGCCCACTACACTACACTGATCACTATACTGTCCACTGTACTGACCACTATACTGTTCACAACAAAGACCATTATACTGTCCACTACACTGAACACTATATTATACTGTCCACTACACTACACACACCACTATACTATACTGTCCACTACACTAACCACTATACTATACTGTCCACTACACTGACCACTATACTATACTGTCCACTACACTGAGAACTACACTGACCACTATTCTATACTGTCCACTACACTGCACTGGCCACTATACTGTCCACTACACTGACCATTACACTGTCCACTACACTGAGAACTACACTGAACACTATACTGTCCACTAAACTGACCACTATACTATACTGTCCACTACACTAACCACTATACTATACTGTCCACTAAACTACACTAACCACCATACTATACTGTCCACTACACTGACCACTATACTGACCACTACACTACACTGACCACCATACTACACTAAACTGACCACTATGCTGTCCAGTACACTATACTGTCCACCACACTGACCACTATACTGACCACTACACTACAGTGACCAACATACTACACTACACTGACCACTACACTAACCACTATACCACACTACACTGACCACCATACCACACTACACTGACCACTATACTACACTGACCACCATAACACACTACACTGACCACTATACTACACTACACTGAGCACCATACTACACTACACTACACTAACCACTATACTACACTACACTGACCACCATACTACACTACACTGACCACTATACTACAGTACACTGACTGACCACCATACTATACTACACTGACCACTATACTACACTACACTGACTGACCACCATACTACAGTACACTGACCACCATACTACACTGACCACTATACCACACTACACTGACCACTATACTACACTACACTGACTGACCACCATACTACACTACAATGACCACTATACTACACTACACTGACTGACTACTAGGGATGAGCTCAGGCGTGTTCGCATGGAACATGTGCAGAGCCCGACAGGAAGTCGGTGCAGCGCTGACCTAATCACAGGCAGAGAGACATTGCCCCGATGTGCCGCTACAGAGATTGGGCAATGTCTCACTGCCTGTGATTAGCGCAGCGCTGAGCCGACTTCTTGGCGGGCTCTGCACATGTTCCATGTGAACACGCCTGAGCTCATCCCTACTGACTATGACCACCATACTACCTTCTCCCCCCGGCTAGTAACCCGACTCTCACGAGGGAGTCTCACTCTCACACACCTTCTTCCCTGACTCTGGATGGCCTGCATCAGTCCGGATGATAGGAGAAAACTGCAGTTCACATTGCTTCTCTCCCCCACGCTCTAGTTGCCGTGTTCAGTGTCCAGCGCAGTGCACTGTGATTGGGTGTATGGAGGGCCATGTGCGAAGGCGGGACTTCAGGAGCGATCGCAGACAGGCCAGCCCTATGCCTCACATGAACCCCATACACCCAATCACAGGGCGCTGGACACTGAATTTAAAATTAGGTAGAGGCAGCCAGTGAAACTTACTGGTGCCCCCCCCCCCCTAAATCTTGCGCCCGGGGCCACGGCACCCCCCACGCTACGCCACTGCTTGTATCTGCTTCTCTCTGGTGTGAATTAAAAAAGAAGTTGTACTTTCTAAAGAGATGATAAAACCCAACTGTCAGGAATCAGCAGCAGGGCTGTCCACATCTGTGTGACACTCAGGAGAGTGAGAGCATATACTGTATATATTTAAAGTAAAATGTATTTACCGTGAAACCAAAATCCATCCAAACACCGGTAAACAGAAAACACAGCAAACATGAAGATACAAGTAAACCTAAACCAAATGATGAAATGGCAAACTAATGGCTAACAAATAAACAATATACAGTATATACAAAATAGGGGACACAGAAAAACAGGGTAAAAATAGAGGTGCAAAGACAGGGACCAGGAATAAAGGGGAGTAGGCAAAGAAGCAGGGTACAGGATGCAGGGGAAGAAGCAAGATCAGGATCTAGGTACAGGATAAATCAACACGCAAATTCAGGCAAAACACTGAAGCAAATTGCAATAGTAGTAAAGGGGCTAAATATCCTTCCAGCAGCTGGCATCAGGTGGAGACTGATTACTGGGATCTACTGGCTGCTGGGAGACATCTGCTTGTGGACACCAGAACTGAAACTTTCCACCCTGGGAACCACAGTGACACCAGCAGGTGATCCAGCTCCTGACACCAATATCATGTTTTTATGAAAAATATTAACATAATTTGCCCAGTAGAAAAAAAAATCTGTACAGCTTGTATTTATTAACCACTAGGCGTCCGCTCTATAGCCGAAAGACGGCTGCAGAGCGGACGCCAATTGCCGGGAGGCCGTCCCTGGACGTCCTCCTGTTTACTTTCGCACTGCGCGCTCCCGCAAGCACGCATCGGGGAAGTTCTGTGCTGGCCGTGTCCCTTGGACACAGCCAGTCACAGATCGCTGTAAATGGCCAATCACAGCGGCCGTTTACAGTGCGATCGGCGTGTCCAATGAGAGATGATCTCATATGTAAACATATGAGATCATCTCTCATCGCTGGCTCTCCCTCCTCCCACAGAGACAGCGTGTGAGGAGGGAGAGATTAGCAGCTGCAGCGGCTGTAAGTAATCTGTCCCCAGTGTGCCATCTGTCCCCAGCGTGCTAATAAATCTGTCCCCAGTGTGCCATCTGTCCCCAATGTGCCACCTGTCAGTGTCATCTGTCCCCAGTGCCACCTGTCAGTGCCATCTGTCCCCAGTTCCATTTGCCCCAGTGCCACCTGTGAGTACCATTTGCCCCAATGCCACCTGTCAGTGCCATCTGTCCCCAGTGCCATGTATAAGTGCCATCTGTCATCAGCGCCATGTATAATGCCATTTGTGATCAGTGCCATATCAGTGCCACATGTCATCAGTGCCACATAGTGCCATCTGTCATCAGTGCCATATCAATGTCACGTGTAATCAGTGCCACATATTAGTGCCATCTGTCATCAGTGCCACGTATCAGTGCCATCTGTCATCGGTGCCATCTGTCAGTGTCACGTGCCATCTGTTATCAGTGTCAGGTGTCATCAATGCCACGTATCAGTACCATCTGTCATCAGTGTCACGTGTCAGTGCCACGTATTAGTGCCATCTGTCATCAGTGCCACGTATTAGTGCCATCTGTCAGTGCCACGTATTAGTGCCACGTGTCATCAGTGCCATGTGTCCGTGCCACACATTAGTGACATCTGTCATCAGTGCCACGTATTAGTGCCCTCTGTCAGTGCCATGTATTAGTGCTATGTGTCATTAGTGCCACATATTAGTGCTATCTGTCATCAGTGGCACGTGGCATCAGTGCCACATATTAGTGGCATCTGTCATCAGTGCCACATCAGTGTCACGTGTCTTCAGTGCCACGTATCAGGGCCATCTGTCATCAGTGCCACATCAGTGTCACTGTCCTGGTGCTCCAGGGCCTTCAAAAGTGTAATAGGTAGTCAACAAGTTAGGTTTGTGCTCCTAGAACACGTGACGGCGCTCCCTGCATGTTGGGCCTCTCTAAGTGTCCAGGCTGTGGAAAAGTCCAACACATGTGGTATCATAATACTCAGGAGGAGTAACAGAATTTATTTTGAGGTGTCATCTGTGGTATACACATGCCATGTGAGAGAAATTACCTATTACAATGACAATTTTGTGAAAAATAAAAAAAATAAAAATAAAAATCTTAATTTTGCAAAGAATTGTGGGGAAAAAATGACAACACCAAAAATCTCTCCATGCCTCTTACTAAATACCTTGGAATGTCTATTTTTAAAAAAGGGGTAATTTGGGGGGGTATTTTTTCTTTCCTGGCTTGTTTGGGTCGCAAGAAATTAGATAGGCCACCAGTACATCAGATGTGATAATTTTTTTATGATTTGCACCACAGCTTGTAGACTCTCTAACTTTAACAAAGACTAAATAATATCCACTAATTTGGGTTATTTTTTTACCAAAGATATGTAGCAGTATAAATTGTGGGCAAAATTCATGAAAAAAAAAAATTTGCAAAATTTTATCACAGAAACAAAGAAAAATTCGTTTTTTCTAAATTTTCGGTCTTTTTTCATTTATAGCGCAAAACATAAAAAACCCAGAGGTGATCAAACACCACCAAGAGAGAGCTCTATTTGTGGGAAAAAAAGGACAAAAAAATCATTTGGGTACAGTGAGTGTTACATGAGTAATTGTCAATCAAAGTGTGAGAGCACCGAAAGCTGAAAATTGGTCTGGTCACGAGGGGGGTTTAAGTGCCCAGTAGGCAAGTGGTTAACTTAAGAATGCACTTAAGTCTTGGGCTTCTCAACTCCCAATAGTACTGATGGTTTTGGTTTCTCAGGTGGATCTAATTTATGTGGGTGCCTTAGGGAGCACATCAAGTGAAAAGATGTACAAAAGGGTGGCTTGATTCCAGACTATAAATATAATACAGCCAACGCATTTTGGAGTATTAGATTCTTCCTTGTACAGAACCAGTTTCATTTCATCTGGCGAATGCTGTTGAGCCATGTAGGTGTCTGTTCTGGGTTTATGACTTTTGTATGAACATTTTGAATTCCAAGCATCTATTCTCTTTCAAATGTCTTTGGCCCCAAGGTTTGTATTCTTGATTCTGGATTTTGTGCAGATGAAATACAACAACAAATTATTTTGTCTGCTCTTCTATAACCACAACGCAAAGGGGTTACTCCGGGGTTATTTACTTGCCAATAAACTAATACTGCTTTACCATGTGAGAGCCGTCATTTCAATCAAATTCACCAAAACCGGGGCTGTGTCCAATCCAGTCAGCAGGTGATCAGTGAACAGATCAGAGCAGAATGGAACAGACGTCACTTGTGAAATTGATTTACATTTTTTTGCTGCATGCAAATAACGGAGCTTTCTGGACCCATCTTAAAGTGGAACTAAATGTAATGCTACCCCCGTAGGGGTCGCTGGATCTTTGATCCCTCTTTACATGCAACAGGTATTTTCAGAAGGTGTCAGAAAGCAGTCCAAGGGCTTTATTTTGTTTTTAGTTTATTAGGGGAATCAACTCGGATGGGGTTAGTGTGATATGGAATGCCCAGAACTGTGGTAAAGAAGACCTTGAGGACATCCGACATGGAACAAACTGTCTTTAAATTCCAAGAAATGTTACATGGCTGTGTTCTTGTGGGACAGACTATAAAGCCAACAGGCAAAGTTAAACTCCACTTCTAATCTCAGGTACTTTATATCCACAAGAAATGCCAAAGCACCTGGCTCCAATGTATGATCCCAAGAGTTGTAGTGTAGCTGTAATAGGCTAAATAGCTTTGAGCAGTCCCCTGTAGAAAGCTAGCTGGGTATTGCACCTGGCTGCTTCTCTTCTATAGACTATGGGGTGTAGGAAATTTGAGGTTACTTACTCAGTTCCTTGTAAAGATCCTGCAGCACATGTGGTGACTACTGAACAGGCCTTCTGCTGGACAGGTCCCAATGGCTCCCAGGGTCACTCAGCTAAGCCTAGCTGAGGGTGAAGGGTGTGAGGCTTCCTCCACCACTCTCTCTCTCTCTCTCTCTCTCTCTCTCTCTCTCTCACTCCATTCTTCCTCTATGGCCCCTTCTGCCTGGAGGCAGTTACCCTCAGCACAGGGGTCCCCTCCAGTCCTCTGGATCCTGGACTCTGCTCCCTCATGGCCAGGTTTCAGAATACTTAAGGGTTTTCTCTCCCCTTCTGAGCTGTCTTCACCCAGGGATTAGAAGAGACCCCATAAATATTCAGGCCTTATCTCTGCCCCTCCGCCCTCTAAGTTGCAGAACTTTCCTAAGCTCGGGAGGCCAGGGGGAGGCAACAGAGACTCAGCCCTTGGAGCTCTACCAACCTAACTAACAACTACAAATTAACTTTGACTCCACTGCCTACAGCAGGTGCCCAATTAAATTTACCTATTGTACACAGGGGGTGATGCATAACCTTGTAAAAAAGGAAAGATTGGGCAAATATAGGGGCAAACACTGTGTTATGAGGCAAGTAAACTAAAACCACACAATGCACATAAAATATCAAGGATATTTGGAGTGACTTCTCGGTCACACAATGCGTAGGCTTCCTGCACCCCCTAATGTAACCCATTGCACCCCCTTGTATTAGCAGGATAGTATTTCAAATCACCGGCAAACAACTGTGCTGAAGCACCCAACATCGGGTTCTAAGTCTTATGTAATAATCTGTGATGTACTGTCGACCCTAAAAACTGCAGTCATAGGGACCTATGTTTGTAGCTTTATTTTTTTTATTTTCCTCCCTTCTTTCAGTTAAGTCCTAGGTTTTTCCTACACCGACTTATCCTGCACACTTGGGGAGGGGTTGTCTGCCGTCTCCAGACACAGTTAGTTCCCAGATGGGGTGTCTGGGGCAGCCTGACAACGTTCTCAGCCCTCCTCCCTGCATTTATATTGTGCTTGACTGTTTAAATTGTTCGCAACTGTTTGTATTCTGATAACAAGTATGTATCGGTAAACCGATTCTCAATCTACTGATGTATGACACTGTTCAATACTTATTGTTATTCTGTAAAACTACAATAAAAACCATTGAAACAAAAAAAAAAAACACACAAAAAAAAATATCAAGGATATTAAAAATGGTGAACACAAATTATAGCAGCATCAGTAATGGTGATCATAATTGATCAGTATGGAGAAAAAAGTCTCGGTATAGAACAAAAGTCCATTTGTTGGTAAAAAGATAAAAACAGCACTGGTGGCAGCTCCCTTAAAGCAGAGGTCCACCCTAAAGTGGACCTTCCGCTCATTGGAAACCTCCCCCCCTCCGGCGCCACAATTGCCACCTTTTGGGGGGGAGGGGGTGCAGGTACCTGTACAGTACAGGTATCTGCACCCACTTCCGGCGTAGATTCTGCAGAAGGTACGCCCCTTTCCGCAGAATCTACGCCCCTTTCCGAAGGTCCCCCGCTGCCTGCTGGTAAACACACGGATCCCAGAGACAGCGGGGACCATCCTTATTGCACAGCGTGACTCGCGCATGCGCAGTAGGGAACCGGGAAATGAAGCCGAAAGGCTCCACTTCCTGATTCCCATACCCAAGATGGCGGCGGCAGCACCCGAGAGGCGATCGAGAGATCGGCTTCAGGTGCCGACATCGCGGGCGCGCTGGGCGGGTAAGTGTCATTATTTTAAAAGTCAGCAGTATTTGTAGCTGCTGGCTTTTAAAAAAAAAAAAAACGGCGGAACTCCCGGCGGACTCCCGCTTTAAGAGCGAAGCAGACACTGGAATGCAAGATAAGAAATAACAAGGTGTGCCGACTAAGTGCAGTATGTTGAAATAAACAGAATTTATTAGTATAATCAGCCAAATGGCTGCTCACATGACCAGTGTAGATAAGAGGTATCCTCCTTATATAAAGGCTGCCTCCATTTAGCATACCCCCCAACCTTCTTCCCCTTCGTCTTAACTAAAATAACGAGATCACACTTTACTTGGGGTATAACTGGCCATAGCAGCCTTTTATTTACAAATATATAAAAACATGTATAAAACTTTAACCATAAGAACAACTCAGATTATCATTTTCCACCCAGTGGTCTTGTCCCTTGGCACTTCCCCAGATAAACTGTTCCACTTCTACACTGCGGGCCTGCTACCATACTAGGCTTCCGGAGACAACTTGTTACCCGCAGTGTCCACCTTACCATCCTCAGCTAACCCGTATTAGCTGTACACCAAGGGAGCCCATAGCCCTAATGAGTCCCCCACACATCCATCTCATGGGTCAGTTACCACCATACAAGACCACCACCACCGCAACCGCTGCCATGACATATCCGAAACACACCTGAAAAGAAACATTAGCAACACAAAATTTCTCCTCATTGGCACTCCCTCGCTCTGCTGCCTGGGAAAAACCCCACCCCTTTAAATAAACTCACCCCTCCCCTCCTGCCTACCTCCTTAGCCACCCCCCTCCTTTGCTCACTTCTTCCACTTAACCCTTTCCATGCACCCTTTTCCCTCCTGTCATGTGGGCCCTCTGCTCAGTTCCTTTGCTCTGCACTCGCTCCCGGACCCTTCTTGACAGCTGTGAGAAAACAGGCATGGGTATCTCTGTATAAGATGTATAGTCACTGTAGGGTCTGGAACTCTATCCAGGGGGTTGTCCCAGTGGGCTGCAGCAATGCGTTGGCAGGAAGATCAAGAAGATGGATCAGGCCGGCCCTGATTCATGCTCAGCGGCGGCGTGCACACCTGTGTGGAAAGCACTCGGATCGGTCCAAAACCGGAAGGGACTTTGGGGCGTGTCAGATGACACGTTTCAAAGCTTACAGTTTTCCCTCAGATCTCTACATAACCTCAGTGCTACATAACCTTACCTTGGCTCCAAAGGTCCTGTCCCTTACTGGCATCTTCTCATGAGTGCCAGTCTTTGGGCATCTTCAATGGCTGGTGCAGGATGATGTTATTCCTGGGTATGTGCAGGAGTCAGTCATCCTGGCACACAGAGTGCAGGCTGGTGGTGTAAAGTGAGCTGTGCATGCACATATACATGCCAGAGAACACATAAAGCAGCCAGATAGGTACATCTTATTGCAGAAAAGACATTGGGGCAGATTTACTCAAATTGGTGCCACTCAGAATCTGGTGCAGCTTTGCATGATAACCAATCAGCTTCTAACTTCAGCTTGCTCATTTAAGCTTTGACAATAAAACCTAGAAGCTGATTGGTTACTATGCATAGCTTCACTGGATTCGGTGTGCACCAGTTTTAGTAAATCTCCCCCATTGCAGTGGCGGAGCATCCATAGAGGGCACAGGAGTGCCACCCCTTCTCTCCTGCTTGGCTCTATCACCAATAGATAGATTCATGCATTGCATGAATCTATGTATTGTAGCCCCCTATTCAGGTGCCCAGCCCCTTGTCGGGCACCGGGCTTCTGAATTACAGTGGCGGGGTGTTTTTTGGAAACGCCTGATTAGTGCCATTGGCTCTAATAGGCATCCTGATTAGAGCCGTGGGCTCTAATAGGCTTCCAAATTGGTAAACAGCGGGCGCAATGCTGTGCGTTCGCTGTTTACACAGTGTTGTGTTAGAGAAGCAAATAAATCGCTTCCCTAACACTGACCCGCATCTCAGCCAAACAGGTGCTTGGGTCTGGTTACCCTGTCACCTGACTGGCTGAAGTGACAGGCACTGTCCTATCAGGCGTCCAATCATAGCAGAGATGACGGGAAGAGGATGGGAGAAGACATGGAGGACAGCACCGAGACAGGTAAGTGCCGGGTGGAGGGGCACACCGGCAGCATTTGATGGGGCACAGTAGCGAGAATTGATGGGGCATACTGGCGGCAATTGATGGGGCACACTGGCAGCAATTAATGGGGCACACTGGCAGCAATTGATGGGCACAATGGCAGCAATTGATGGGGCACACTGGCAGCAATTGATTGGGCACAGTGGTGGCAATTGATGTGCACAGTGGTGGCAATTGATGGGCACACTGGCAGCAATTGATGAGTACAGTAGCTGCATTTGATGGCACAGTGGTTGCACTTTTTTTTTTCAGTTTGTTTGCTCTCCCCCAAAAATTTTGAGCACCAGCCGCCACTACCCCATTGTCTGTCTCCTTTGCAATAAAGAACATGCCTGCTTGCTGTTGTGACAGCCCAACTTTGGTGGTGCAGCCAGATGCCCATTTAAATCTGATTTATTTAATTTGGCAGTAATGGATGCAAGTCTCTTTACATCCAGCTGCCCATAGACTAGCATTAACCACTTGCTGCCCACCCACCCGCAATGTACTGTGGTTGAGCAGCAGTCATAGGCGAATCAATGTACTTGTTCATTGCAACCTACTTCCAGGTTTAGGATGCGTGCATGTGTGCTTCCTAAAGAGCTCCTGCTGTGATTGTACACAGCGGGAGCCTGTCAGCAGGTCCTGGCCAATAATTCACGCCCGGGACCTGCTGATTGGCTGTGTACAATCACATGCAAAGCAGGGATGAGAAACTGAGAGATCTTTTGTAAATAGAAAGATTGTTAGTAAAAATAAGCACACTTTACACACATAGTTAGGCACACTGTTAACCCTTTCCCAGCCAGTGTCATTAATACAGTGACAGTGTATACTATTAACACTTATCACTGATATAACGTCACTGGTGATGTCAGTGGCAGTTAGTCAGTTCCCCCCAGCATCAATTAGTGTCAGATTGATGTCACAATATCACACTCCTATAGGTTGCTGATTTCCGCCACTGTTAGCATAAAAAAAACATTCAGTATATATACCATAGTTTGTAGGCACTATAACCAATCAATATACACTTATTTGATTTTTTTTATCAAAGACACATAACAGAATACATATTGGCCAAAATGTATGAAATATGTTTTTTTACATTTGTTTAATGGATATGTTTTATAGCAGAAAGCAAAAAATAATAATAATACGTTTTTTTTTTCAACGTTTTCGGAAATGTTTAATTTATACTGCAAAAAATTAAAATCCAGTGGTGATCAACTACCACCAAAAAAAAGCTCAGTTTGTGTAAAAAAATTACATACATTTTATATGGGTACAGTGTTGCATGACCGCGCAATTACCAGTTAAAGGAGTGCAGTGCCAAAAAGCAAAATATGGCCTGGTCAAAAAAAAAAAAAAAAAAAAATATGGCCTGGTCATGAAGGGGTAAAATGTTCCGGAGCTGAAGTGGTTAAATTTATGATCAGGTCAATCTTAAAGTGATTGTAAAGTCTTGCTTTTTTTTTTCTTGAAAAATAACAAACATGTTATACCTACCTGCTCTGTGTAATGTTTTTTGCACAGAGCAGTCCGGGTCCCTCGCCAACACTCCTGGCCCTTCCCTCCTGCTGAGTGCCCCCACAGCAAGCAGCTTTAAGATAAAATCACTTTAACCCCCCTGGCGGTGTTCCCGAGTCTGGCTCGGGACCGCATCGCTGTATGCAGGAGGAGGTTTACTTACCTTCTCCCTTGGATCCAGCGATGTCCCCCCGCTGTACGAGTGGCTCGTCCTCCGCTCGATTCATCACGGAGCCGATCTCCGTTCCCTGCGAACGTTGCGACGCACGGGGACGGAGATCGGCGCCAAATTCAAAAAGTCAAACACACACATTACATACAGTATAATGTAATCTTACAGATTACATTGCAGTATGTACCGTATTTATCGGGGTATAACACGCACCGCCGTATAACACGCACCCCAAGTTTAGGAGGGCATTTTAGGGAAAAAAGTTTTACGAGGGAAGTTTAAAGAAAAAAAAACTTACATTTAAATGCCCGTCAATGCAGCCTTATCAGTGTGCATCTGCAGCCTTGTCCATCATTGCAGAATGATCAGTGTCATTTGCAGCTTGCCCAGCATCATTTGCAGCTTGCCCAGCGCTGTTTGCAGCCTTGCAGAGTGTCATTTGCAGCTTGTCAGTGTCATTTCCAGCTTGCCCCGCGCCGTTTGCAGCCTTGCCCATGTTTAAATATCCCGCCGCCGAAAAAGACTGACCGCCGCCGAAAAAGACCGAGCCGTCTGCTCGGCTCCGCTCGTAGTCCCGCCTCCCTGCTGTTTCTGGAGCGAGCGCTGCCGAAAAAGACCGAGCCGACTGTACTGTGTATTCGGCTTAGCTCGGCAGTATGGGCGGGACTGCGAGCCGAGCCGAGCCGAGCCGAGTACACAGTACAGTCGGCTCGGTCTTTTTCGCCAGCGCTCGCTCCAGAAACAGCAGGGAGGCGGAACTACGAGCGGAGCCGAGCAGACGGCTCTGTCTTTTTCGGCGGCGCTCGGTCTTTTTCGGCGGCGCTCGGTCTTTTTTGGTGGCGCTCGGTCTTTTTCGGCAGCGCTCAGTATTTTAGACTCAGACAGTGGGGATCGGCGTACAACACGCACCTACGACTTTCCCCCGATTTTAAGGGGGAAAAAGTGCGTGTTATACGCCGATAAATACGGTAATCATTTCCCATCCCCTTTGTCCCTAGTGGTCTGTCCAGTGTCCTGCATGCAGTTTTATAATATAAAAGCTGTTCTTTATCCCTGGAAAATGGAGATTGTCCATAGCAACCAGAACTGTCCCTTTACATCAAAAATTATTTTAGACCAGCTAGAAAACAGCGATAATAAATTGTAATCACTCGCAGAATTGAGCGATAGTGATTTGTGGGGAGATCCGTCATCAAATATTGAAAAGTAATGACAGTGACAATTCTGCAACTGAGCAAATTTCTGTGTTTTTGATTTGATTACATTATTGAATAATTTTTATTATTGTTATATGATTATTTGGTATAATTATTTATAGTTATTTATTATATTATAATTTGTGATTTCATTTTTCAAACTTTATCATACCTGTGATGTCTGCTAGACTCTGGTTTGGACAGATTTAAGTGAGTTAAGAATTACAGGCCTACAATATAAAACACCAAATTTTCATGCATGTACCGCTTTCAGCACCTAAAATCCAAAATAATCATACCGCCAGGGAGGTTAAGATGAAAAAAATCTTCTGACTTTATAACCACTTTAACCGCCTATAGGGCTCTTTCACATGTGCTTTACTCTTGGAAAAGCAATGCACGTTCTGATCGCTCTTCAGAGAGCATTTGACAGATGGTGAGAAAGCATTGTATTGCATGTTACTGCATGCTTTGTTACTGCAACATGTTTTATTCCCCTAAATACCGGATTACTGTGCCGCATCTGCATACACATTAAAGCGACAGGGGGTATATTTCCTGCCATGAAGCAAAGCATTGTGGCTGCGGCATGTATACAGGCTCTGCAGCCCCAGCCGCTGCAACTAAAGGGGGTAGTGCTTGGAAGAACTGCAGGGTTTTACCGCCTCTCGATCACTCATGTGAATGAGCCCTAAAAGTCCAAACTGGAGAATTATGTACAGAAACTGATAGTTGGGATGTGTTGTGGTAGACTATTGGAATGGTCTTCTCATCTATTTATATTTGCTATTCAGAGATGGTACAGTTTACTGTTTTACATATGTTTTATATACATTTGTTAAGCCGATTATGCGTGTTTGGGCTCGCTATAACTATGAACTAATTAGCAGAATTTTTACATTGTTTTCATAGACTTGATTTTAAAAAAAGCAGAGAAATTGAAAAATGCTTTTTATTTAGAATGAAATACATTATCGCCTTTTCCAACAAGCAATGTTTTATCAGTGAAGGTGTGATTTTATTATGTTATATAAATATTATATAAATATGACAATTGTGTTATAAGTAGTGTTGTAACTCAGTATCCAGTCATGTTTTAGCCCATTCATACAGACAGTCGTAAAATTTGTTTTGTTTTATTTTATCAACTTGAGCATGTTATTCAGTAACAAAAAGATAAGACCACCAATACTCAAAAAAAACAAACAAATAGTTATAATGGAACAGGACCTCCTCAAAATCTTTAAGGCTGGGTTCACATATGAGCCTCATATGGCTCCCAGCAGGAGTCCGGTGCGTCCTGATCACCTTTACAGGTCCGATTTCAGACCAAATTTTGGACTGCATTTGGACCTGAAATGGACCAAAAGACGCACAGCATTTTTGTGCAAAGCGCACCGGTGCTGCTGCGGAGATATGTGAACCAGCTCCATGGAGAGCCAGTCAAAATCTCCTGCTATTGTGAATTGGATGTGGAGATCCTGCATCCAATTCGCAATGGTGTGAACCCAGCCTAAAAATTAAAGTGTATGCAAGCGCTCATTCACATTTGCTTTGGTCTCCAAAAAGCATTGTATTGCCTCCTCATCGCCCACGTTATCTCCTTGAACCAGGGCTGTCTTAATGAGTGGGCACACCTGGGCACTGCCCAGTAGTGATGGACGAACTTCCGACGGGACATTTCGCGAACGCGGCCAAAAGTTTGCGAACTGCAAAGTTCGCGGCGGACCATATTGACTTTAATGGCAGGCGAACCTTTAAAAACCTACAGGTCATATTTTCAGCCACAAAATACTTACTAGCTGTGCACATAGTCCCACCACATGAACACTGACATAACAAAAGTATTAAGTGAATCTGGGATCGACAACGACAAGCATTCTTTTTTATCTGTGAAATTTTGACAATTCAGGAGCGCATGAAGGCCATGGAGGAGAGGCAAGGTCAGGGCAGGCTATGAAGGGGGTGCAGGAGATGATCAATGCTACAGTCAGGGCAGCGCAGTCCTGTGCCAGTGTCCCAGTGTGCCAAACTGTGCTTGAGCCACTCCCTCTGCCCGGCCCTTACCCCCACCTATGCAGGGCTCCACTGTGGTGGTCCAAAGGTGCCAGTCCAGTGCTGATCCTCAGCCATGGTGCTGGCACTGCCTGCTGATTGGCTTCTCTGCTGCTATCTCCCTCACTGTCTGAAACCAGCACCATGATAGAGACTGAGCACTGACACCAGCACCATGATAGAGAGCACTGACACCAGCACCGAGATAGAGAGCACTGACACCCCACCAGCACCGTGATAGAGAGCACTGAGACCACACCAGCACCAAGATAGAGGGCACTGACACCACGCCATCACTGTGATAGAGAGCACTGACACCAGCACCGTGATAGAGAGCACTGACACCAGCACCGTGATAGAGAGAACTGAGACCACACCAGCACCATGATAGAGAGCACTGACACCAGCACCGAGATAGAGAGCACTAACACCACACCAGAAAAGAAAGTATATTATACATGTAGAACCCTATATACTGTACACCTATACCAGTCCTTAAAAGGACCTTTGTGGACCTAGTAGCTAGTGATTTGCAGACTGTCCCTCAGTCCCCACACTGATAAAAGACAGCTGCAGAATCGGTCAGCAGTCAAGTATAATAGGCTTTCTATATTTGAAAGAAAGTATATTATACGTGTACAACCGCATATACTGTACACCTATACCAGTCCTTAAAAGGACCTTTGTGGACCTAATATTAATAGCTAGTGATTAGACTGACTGTCCCTGCTCCACACAGCGTCCTGTCCCTACACTGACAAAAGACAGCTGCAGAATCGGTCAGCAGTGCACTCAGCAATCAGCAGCACAGCAGTCAGCAGCAGTGCACCAGAACCCTATATACTGTACACCTATACCAGTCCTTAAAAGGACTTTTGTGGACCTAATAGCTAGTGATTTGTGTCACTACAGTCTGTCCCTGCTCCACACAGCAACCTCTCCCTACACTGACAAAAGACAGAATGTAAAATGGCCGCCAGATCAGGTCTATTTATAAGGTAAGGGGAATGTCCAATTGTCCATGTGCTGAAATGTCTCAATTGGCTGTCCTGTACCCCATGATGGATGTGTCATCGTGGGTCAAAGTTCTTTCACAATGTAAATGCATATGTCCGCCGCGCGAACAGCGGCAGAAGTCCTCCGGTTTGGCGAATCGCGAACACACAAAATTCGCTGCGAACCGACCGCCGGGCGAACCACAAGGCCACCCCTACTGCCCAGGGGCCCCAGCTGCATGAGGGGCCCCTGCACTTTCCCCAATGCAGCTGGTCCTTAAGCCCACGCTGCCCCAAAATTGGGGGCCCCATGATGGCACTGAGAGTGATGGATACACAGGGGAGGTAGGCTGGCAGTGGTGTGCCGTGCTGTGCAAAACAATACCTATTATTTCACAGCCAGCGGGGAGGGACAGAACGGGAGCACCAGTGAATGCTCGGGACTTGAAGGGGGCAGGAGCTGGAGTTGGAGTGTAGGGGTATCAGGGATGTAGTGGGGTCACAATACAAGGGTCATCTTATGGTATATGGTAACAGTGCTGGGGGGAATATCTAGGGTGTAGAGGGGTCAGAGTGCTGGGGGGATATCTGGGGTGTAGAGGGGTCAGAGTGCTGGGGGAATATCTGGTATGTAAAGGGGTCAGACTGATGGGGGGATATCTAGGGTGTAGAGGGGTCGGAGTGCTGGTGGGATATCTGGGGTGTAGAGGGGTCACAGTGCTGGGGGGATAGCTGGGGTGTAGAGGGGTCACAGTGCTGGGGGGGTTCTGTGGTTTAGAGGGGTCAGAGTGCTGGGGGGATATCTGGGGTGTAGAGGGGTCAGAGTGCTGGGGGATGTCTAGGGTGTAGAGGGGTCAGAGTGCTGGGGGATATCTGGGGTATAGAGGGGTGAGAGTGCTGGGGGGGGGGGGGGGTTCTGTGGTGTAACAGGGTCAGAGTGCTGGGGGGATATCTGGGATGTAGAAGGGTCAGAGTGCTGGGGGGATATCTGGGTTGTAGAGGAGTCAGAGTACTGGGGGGGGGGGGGGTATTTGGGGTGTATAAGGGTCAGAGTGCTGGGGGGATATTTATATTTGGGGTGCGGAGGGGTCAGAGTGCTGGGGGGATATCTGGGATGGAGAGGGGGTCAGAGTGCTGGGGGGATATCTGGGGTGTAGAGGGGTCAGAGTACTGGGGGGGTATTTGGGGTGTAGAGGGGTCAGAGTGCTGGGGGGGATATCTGGGGTGTAGAGAGGTCAGAGTACTGGGGGGGGGGGGTATTTGGGGTGTAGAGGAATCAGAGTGCTGGGGGGATATCTGGGGTGTAGAGGGTTCAGAGTACTGGGGCGGGGGGTATTTGGGGTGTAGAGGAATCAGAGTGCTGGGGGGATATGTGGTGTGTAGAGGGGCCATAGTGCTTGGAAGGCATCAATCTAGCAGATATATTATATGCACAGGACAGCTTTGTTCCTTTATGTATGTAGTAATTTCCCACTGTTTCTTTGCTGTACAGAATGGTTGTTCATGTAGTTAAAGTGGAGCTCCACCCAAAAGGGGAAGCTCCGCTTGTCTGCCTCCTACCTACTTGATGTCTGTTTACCTGTGCTGACTCCATTGTAGGGACCCCAGAGCATTACTTTGCCCAGGGGCCCATGATGCCAGAGCAGTCTTGAACCCCCCCCCCCCCCCCCGGTAATCTTGGCTTCTCCTCTTCTCCCTGTGCTCCCATAGCCTCACTCCATAGACAAGCACAGCACAGCTTGACCACCCCACATGCTTCCTCACAGCATTTGATGGTAATGGCAACAGCAGGAGCCAATGGCCAAAGGCTTGGGGGGATAAACTTCTCACTAATCTTCTGTATAGCAGTTTTTTCTGGAGACAACAGGGAATGGCCAGTATATCTAGGACCCTACAGCAGCAGCAACCTATGGCACTTAGTTCTCTTTTGGCACTGGCACAAATAGTAGTCCCCAGCAATTCTCATTTCTAGCAGGGTCGCAGTCTCACAGTTCCTCACAGTAACAAGAGCCTTCTCCAGACCAGGACTTCAGTGCAGTGCCCTCCAGCAAACATCCATTGGCAATCTTTTCCTGCAGACTGCAGTTTATTGTCTCGGTAAAGCTGCCTCCAGGGGCAGAAGCCCCAAGAGAACTGAAACCCTCTCTGGAGAGAAAAGAAACCTCTGCTCATGCTTCTTACACGTTTATCACCTCCCCAGCCACATTCTGGTTGGCCCCTCCCTGGAATTGGCTGTGGCATGATAAATATTCAATTTACTATTTTAATCTCTCTGCCCTATGCTCTGGAAGCTTCTTTCAGAGTCAGGTGGGAGTAACCAAACTCTAAGCCCAGGAAACCCTGAAAAGAGAAAACTATATTCACCACAGTGGAACCAAAAACTAAATTTAACCTAGCAGCCTAACTAGAGGAGGGTGCTATTTCTATATAAAAATATACATTATATTACCAAAAGTATTGGGACACCTGCCTTTACATGCACTTGAACTTTAATGACATCCCATTCTTAGTCCGCAGGGTTCAATATTGAGTTGGCCCACCCTTTGCAGCTATAACAGCTTCAACTCTTCTGGGAAGGCTGTCCACAAGGTTTAGGAGTGTGTCTATGGGTTTGACCATTCTTCCGGAAGCGTATTTGTGAGGTCAGGCACTGATGTGGACAAGAAGGCCTGGCTTGAAGTCTCCACTCAAATTCACCCCAAAGGTGTTCTGTGGGGTTGAGGTCAGGCCAGTCAAGTTCATCCACCCCAAACTCGCTCACCTATGTCTTTATGGACCTTGCTTTGTATCCCTAAACTGTTCCCACAAAGTTCGGAACATGAAATTGTCCAAAATGTCTTGCTATGCTGACACCTTAAAAGTTCCCTTCACTGGAACTAAGGGGCCAAGCCCAACCCCTAAAAAAACAACCCCACACCATTATCCCCCCTCCACCAAGTGATTTGGAGGGGTGGCCCAATACTTTTGGCAATACAGTATGAATGAACAAGTTTGGGGTGGAGGAACTTGTCTGGCATGCACAGTCCTGACCTCAACCCAATAGAACACCTTTGGGATGAATGCGAGCGAAGACTGCGAGCCAGGCCTTCTCATCCAGTATTAGTGCTTGATCTCACAAATGTGCTTCTAGAAGAATGGTCAAACATTCCCATAGACACACTCCTAAACCTTGTGGACAGCCTTCCCAGAAGAGTTGAAGGCGTTATAGCTGCAAAGGGTGGGCCAACTCAATATTGAACCTTACGGACTAAGACTGGGATGCTATTAAAGTTTATGTGCGTGTTACACCCCTTTCACACCAGGGCGTTTTGCAGGCGCTATAGCATTAGAAATAGCGCCTGCAATCCGCCCTAAAGAAGCTGCACCATTGTTTGTAGTGTGAAAGCCCAGAGGGCTTTTACACTACAGCGGTGCGCTGGCAGGACGTCAGAAAAAAGTCCTGCCAGCAGCTTCTTTGGAGCGGTGTGTTTACTGCTCCTCCCCATTGAAATCAATGGGGCAGCGCTGTAATGCCGCCAGCAAAACGCCGCTATTGCGGCGTATTACCGGCGGTTTTAACCGCTTCGCGGCCGCTAGCGGGGGGTAAAAGCGCCCCGCTAGCGGCCGAAATGCGCCACAAATCCGGTCGGTAAAACGCTGCTAAAAATAGCTGCGTTTTACCGCCGACGAAAAGGGCGGTGTGGTGTGAAAGGGGTCTAAAGGCAAGCGCCCCAATACCTTTGGCAATATAGTGTATATATTTTTATGCGTTCATTACTTCTATTAAGCAGCACCATTCTTGTGTTAACAATGTTTAGCATTAGTGTATAGAGCAAGTACATTTCTTTTCGCATAATAGCGGGCCTCCAGTCCCAGAAAGCCGTTCTTAGTGTAGCAGAAAGCTTGCCTACTCGCACACATATCACTTCAATAGCGCAGGAAGCCTGAACGCTCACCTGTGGGCACACTCCCACTGAGGTGTTTCAGATGAAGCGAACGGCGCTGCGGTTATCGACAGCTCCAGAATAAGAAAGCCTTTTCAGCTGAATCAAATGGCGTTTAACAGTAGATAAGGATAGAGAGGAAAAAAAAATAAAAAATCACTCAAAATAATTTCACTTCACAGCGCCGGTCTCCATGATGTGCGAGATATAAGATGCCTCTACCACCAGCTGATAAAAACATGGAATTTAAAATTCTCAGATGTGAATGTTTTGAAGATGGTTGATTTAAAAGGGTAACTCCACTTCCGTGGGGAAAAAAAAAAATAGCAAATAAAGAAAAAAATAATAAGGCGTATACAATTACGACACAAGTCATATTGTAATTGAATGTATTACATTCATATTAATTGAATTAAAAATGACCTTTCCTTTTTTAATCTGCAGCTGCTGTCATTTTCTGTAAATGCAGTGAAATATGGCAACCTGGAGGTGTTCTGTACACAGAATATGTACTGACCACCCCCCAGAAACCTCATTTCCTGCTTGAGTGATTGGCTCACCAAATTTCCCAGAAATCTGTACTAATCAGATTTCAGGCATCCCCGTAACAAAAATTAAATTTTTGGTGAGATACTTCCCGTAAGAACACGTCTAAAGGGATGCAGGCCCAGCAGATTTCCTCATTACTGCTGTGCAGATGCACACCTGATAGATAATTGTAGCACCCTGATGTTTAGGCAGAGTTGCTCCTAAAATTTCCCTTTCAAGTGTATTTGCCTTGGCCATTGTTAGGTATCAATTGAGTTAACCCTAAGTCCGGAATTGCTGCACTTCTCTCTTCTGCCACTGGGTGGCTGGGTACCCAGTGGCATTAGATAAGACAAGGGCAAAGCAAGGACAGATTAGGAGTATATGGGGTAGCTCTGCCAATGGGCAGGGATTTGCTTTAATCCCTTGACCTGCTGGGAGAACCTATATATTTGGGTGGAGTCATGTGATCGGGGTTCTGTGCCATCTGGACGACTGCCTGGGTGAACGTGTGTTGTGTTGTCTGGGCTGCTAGGCCAGAATTTGGGCCTATTCTGGGTATATCTGGCTGCTAGGCTGTCTGAGAGCCTATCCAGAAGCAAGAAGGAGCAGCCTAGGGTTGGGATTGCGACTTGCAGTCCAACCAGAAGTGACAGTTCTGCCGGCCGGAGAACCTGTCATGGTCGGGGGTAGAAGGGAAGATGTCGCAACTAAGGGACCAACCACCTTATTACCAGGGACCACCGGGAGTAGCTGAAGCGAATATTGGAGCAGAATTCTCACCAACCGGGGATGATTGAAGAATTCGGAAACTTCAGCAAGTGCCAAGCCAGGGACCCAGCCAGTGGGGTGATGCTTGAGGAGTATCTGGAGTCCCAAGCCAGGGACCCAGCAGGCAAGTGGGGGTGACGCTTGAGGAAGATACTAAAGTATGAAGATTAGAAGAGCTCACGGAATTCGGTGGCAGTGAATCAGCAAGTCTAGTAAGAGAGACTGGGATCTCAGTGGGCTGAGAGTCTACAAGGAGTGATTGTATTAAAGTATAGGAGTTCATCACAATTACAATATAAAAAGGGAACACTCACATTTGGTGAAGATAAAAAGCCCTTTGTAATAAAAAGTATGGAATGTAACTCAGTGGCATCAGCAGAGCCTCCCGACGCGTTTCGTCGAATAAGACATCCTCTGGAGTCCCCAGAGGATGTCTTATTAGATAAAACGCGCTTTTTATCTTAACCAAATATGAGTGTTTCCTTTTAATATACAATAAATGTTTTCATATTGAAATTAAATCACACTATGTGGCCTATTCCTTCTTCTTCCTATAAAATACACCATTTGGGAGACAATTTCTGATCCATCCTTTGGCCATAATCCCTTCGGTCGGCATCCATTTGGAAGTAGTGCTGCCAAGGACCATACGGGTCTTACCCCCAAATGGATGCTGTATGTGCTGATGAAAGATTCCCCCGTGTGTATTACACCACAAGCTTTACTGACTCATTAGGCATACGCCTATTTGGAGTCAACTTTTCTGGTAAGCTTTATATATATCGGTTTTGTATTATCTACCGACAAATTGTCTGCACCAAGCATTCATTTCAAGTCACCATGTTGTCATATATATCTATTTATGGACCTCGATATTTATTCATGAATGTATAAATATTACATTTTTTGCTTCACATTGTTGTTTTTTCACTATTGCAAGATGTTTGTTCACTTCTGTCTATGAGACTATATGGGGACTGTAGGATCTTCCCATTATAGAACAGATTTATTTGCTATTAACACTTGTTTAATATGCATATGAGGTCATTGTACTACTGAGTATGTAGTTATATCAGTTTGTTGTTCATTCTATTGATATCACATCAGCGCTGCACTTTTTTACACATCGTTTTTTACATTTTGCAAATTGATCTTTTTGCTGTGTCAGCAGCTAATATATTATTTAAAGAGACAGCGCGGCCCACCTGCTTTATATATGTACTGCATATACAGACTGATTTTATTTTTGTGGGTTTAGAAACACTTTAAAGTGGTTGTAAAAGCAGAAGTTTTTTTTAATCTTAATGCATTCTATGGATTAGGATAAAAAGCCTTCTGTGTGCAGCAGCCCCCCTCATACTTACCTCAGCCCATCTCTATCCAGCAATGTTGCAGGAGAGACTCAGCTGTCTGTCTCCTGATTGGCTGAGACAGCAGTGGAGAGCCATTGGCTCCCGCTGCTGTCAAAGTGAGCTAATGCGGAGAGAGAGGGGGCGGGGCCTAGACGGGGCTCCGTGTCTGAATGGACACACAGAGCTGCAGCTAGGCTCGAGTGCCCCCATAGCAACCTGCTTGCTGTGGGGGCACTCGGCGAGAGAGAGGGACCAGGAGCACCAAAGAGGGACCTGAGAAGAGGAGGATATGGGCTTCCCTGTGCAAAACCACTGCACAGAGGAGGTAATTATAACATGTTTTTAATTTTGAAACAAAAAAAATGTAGACTTTAGTATTACATCACTGCCCAGGAGATGGCAGTTTTCATACAGGCATTTTGTTTTGTGACAGATTTTCTTAACCCTTTTATACCAGTAGGATCCGGCGCTTTAAATGGGCTGACAAAGGGGTCCTGCGTGACTCTGAAACATTGCACTACATGTTCTGTGATGTGATCATGCTTCAATAAAAAATCGTTTGGATGCTACTTGTTCACCCGTGGTATCCTCATTGTGGCTTTCTGATCCAGCATCCAGCTGGTGGTTGCTGCAGCACCCAAAACTTCTAGAACTTTTCCAGGAACGTGTGGGATGGGAATATGGAGTATTAAACGGGCTGTGATGCCTGAGGCTAGGAGGTCATGTGACTTTGTGATTGGCTGCATAATGCTGACTTGTGCTGACTTCTTCATGCAGCTCCCCTAAATACATACCTGAGCCCAATCTCATTTTGGCGATGTGCAAGAAAGATGAGGTTCTCTCGGCTCTCTCAGCTCTCTCTCTCTCCTCATTGGCTCAGATACAGCAGCAGAATTCCATTGGCTCTCGCTGCTGTCAATCAGAGCCAGTGACAAGGGAGCAGGGGACAGAGCATGCATGTGTGCTCCCATAGCAAGCAGCTTCCTATGGGGACACTCTTGGGGGGGAGGAGCCAGGATCGCTGGCAGGGCCCCCGAGAGAAGAAGGATTGGAGCTGCTCTGTGCAAAACCAATTCACAGAGCAGGTTAGTATAACATGTTTATTATTTTAATTAAACAAAAAAAAAAGAAAGAAGCTTTACACTCACTTTAACATAATTAGAAAACATGGGTAGGTAAGACAGGATCAGTAAGTATTGCAAATGTGTGTTTAGCCATTTGGCTAAAGTTCTACCTTAACCACTTGACCACTGGGCACTTAAACACCCTTAATAACCAGATACATTTTCAGCTTTCGGTGCTCTCACATTCTGACAATTACTCAGTCATGCAATACTATGCCCAAATGAAATTTGTGTCCTTTTTTTCACACAAATAGAGCTTTCTTTTGGTGGTATTTAATCACCGCTGGGTTTTTAATTTTTTGTGCTATAAAAGAAAAAAGACCGAAAATTCTGTAAAAAAATCTATTTTTCTTCGTTTCTGTTATAAAAATTTTCTTCATACATTTTGGCCAAAATTTATACTACTACATATCTTTGGTAAAAATAAGTACAAATTGGTGGATATTATTTGGTCTTTGTGAATAGTGATGGACGAACTTCCGACGGGACGTTTCGCGAACGCGAAACGCGAACGGGCACAAACGTTCGCGAAAACGACCGTTCGCCGCGGGCTCCATTGACTTCAATGGGAGGCGAATTTCGCAAACCTTTAGGTCGAATTTGCGGCCACGGGGTAATTATTAGGGGGTAGCACGTAGTCCCACCACCTGGACAATAGCATAATACATGTATGAGGTGAATTTGGGATCGATAACTACAAGCATTTTTTTTTTATTTGGGAAATTGTTCTGACAATTCAGGACTATGGAGCTAATGAAGGCAATGGAGGAGAGGGAAGGTCAGGGACCAGGGTAGGCAAACAAGAGGGTGCAGGAGATACAGAGCACTGACAGCAGCACCGTAATACAGAGCACTGACATCAGCACCGTGACATACAGCGCTGACAGCAGCTCCGTGACATACAGCGCTGACAGCAGCTCCGTGACATACAGCGCTGACAGCAGCTCCGTGACATACAGCGCTGACAGCAGCTCCGTGACATACAGCGCTGACAGCAGCTCCGTGACATACAGCGCTGACAGCAGCACCGTGACATACAGCGCTGACAGCAGCTCCGTGACATACAGCGCTGACAGCAGCTCCGTGACATACAGCGCTGACAGCAGCTCCGTGACATACAGCACTGACAGCAGCTCCGTGACATACAGCGCTGACAGCAGCTCCGTGACATACAGCGCTGACAGCAGCACCGTGACATACAGCGCTGACAGCAGCTCCGTGACATACAGCGCTGACAGCAGCTCCGTGACATACAGCGCTGACAGCAGCTCCGTGACATACAGCACTGACAGCAGCTCCGTGACATACAGCGCTGACAGCAGCTCCGTGACATACAGCGCTGACAGCAGCACCGTGACATACAGCGCTGACAGCAGCTCCGTGACATACAGCGCTGACAGCAGCACCGTGACATACAGCGCTGACAGCAGCTCCGTGACATACAGCGCTGACAGCAGCTCCGTGACATACAGCGCTGACAGCAGCACCGTGACATACAGCGCTGACAGCAGCTCCGTGACATACAGCGCTGACAGCAGCTCCGTGACATACAGCGCTGACAGCAGCTCCGTGACATACAGCGCTGACAGCAGCTCCGTGACATACAGCGCTGACAGCAGCTCCGTGACATACAGCGCTGACAGCAGCACCGTGACATACAGCGCTGACAGCAGCTCCGTGACATACAGCGCTGACAGCAGCTCCGTGACATACAGCGCTGACAGCAGCTCCGTGACATACAGCGCTGACAGCAGCTCCGTGACATACAGCGCTGACAGCAGCTCCGTGACATACAGCGCTGACAGCAGCTCCGTGACATACAGCGCTGACAGCAGCTCCGTGACATACAGCGCTGACAGCAGCACCGTAAGCAGCCCCAGGAGGAAGTCAGCACAGCACAGGGATGGTGTGATCCCCTCATAATAAGAACCCCCAGGAGGAAGTCAGCACAGCACAGGGATGGTGTGATCCCCTCATAATAAGAACCCCCAGGAGGAAGTCAGCACAGCACAGGGATGGTGTGATCCCCTCATAATAAGAACCCCCAGGAGGAAGTCAGCACAGCACAGGGATGGTGGGAGCCCCTCATAATAAGAACACCCAGGAGGAAGTCAGCACAGCACAGGGATGGTGGGAACCCCTCATAATAAGCAGCCCCAGTAGAAATATGACACCGCTCAACCTCTTCAAAGAGGAGGGTAGGGGCATATAGTACGGTGTGCTTTTTTGGGTCAGGGAAGTGAGCCAAATGAATTAAGAAGGTCTGTGTGCTTGATTCCAAAAATTGTTTATAGACATATACATGGTCTACTGATCACATGTGTTGAATTCCTCCGAGATCCATGCCTCATTCATTTTTAGAAATGTGAGGTAGTTAACACTGTGGTGAGCTAGGCGAGTACGCTTATCGGTCACAATCCCCCCTGCTGCGCTGAACGTCCTTTCGGACAGGACACTGGATGAGGGGCAAGCCAACAGTTCGATTGCAAATTGGGCAAGCTCTGGCCAGAGGTCAAGCCTGCCCACCCAGTAGTCTAGGGGTTCATCACTCCTCAGAGCGTCCACATCGGCCGTTAACCCAATGTAGTCGGACACCTGACGGTCTAGGCGTTCCCTGATGCTGGATCCGGATGACACCTTTCGATGGGTCGGCTGAAAGAATGACCTCATATCCGAAGTCACCAACACATCTTCAAACCGGCCTCTTCTTGCAGGCGCTGTTGGATTGGTACCCGCAAATCCTTCTCTGGGAGTGGGAATTGCTCCTCTGCCAGCGCACGCAAAAGCAGAATGCAGCATTTCTCGAAGCAAGGCCTGGAAGTGCTGCATTCTGACAGCCCTCTGCGACGGCGGTAACATTTCCGCCATTTTGTGTTTGTACCGGGGGTCTAAGTACGTTGCCACCCAGTACTGGTCCTTGACCCTCATGCTTTTTATACGGGGGTCCCTATTAAAACACTGGAGCATGAAGGCCCCCATTTGCACTAAAGTGGAAGCGGTGTGGTGGCCTGGCTCCTGCTCATCATCCAGGATAATGTCGTCCTCTTCATTCTCCTCTCCCCATCCTCGCACAACAGGGATCCCAGAAAGGTTTAAAGCATGCTCTTCTTGCTCCTGCTCATCCGCCCCGGCACCATCCTCCTCTGACTCCTCATCAGACTCCTGTTGTTGACTTGTCTCAGATAGAGTAGCCCCCCCTGGGAATTCATCCAGCATTGCGACTTCCTCATCTTCCCGCTCCTGCTCCTCCACAGCCTGATCAATGACACGACGCAATGCACGCTCCAGAAAGAAGGCATAAGGTACCATGTCACTGATGGCGCCATGGCTGCGACTGACCAGTTTGGTGATCTCCTCAAATGGCCGCAGAAGTCTGCATGTGTCGCGCATGAGCAGCCACTGGCGCGGTGAAAAAAAACCCAGCTCCCCAGAACCGTTTCTTTCGCAGAGTTCATACAGGTAGACGTTAACTGCACGTTTCTGCTGGAGCAGCCTATCAAGCATATAGAAGGTTGAGTTCCATCGCGTCGGGCAATCGCAAATAAGACGTCTGACCGGCAGATGGTGTCGCCGCTGAATGTCAGCAAGGCGAGCCATGGCCGTGTAAGATCTTCTGAAATGGGCCGAGATTTTCCTTGCCTGCCGCAAGATGTCCTGGACCCCAGGGTATTTGACAAGGAATCGCTGCACGACCAAGTTTAAGACGTGTGCCATGCACGGCACGTGCGTGATTTTGCCCTGTTTCAATGCGCTAAGCAGATTGGCACCGTTGTCACACACCACTTTACCAACTGTCAAATTGAGCGGTGTTAGCCACTCATCTGCCTGTGAACGCAAAGCTGAAAGGAGTGCCGGGCCAGTGTGGCTCTTTGCTTCCAGGCACAACAGACGCAGCACGGCATGGCAACGTCTCACCTGGCATGTGGAATAGGTTCTGGGGAGCTTGGGCGGTGCAGTGGAAGAGACGCTAGCAGCGGAAAAGGAGGAGGCAGCTGAGGAGGAGAGGGAGGAGGATGGAGTAGGAGGAGGAGAAGAAGAGTCAGGCCTGCATGCAATCCGTGGCGGTAAAACCAAATCTACACGGGTGCCACGGGTTACATGCTTGACGGCCGTCAGAAGGTTCACCCAGTGGGCAGTAAAACTGATATACCTTCCCTGCCCGTGTTTGCTAGACCACGTGTCTGTGGTCAGATGTATCTTGGCACCGACACTGTGTGCCAGAGATACATTCACTTGCCGCTGAACATGGCCATATAGCTCTGGGATGCCCTTCTCTGAGAAATACTTCCTTCCTGGGACCTTCCATTGTGGTGTTCCAATGGCCACAAATTTGCGAAAGGCCTCCGAGTCCACCAGTTTATATGGCAGTAGTTGGCGGGCTATGAGTTCTGACAAGCCAGCCGCCAACCGTTGGGCAAGAGGGTTATCCGGCGTCATCATTTTTTTACGCTCAAACATTAGGCCCACGGAAGCCTGCCTTTTTGCAGAAAAATGTGAGCTTGGCGTGATGGAAGGTGGAGTGGAGGACAATTGTGAGGAGAGAGGAGAAGGAGAAGTAGAAGACGAGGCTGGACGGTGAGAGCCTGCAGTGTGGCTTTGTGTGTTCCGTTGCTCCCACTGGGCTCGGTGATGGCTGCTCATGTGCCTTCTTAAGGCGGTCGTCCCTAGGTGAGTATTGGGCTTACCGCGACTAACGCGTTGACTGCAAAGATTGCAGATGGCAACGCTATTGTCAGCAGCGGACACGTTAAAAAAAGCCCACACTGCGGAGCCATGTGCCGGTGTCCTGGGAGCGCCAGATGTGACCGTACATGGTCGATGACTCGCTCCTGATACATTTGCAGTCTGCTTTGTCCCTGCTGTGCAATGTAAGTCATTGCTGCTTCTCCTCCCTATCTGCTGGTCCATATCTCCCTCTGAACTCCCCTCCTCTTCCTCTCTTGTGGGCACCCACGTGACATCACTAGACACGTCATCATCAACGTCACCTTCCCCACCGCTATAAGTAGAGTAGGCAGCAACACCGGGGACCAACCTCCTCCTTGGGCTGATCTGGGTACTGGCGTCAGACTGCTGAGTAGCGCTTGTTGCTACCTCCTCTTCCTGATCCAATACCAAGAGTGGCTGCGCATCAGAAATGTCCTCTTGATATGGATCGGAAAATAATTCCAGTGACTCAAGCGGAAGGTATGTGGTGGTGGTGGTGGTGGTCGTGTTGTTGGTGGTAGTGTCTTTGGGGGTGCACATAGCAGAGAGTGAAGAAGAGGGTGCAGATCGAGAGGATGAGGAGGGTGCAGAAGAATAAGGCTGAGTGAGCCACTCAACCAAGTCTGGTGCGTCCTTTAAAGTAATTGAACGCACCTTCTGCAACTTCCCACTTTGGCTCAAGGCTGTTGCTCCTGCCCTACCCCTACCACCCCTGCGGAAGGGCCTGCCTCTTCCTCTGCCTGTCATTTTTTAAATCACCCTGTGACAAAACTCTTAGTCCCTATACCGCTGAAGGACTGCTGCAGTATAGGGCAGCGGTCAGCAGTAGTGCACGTCAACCCTATGTATTGTGGACCGATAGCGGTCCTTACAGAACAGCAGACTGTACTGCACTCAGGCCTATGTACCGTAGCACCCTATACCAAGTTACCAGTCCTTATAAAAACTTTTGTGGACCAAGCAGGTTGTGTGTTAGTGATTAGCAGACTGTACGTCAGTCCCTATACCAATGAAGGACTGCTGCAGTATAGGGCAGCGGTCAGCAGTAGTGCACGGCAACCCTATGTATTGTGGACCGATAGCGGTCCTTACAGAACAGCAGACTGTACTGCACTCAGGCCTATGTACCGTAGCACCCTATACCAAGTTACCAGTCCTTATAAAAACTTTTGTGGACCAAGCAGGTTGTGTGTTAGTGATTAGCAGACTGTACGTCAGTCCCTATACCAATGAAGGACTGCTGCAGTATAGGGCAGCGGTCAGCAGTAGTGCACGGCAACCCTATGTATTGTGGACCGATAGCGGTCCTTACAGAACAGCAGACTGTACTGCACTCAGGCCTATGTACCGTAGCACCCTATACCAAGTTACCAGTCCTTATAAAAACTTTTGTGGACCAAGCAGGTTGTGTGTTAGTGATTAGCAGACTGTACGTCAGTCCCTATACCAATGAAGGACTGCTGCAGTATAGGGCAGCGGTCAGCAGTAGTGCACGGCAACCCTATGTATTGTGGACCGATAGCGGTCCTTACAGAACAGCAGACTGTACTGCACTCAGGCCTATGTACCGTAGCACCCTATACCAAGTTACCAGTCCTTATAAAAACTTTTGTGGACCAAGCAGGTTGTGTGTTAGTGATTAGCAGACTGTACGTCAGTCCCTATACCAATGAAGGACTGCTGCAGTATAGGGCAGCGGTCAGCAGTAGTGCACGGCAACCCTATGTATTGTGGACCGATAGCGGTCCTTACAGAACAGCAGACTGTAACGCACTCAGGCCTATGTACCGTAGCACCCTATACCAAGTTACCAGTCCTTATAAGAACTTTTGTGGACCAAGCAGGTTGTGTGTTAGTGATTAGCAGACTGTACGTCAGTCCCTATACCAATGAAGGACTGCTGCAGTATAGGGCAGCGGTCAGCAGTAGTGCACGGCAACCCTATGTATTGTGGACCGATAGCGGTCCTTACAGAACAGCAGACTGTACTGCACTCAGGCCTATGTACCGTAGCACCCTATACCAAGTTACCAGTCCTTATAAGAACTTTTGTGGACCAAGCAGGTTGTGTGTTAGTGTTTAGCAGACTGTGCGTCAGTCCCTATACCGCTGAAGGACTGCTGCAGTATAGGGCAGCGGTCAGCAGTAGTGCACGGCAACCCTATGTATTGTGGACCGATAGCGGTCCTTACAGAACAGCAGACTGTACTGCACTCAGGCCTATGTACCGTAGCACCCTATACCAAGTTACCAGTCCTTATAAGAACTTTTGTGGACCAAGCAGGTTGTGTGTTAGTGTTTAGCAGACTGTGCGTCAGTCCCTATACCGCTGAAGGACTGCTGCAGTATAGGGCAGCGGTCAGCAGTAGTGCACGGCAACCCTATGTATTGTGGACCGATAGCGGTCCTTACAGAACAGCAGACTGTACTGCACTCAGGCCTATGTACCGTAGCACCCTATACCAAGTTACCAGTCCTTATAAGAACTTTTGTGGACCAAGCAGGTTGTGTGTTAGTGATTAGCAGACTGTACGTCAGTCCCTATACCAATGAAGGACTGCTGCAGTATAGGGCAGCGGTCAGCAGTAGTGCACGGCAACCCTATGTATTGTGGACCGATAGCGGTCCTTACAGAACAGCAGACTGTAACGCACTCAGGCCTATGTACCGTAGCACCCTATACCAAGTTACCAGTCCTTATAAGAACTTTTGTGGACCAAGCAGGTTGTGTGTTAGTGATTAGCAGACTGTACGTCAGTCCCTATACCAATGAAGGACTGCTGCAGTATAGGGCAGCGGTCAGCAGTAGTGCACGGCAACCCTATGTATTGTGGACCGATAGCGGTCCTTACAGAACAGCAGACTGTACTGCACTCAGGCCTATGTACCGTAGCACCCTATACCAAGTTACCAGTCCTTATAAGAACTTTTGTGGACCAAGCAGGTTGTGTGTTAGTGTTTAGCAGACTGTGCGTCAGTCCCTATACCGCTGAAGGACTGCTGCAGTATAGGGCAGCGGTCAGCAGTAGTGCACGGCAACCCTATGTATTGTGGACCGATAGCGGTCCTTACAGAACAGCAGACTGTACTGCACTCAGGCCTATGTACCGTAGCACCCTATACCAAGTTACCAGTCCTTATAAGAACTTTTGTGGACCAAGCAGGTTGTGTGTTAGTGATTAGCAGACTGTACGTCAGTCCCTATACCAATGAAGGACTGCTGCAGTATAGGGCAGCGGTCAGCAGTAGTGCACGGCAACCCTATGTATTGTGGACCGATAGCGGTCCTTACAGAACAGCAGACTGTACTGCACTCAGGCCTATGTACCGTAGCACCCTATACCAAGTTACCAGTCCTTATAAGAACTTTTGTGGACCAAGCAGGTTGTGTGTTAGTGTTTAGCAGACTGTGCGTCAGTCCCTATACCGCTGAAGGACTGCTGCAGTATAGGGCAGCGGTCAGCAGTAGTGCACGGCAACCCTATGTATTGTGGACCGATAGCGGTCCTTACAGAACAGCAGACTGTACTGCACTCAGGCCTATGTACCGTAGCACCCTATACCAAGTTACCAGTCCTTATAAGAACTTTTGTGGACCAAGCAGGTTGTGTGTTAGTGTTTAGCAGACTGTGCGTCAGTCCCTATACCGCTGAAGGACTGCTGCAGTATAGGGCAGCGGTCAGCAGTAGTGCACGGCAACCCTATGTATTGTGGACCGATAGCGGTCCTTACAGAACAGCAGACTGTACTGCACTCAGGCCTATGTACCGTAGCACCCTATACCAAGTTACCAGTCCTTATAAGAACTTTTGTGGACCAAGCAGGTTGTGTGTTAGTGATTAGCAGACTGTACGTCAGTCCCTATACCAATGAAGGACTGCTGCAGTATAGGGCAGCGGTCAGCAGTAGTGCACGGCAACCCTATGTATTGTGGACCGATAGCGGTCCTTACAGAACAGCAGACTGTAACGCACTCAGGCCTATGTACCGTAGCACCCTATACCAAGTTACCAGTCCTTATAAGAACTTTTGTGGACCAAGCAGGTTGTGTGTTAGTGATTAGCAGACTGTACGTCAGTCCCTATACCAATGAAGGACTGCTGCAGTATAGGGCAGCGGTCAGCAGTAGTGCACGGCAACCCTATGTATTGTGGACCGATAGCGGTCCTTACAGAACAGCAGACTGTAACGCACTCAGGCCTATGTACCGTAGCACCCTATACCAAGTTACCAGTCCTTATAAGAACTTTTGTGGACCAAGCAGGTTGTGTGTTAGTGATTAGCAGACTGTACGTCAGTCCCTATACCAATGAAGGACTGCTGCAGTATAGGGCAGCGGTCAGCAGTAGTGCACGGCAACCCTATGTATTGTGGACCGATAGCGGTCCTTACAGAACAGCAGACTGTACTGCACTCAGGCCTATGTACCGTAGCACCCTATACCAAGTTACCAGTCCTTATAAGAACTTTTGTGGACCAAGCAGGTTGTGTGTTAGTGTTTAGCAGACTGTGCGTCAGTCCCTATACCGCTGAAGGACTGCTGCAGTATAGGGCAGCGGTCAGCAGTAGTGCACGTCAACCCTATGTATTGTGGACCGATAGCGGTCCTTACAGAACAGCAGACTGTACTGCACTCAGGCCTATGTACCGTAGCACCCTATACCAAGTTACCAGTCCTTATAAGAACTTTTGTGGACCAAGCAGGTTGTGTGTTAGTGTTTAGCAGACTGTGCGTCAGTCCCTATACCGCTGAAGGACTGCTGCAGTATAGGGCAGCGGTCAGCAGTAGTGCACGGCAACCCTATGTATTGTGGACCGATAGCGGTCCTTACAGAACAGCAGACTGTACTGCACTCAGGCCTATGTACCGTAGCACCCTATACCAAGTTACCAGTCCTTATAAGAACTTTTGTGGACCAAGCAGGTTGTGTGTTAGTGATTAGCAGACTGTACGTCAGTCCCTATACCAATGAAGGACTGCTGCAGTATAGGGCAGCGGTCAGCAGTAGTGCACGGCAACCCTATGTATTGTGGACCGATAGCGGTCCTTACAGAACAGCAGACTGTAACGCACTCAGGCCTATGTACCGTAGCACCCTATACCAAGTTACCAGTCCTTATAAGAACTTTTGTGGACCAAGCAGGTTGTGTGTTAGTGATTAGCAGACTGTACGTCAGTCCCTATACCAATGAAGGACTGCTGCAGTATAGGGCAGCGGTCAGCAGTAGTGCACGGCAACCCTATGTATTGTGGACCGATAGCGGTCCTTACAGAACAGCAGACTGTAACGCACTCAGGCCTATGTACCGTAGCACCCTATACCAAGTTACCAGTCCTTATAAGAACTTTTGTGGACCAAGCAGGTTGTGTGTTAGTGATTAGCAGACTGTACGTCAGTCCCTATACCAATGAAGGACTGCTGCAGTATAGGGCAGCGGTCAGCAGTAGTGCACGGCAACCCTATGTATTGTGGACCGATAGCGGTCCTTACAGAACAGCAGACTGTACTGCACTCAGGCCTATGTACCGTAGCACCCTATACCAAGTTACCAGTCCTTATAAGAACTTTTGTGGACCAAGCAGGTTGTGTGTTAGTGTTTAGCAGACTGTGCGTCAGTCCCTATACCGCTGAAGGACTGCTGCAGTATAGGGCAGCGGTCAGCAGTAGTGCACGTCAACCCTATGTATTGTGGACCGATAGCGGTCCTTACAGAACAGCAGACTGTACTGCACTCAGGCCTATGTACCGTAGCACCCTATACCAAGTTACCAGTCCTTATAAGAACTTTTGTGGACCAAGCAGGTTGTGTGTTAGTGTTTAGCAGACTGTGCGTCAGTCCCTATACCGCTGAAGGACTGCTGCAGTATAGGGCAGCGGTCAGCAGTAGTGCACGGCAACCCTATGTATTGTGGACCGATAGCGGTCCTTACAGAACAGCAGACTGTACTGCACTCAGGCCTATGTACCGTAGCACCCTATACCAAGTTACCAGTCCTTATAAGAACTTTTGTGGACCAAGCAGGTTGTGTGTTAGTGATTAGCAGACTGTACGTCAGTCCCTATACCAATGAAGGACTGCTGCAGTATAGGGCAGCGGTCAGCAGTAGTGCACGGCAACCCTATGTATTGTGGACCGATAGCGGTCCTTACAGAACAGCAGACTGTACCGCACCCAAGCCTATGTACCGTAGCACCCTAGACAGACCAAGTTACCAGTCCTGATAAAGAGCTTTGTGGAACAAGTGAGTTGTGAATGATTAGCAGACTGCAGCAGAAGGGCAGCAGTCAAGTATAATATTCTTTCTATATTTGGAAGAAAGAATATTATACGTGTACAAGCCTATTACCGTACCACTGATACCAGTCCTGAAAAGAACCTTTGTGGAACTAATAGTAACAGCAAGTCTTTAAAATTATCCTCACTGCCTGACAACACTGCTTCCTGCCTGTCCCTATACAAATTGGCAAAAAAGAGTAGGCTGGAACGATTAGCTGGAACAGCTCTTTTGTGGACCTGATAGTAACAGCTAATGATGATGATGATGATGATGATGAAGAAAGACTAATCTGGCTGAGCTGTCCCTAAAATAGCAGCATACAGCGCTCTGTCCCTTTATCTAAACTGACAAAAGAAACTCAGGCTGCTGACCTAACACCTATACCAGTCCTGAAAAGAACTTTTGTGTACCAAATAGCTAGCGTTTTCTCTGTCCCTACTCCACACAGGATCCTTTCCCTACAGTGACAGAAGAAAGAATGTAAAATGGCCACCGGATCGGGTGTATTTATAGGTTAGGGGGAATGTCCAAGTGTCCATGAGCTGTCATGTCTCAATTGGTTGTCCTGTAACACATGATAAACGTGTCACGAAAGGTTAAAGTTCTTGTATACATTAAACACGTAAGTCCGCCGGGGTGAACGACGGAAAAAGGCGTTCGAACCCGCGGACGGCGAAAGTCGGAAATTCGCCGCGAAACGACCGCCGGGCGAACCGTTCGGCCATCACTATTTGTGAAAGTTAGAGTCCACAAGCTATGGTGCCAATATCTGAAAATTGATCACACCTGAAGTACTGGTGGCCTATTTCAATTCTTGAGACCCTAACATGCCAGAAAAGTACAAATACCCCCCAATAGGTATTTAGTAAGAGGCATGGTGAGGTTTTTGAAGGTGTCATTTTTTCCCACAATTCTTTGCAAAATCAAGATTTTTTTTACTTTTATATTTTTTTTTTTCACAAAATTGTCATATTATCAGTTTATTTCTCACACACAGCATATGCATACCACAAATTACACCCCAAAACACATTCTGCTATTACTCCCGAGTACGGCGATACCACATGTGTGAGACTTTTACACAGAGGCCTAACATGCAGGGAGCGCCATCAGGCGTTCTGGAGCACCCAGGACAATTCTGACATTTCTCTCCTACGTAAAATCATCATTTATTTGCTAGAAAATTACATAGAACCCCAAAACATTATATATGTTTTTTTAGCAAAGACCCTAGAGAATACAATGGTGGTCATTGGAACTTTTTATCTTGCATGGTATTTGCGCAGCAATTTTTCGAATGCGGTTTCTTTTGGGAAAAAAACAGTTTTGTGCTTTAATAAAAGGATTCTGGCTTTGATCGTATTGGCGAGTCGGTAGAAGCACCGGAGGGCGGTGGGGGGGGACGTCCATGGCTGGGTATTGCAGGGTATCACCGAGTATGGATGGGTATTGCAGGGTATGTCCGAGTATGGCTGGGTATCTCCGAGTATGGCTGGGTATGGCAATTTATGGCAGAGTATTGGCAGGGTATTGCAGAGTATTGGCAGGGTATTGCAGAGTATTGCAGAGTATTGCAGAGTATTGGCAGCGTATTGCAGAGTATTGGCAGGTATTGCAGAGTATTGGCTGGTATTGCAGAGTATTGGCGGGTATTGCAGAGTATTGGCAGGGTATTGCAGAGTATTGGCGGGTATTGCAGAGTATTGGCAGGGTATTGGCAGAGTATTGGCGGGTATTGGCAGAGTATTGGCAGGGTATTGGCAGAGTATTGGCAGGGTATTGGCAGAGTATTGGCAGGGTATTGCAGAGTATTGGCAGGGAATTGAGGGGTTAAATTCGGTGAGTAGCGATGTGGGCACTGCAGATGCAGCCCACAGCGCTGCTGACACTGTTCTCTTTCCCCTCCGCTGTACCGATCGGTACAGAGAGGGGAGGGAGGAACCAGGCGGAACTGTTATGACGCCGGTTTGTTTACAAGTGATCACTCCGTCATTTGATGGAGCGATCACGTGGGAAACGGCTGCGATGAGCCCCAGGGGGCGCTCAAGAGCAGAATTCTGGGAGGACGTCATATGACAGCCTCTCAGAGTTAAGAAACCGCCCTGTAGCCGTCATTCGGCTATGGGGCGGTAGTTAAGTGGTTAAAGCGGAGTTCCGCCTGGCAAAAAAAAATAAAAGTCAGGAGCTACAAATACTGCAGCTACTGAATTTTAATATATGGACACTTACCTGTCCAGGGATCCTGTGATAGTTACTTAGTTAGTAAGGTTGAATAAAGACACCAGTCCATCCAGTTCAACCTGAGTGAGTGCCTACAATTGTCCCTATCGCTGTACATTGCACACTCACATTGGTCCCTACCCTCAAGGAGCCCACAATGCCCACAGTGATGTTGGCACCCCAGCCTATTTTCAGATCAGCTGTCGGGTGCTGCCTCCGCCTTCTCCACTAAGGGAAACTGGCAGTGAAGCCTTTCAGCTTTGCGGCTGGCTCCCTACTGCTCATGCACGAGGTTGCGCTGTGCTTTCTAATTGGCCTAGCGGCAGAGGAAGAAGAACTTCTGAACTTCCGGAAGTGGGGACACTTACCTCCCAACTTTTGAACTTGACAGTGATTGAAACTTAAGGCCTGTAAACACGATATGAAAATTGGAAGAAAAATTTTGTCTGACGAACGATCTGCCGGTGTTTTCGGATCGTTGGTACGGTGCTTTCGACAGCCAATTTCACTTTTCCGTACAACAAAAGCTGGATGTGTGGACTATAAAATTTTTGTCGGATGTGAACTCAACATACGATTTTCGTTTAGTTAATACGGTTTTTGTCCCAAAAAAATCATAAAAGCAAGACTGCACACATGACATCACTTCTGAAGTTGTATTCTGTAGTACGAAAATTTTCATATGGTGAGTAACCTCTTCACTTTCGACATGAGACTAGCATGCAACAAAAAAACGGACGAACGGTCGTCCGAAAATCTGATTGTGTGTAGGAGGCTTTAGATCGCAAGATAGCACGGGGAGATTGCAGGTTTGGATGGGGAGATCGCAGGATGGGACAGGCAGATCGCAGAATGGGATGGGAAGATCTCAGGATGGGATGGGGAGATCGCAGGATGGGACGGGCAGATCGCAGGATGGGACGGGAAGATCGCAGGATGGGATGGGGAGATCGCAGGATGGGACGGGCAGATCGCAGGATGGGACGGGAAGATCGCAGGATGGGATGGGGAGATCGCAGGATGGGACGGGCAGATCGCAGGATGGGACGGGAAGATTGCGAGATGGGACGGGGAGATCGGAGACAGGACAGAGGAGAGAAAGCATAAAACAGTGCAATTCAGTTTAGATTGAGACACAGATCACTTCCCCCATTCTCTGCACACTCACTGTCCTTATCTCCTGGTGCTGAGTCCTGTACAGATGAAGCAGACAGAACAAGTGGTGCTCTGTGTCTGCAGTATGAGCCCAGCTTCTGTCTTCCAATGATCTGATAAGATTCTGGGCACAGGCTTCACCAAAAATCTGTCTGTCATCTGCCAGGACACTGCAACAGCTTAACTGCAGAAACTTTTCTATAATGCCTCATACACACAGTCGGATCTTCCGACGGAAAATGTGCGATCGGATCATGTTGGCAGAAAATCCAACCGTGTGTGGGCTCCATCTGACTTTTTCCGTTGGATTTTCTGACGCACAAAGTGAGAGCAGGATCTAAAATTTTCCCACAACAAAATCTGATTGCATAAATTTCCAATCGTGTGTAGACAATTCCGACGAACAAAGTGCCACGCATGCTCAAATAAACTAAGAGACGAAAGCTATTGGCTACCGGCCTGTTTATAGTCCCGACGTACGTGTTTGACGTCACCTCGTTCAGAACGATCGGAAATTCCGACAACTTTGTGCGACCGTGTGTACACAAGAAAAGTTTGGGCCAAAATTTGTCGAAAAAAAATCGACAGATTTTGTGGTTGAAATGTCTGACCGTGTGCATAGGGCATAAGACACACACACCGACCTGCTCTCCTCCATTGGAAAGTGCCTCCACACCTTCAGCACAGATTGGCAACTGACCCCGCCCCCACAGCACAGAGTGAGTGGCCAGTACAGGATGATTGCTATAAACTGCAGCCAATCACCATATGAAAAGCAGCCAGGAGGTCAATCAAAGAAGGTTTTCACACACAGTGAGAAAACCAGCCTCAGCCTGCGGACTTCTGCCTGCATATGTGGGATAGCCTTCCCTTTACGGGACAATCCCGCCCATTCAGGGGCAGTTGGGAGACACAATATGTAAACCAGTGGCTGTTTAATTTTGTATAATTTTGGGGGGCAAACAATGCACCCACAGCCACCCCCCAATCAGGTCACCCCCCCGTGGGTCGGTCAGTCAGCTCATCCACACACAAGAGTCCTGTACTTACCCCATCTATGGCGCTAGCCTCTGGGTGGCGGGTTCTCCACATCAGCATGGCTCCGGGGGGGGGTTTGGTGTGATGTGACATGCTCGAGCAACAGGGGGGTAGAGTTAGTGTGGGGTGGGGATGTCTGTGGTCAGTCTGCCAGCCCCCCTGACCATTGGAGCGCCAGCCGCTACTGTCTACAGGTCAACCCAAGATCACATCCACAACCCCAAATTCCGCCCGGTGGTCTCCAGTGCATGTTCCTCCAGGTGCGCTGTCACTGTGATTGCACTGTTATTGTACCATCATGGGTTGCAAGAACCATCAGAATGCCAGCAGCCAATTACATGCTTGTCCCAGCATTCACAGGGGGGTGGCACTTCTGTTGGGGACTCTCATTTAAGGGAGCTCTGATGTAAGAGGGGTTCCTGACAAAAGGGGGGCTCTCATTAACCTGATGTAAGGTGGGGGGCTATGATGGGGATCCTGATGTAAGGTAGGGCTCCAATGGGGACCCTAATGTAAAAGGGAACTCTGAAGGGGACTCTAATGGGCTCAAGTTGATTTGGAATTTGCTTTGCTACAGGGTGACATTGTAGGAGCTTCATAACAAGGACATTTTTGGTAAGATCACTAGGTACTATTTGGATTAAAACTGCAGATTTAAAAGGACTGAAAACAACTTCTGAAAAAACATTAACATGTCAAATCATATATGAGGTGTTAGTGGTTTAAGTTAGATCTACTCTAATTTGGGCTTCCAGATAGTAAAGAGTGTTTTTGTGCCATATAAATATTCTGTTGTATGTATTCACTTTTTGGATAATAGCATCATTTACATATGTAGTCTCTGAACAGGAGGAAATCTTCCATTCCAGCTTCTCTCCGGCAAGTTTAATATTTCAGTTCACACTGTAATCTACCGCTACCAGGAAGAGCCCTCGAATAACAATCTAGCCGGCAAGACTTAGCCGTCATCCTCATTACAGCAAGAAGGTCAGCTACAAATAAGGGTGGCAGACCCCACAGGAAATGTTTTATGTATTTTTTCATAAATGGCACACTGTTACCTTCCAGAGATCTCCATGTTTTAATGATCATCCATCTTTAAAGAACAAAAAGATACACTTCAATGCAATAAAAGTAGGACAGACTCCTAAATGTTACTAAAGGCCTTTCATTAAAGATGTTCATCCTTTTTTAGCATTATCTCCCCAATAAATATTTGCTGTGCATTCTTTATTTGCATGATTACCTTACTCTTGTCCATCTTGGTACAACCAGGCAGATATAGTGAGTGGGATAAATCAAATAGAAAAGCTCCCAAGTTTAAAGGGACCCTATTGCCAGATTATTCATTTCAGTAAAAAAAAGCATTTAACATATTTTATGCATGTTATTTACCTGTAAGAACCTCCCTTATTTAGACATCTGAAAACACCGACTGCTGCTGGGCACCTCCATCTTGAATGTGATGCCAGCAGCTCCAGAAGACTCAGAGCTGTCACTCAAGTGATACTCTAGAGCAGCATTTCTCAACCTTTTTACCCCACTCTCCTGAAATAATTAAAGTGTAGGAGGACCCCGTGCTAAACCAAATCATGAGAACAACAGGAAAAATACCCCTTACATTGGTGGCTAGTGGAAAGAATGATAATTGAATAAAGATGTGATGCGCTAATTACAAAACATTCAAATAGCCACAACAGAACTAAAAATGTGCAATTATAGAGCTATATAAAGTGCAACCGTGCATAGATCAATCAGAGAATATCCCTATACATATATGTCAATGAGTTAAAAAACCATGCCGGTGATTGATAAGTGCAAAAAAACACAGAAAAACACATAAATGTTTAACGTAAAAAATAAGATATAAGATATATGCACGTGTTCAGCGTGTAATATATATATACAAAGAAAAATAAATAAATATTAAATCGTGATTTGTGTAAAATGTCCCATACACAATCAAATCAAAACGTGCAATTCGGTAAGCACACTCAATTAAACGTGCAATGTGCTGGGTAATAAGTCCATTCGTGGTGATCCGTGCAGGTGGTGTGAATGCTAAATAATTACCTCACTGCTGTGGGTAACACAGCAAAAATAGTAATGGACACAAATTTTAAACGTGCAATTCAGTAGGCACACGAGATTAAACGTGCAACGTGCTGGGTGATAGATCCGTCCGTGATGGTCCGTGCGGATAATGTTAATACTATGCAATTACCTCACTCAGGGGCGGATCCAGAGTCTAATCTCGGGAGGGGCACTGCTATAAAATATGTTTTTTGGGGGGCAATTTATATGGGAAATGGCTGGTATTGGCGCTTCAATCATTACGGCACCATGGTTGTTATGGTGTCAGGATGATTGAAGCGCATTATTTCTATTAATACATTGTAATATAAAATTAAATGGTTCAACTCACCATATTGCAGAATCAGTGGGAGCCCTGAGGATGTCACTTGCCATGTCGCCTGCCACCAAATGTGGATTGTCACTTGTCACCAAATGCGGATTGTTACTTGCCACGTCACCTGCCACACATTGCGGATTGTCACTTGCCACGTCACCTGCCACACATTGCGGATTGTGACTTGCCACGTCACCTGCCACATATTGCGGATTGTCACTTGCCACGTCGCCTGCCACCAGATGCGGATTGCCACGTAGCCTGCCTCACATTGCGGATTGCCACTTGCCACGTCACCTGCCACACATTGCGGATTGTCACTTGCCACGTTGCCTGACCCACATTGCGGATTGCCACTTGCCACGTCACCTGCCACACATTGGGGATTGTCACTTGCCACGTCACCTGCCACACATTGCGGATTGTCACTTGCCACGTTGCCTGCCACACATTGCGGATTGCCACTTGCCACGTAGCCTGCCACACATTGCGGATTGTCACTTGCCACGTCACCTGCCACACATTGCGGATTGCCACTTGCCACGTAGTCTGCCACACATTGTGGATTGCCACTTGCCACGTAGTCTGCCACACATTGCGGATTGTCACTTGCCACGTCACCTGCCACACATTGCGGATTGTCACTTGCCACGTCACCTGCCACACATTGCGGATTGTCACTTGCCACGTCACCTGCCACACATTGCGGATTGCCACTTGCCACGTAGTCTGCCACACATTGTGGATTGCCACTTGCCACGTAGTCTGCCACACATTGCGGATTGCCACTTGCCACGTAGCCTGCCACACATTGCGGATTGCCACTTGCCACGTAGCCTGCCACACATTGCGGATTGTCACCTACTGGTGGTCTTTTGTTGGGTCCCAGAGTGAAGATAGGCAGCAGAGAGATGATGCAATCTCTCTGCTGCACACAGCTTCCTACACAGTGAGGGTGGAACTGGAGGGATGCAGGGCAGTGAGAGATGATGTCATCTCCCTGCTCCCCTGCCTGCTGGCTTCCTGATTGGCCAGCAGCCCTCCTAAGCCGCCCAGCTGCCCCCCCCCTCACTCGTCCACTAAGCGCGGGTACCCGCGGAACCGGCCGCGCGGGTACCCGCGGAACCGACCGCGATTGGACCCGCGGAACCGGCCGCGGGTACCCGCGGAACCGCCCGCGATTGGACCCGCGGAACCGGCCGCGGGTACCCGCGGAACCGCCCGCGATTGGACCCGCGGAACCGGCCCGCGGGTACCCACGGAACCGGCCGCGATTGGACCCGCGGAACCGGCCCGCGGGTACCCGCGGAACCGGCCGCGATTGGACCCGCGGAACCGGCCAAGCTGGCGGTATTCTCGGAGGGGGCAATTGACCTGTTGCCCCCCCCCTGGATCCGCCCCTGACCTCACTGCTGTGAGTAACACAGCAAAAGATAGTAATGGGCACCAAGGTGATTGCAGGGATGGCTGTATAAACGAATTTTCTTTAGGAGACTTCTTATGGCTTCCTCATGGATGGTAGGTAAACTCAGAGGAATGAATCAGAGAAAACCGCCATAGTGTAGTTGTTTTTTAAAATATAGCAATTTATTTAAATGATTTAAAACTACTCACAAGTGAAGCAGGAAAAATAGACACATACGACAAACAGCAAATAAAACCGGATACGAACGTCACTTCCGGGCGTCCTACGCGTTACGTCGTCAAGACTTCAACTGGGAAGGAAAGTGGAAAGAATGCCTTTCTTACAATAGAGGTCAGAATGCCACTATTGTACACACGATCAAACAATCGGGTGGAAAAGTCCGGCAAACTCAAGTCTGTCGGACAATCCCCCCGTGTGTAGCCTCGGGTGTACTTTTTGACCCGAAAGTACGGCGGACTTAGAAAGTAGTTTTGCACTCCAATCTTCCCACCGGACTTGCATTTCGGCGGACAATCCGGCCAATGCGTATGCCAGTCCGCCGTACTTTTGAAATGAGCGGACTTTTCCCGTCCGGAGAAAAGTCCGCTCATTTCGAGCGCGTCTCCAGGTAGGCGGGGCCCACGAAGGAGATTTCGCTGACCCCGCCACCTGGTATGGACTTAAAGGGGAACCCCAACGCCCAAAAAAATCGATGTGGGGGTCCCCCCAGGTCCACATCAGACCCTTGTCCGAGCACGCTACCCGGCCGGCCAGGAAAGGGGGGGACGAGCGAGCGCCCCCCCTCCTGAGCCGTACCAGGCCACGTGCCCTCAACACGGGGGGGGGCCTTGAATAGGCTCAAATCACACTGCACTGCAGCAAAAGTTTTATGCCGCGTACACACGTAGCCGACTATCCAACGGACTTAGTCTGGCGGACTTCCCGTCAGACTTTCCGAAGGGCCTCTTCCCGACAACCCTGGCCATTGGTTGTCGGGGTCTGCGGGCGGGGGGCTTATCGGAATCCGGGAGCCCCCTTTAATAAGGGGGCCCCGGGATACCGGCCCCCCACCCTATGTGAATGAGTATGGGGTACAATGTACCCCTACCCATTCACCTGTGAAAAAAAGTAAAAAAAAAAACACAACACACAAGGCTAAAAATAGTTTATTGCACAGCTCCGGGGGTCTTCCATCTTCAGGGGTCTTCTCGCCGGACTCCTCCGCTATCTTCTTCTAGCTCTTTTACTAGCGGAGGAGCCCGGCTTTCTTCCTCGCCGCCGCTCTCTTCTTCCGACTTCGGGGGTCTTGTGCCCCTCTTCGGTTCTTTTGCCGGGCCACCGCGCCTTCTTATAGCTCTTTTACAGGCGGTGGCCCGGTCTTCTGTCGCCGCTGTCGTCGCCACCTTCTGTTCTTCTGTTCTTCTCTTCAGATGTTGACTCGTCGCTTCCTCCGCTCACAATGGCTCCGACGCGACGCACGGCGACTTATATAGGGACATCACCGGATGATGTCCCCACCCATTATGGTGTCACAGTCCCAGAGGATGCTGGGACTGTGACATCATAATAGGCAGGGACATCATCCGCTGATGTCCCTATATAAGTCGCCGCGTGCCCGGTCCCCGTCATTGTGAGCGGAGGGAGCGACGAGTCAACATCTGAAGAGAAGAACAGAAGAACAGAAGGCGGCGACGACAGCGACGACAGCGATGACAGCGATGACAGCGGCGACAGAAGACCGGGCCACCGCCTGTAAAAGAGCACTTATTTTTCGATTATCTGAGAACACTTTATTGGGCACGTGTGTTGATGTTTTTTAATTTGATGTTTGGACATTTCTATCTTCAAGCACTTTATAAGTTATTTAATCGTATAAATGTATTTATGCTTATATTTAATTTATTTTTATTTCAATTAATTCTTATAATTATTTATTTATTTGTTTGAGCGTAACTGTTTATACTGTATATGCACTAATTATGTATATGTATCACGATTTATTTTTATTTGTTCACCATTATTTATTTTTGTCAGTCATAGTAGATGGTGGTTGAGTTCCACTGGGGTTTAGTATATGGGAGAGTACGGTTGTAATTCCTGGAAGGTGTGCCCAGATGGTGGCTGGGCAGATAATAAATAGTCTGAAGCACTGGAGAGATTTTATTTCCCCAGGAAGGAGCGTTTCAGGCCCCATGGGTCTATTGCTTCTAAGGCAGCCCATGGACTGTGTTGCTGTTCTGTAAGGTCTCAGAGCAGAACTGGGACCTAAAAATTATCTGGAATTGACTGCCGGACTTCACCAAAAGGATCTGGTCCAAAAATGGACTGTCTCACTCACTGGGTTGTGTCCGGAGGAGGCAATGAGGTGGCAGCTGTTCTGGGGACTTGTGTCAGGGCTGGCTTAGCCCTTCCTCCTCTGGGCTGGCCGCTCAGCTGTCGGCTAATTGCCAGCTCTCTTCTCTCTCTTCAGTTACCAGCTGTTCCTGATGATGCTCGTCTGGCCTGCCTATATATAAGTCTTCCAGCTCATTTCTCCTTTGCCTTCACGTTTGGTCACATCACTAGGAACCATCTCCTGCTGTTTCAAGACTGGCTTGCAAACATCCCTCCTGGCTTCCATCCTGCTTGCAGTTGCTCTCCATGGATCCCTGACGTCTGGACTGGCTGATTACCCGATCTGATTTATGAACTTTGGACTGGCTGACTACCCGATCTGGCTACTGGACTCTGGCTTGCTTGACTACACATTTACCTTTTTATTTTTATTAATAAACAAGTGTGATTAGATTGTACTTCTGTCTCTGTCTGTTTCATGGTTCCTGACAACTTGTGAGTGATGACCCTGAATTGATTCCAGGTGACTGTACGCTTTTGGGATATAAGTTCCAGATGTTGCTCTGACTGAGACTGGCCATTCCCCTGTTCTCAGCAGTGTCCTGGACTGTGAGCTTAGTGAAGAGTGCTTTCCCGTACTGTGCAGTGCTCCTGAAGTTGCACTGGTCATTACCTACCAGGTTACAAAGAGACTTGCCTCATGGTCCCCATCCGGGGAGGTTTAGCCTCCTCAGAAAGTCACCTCATGGTGACGTGTACAGAACTAATTGTGTCTCCTGTCTTAGTGTGAATGTGGGTTTACCTATGGTTTAACCACTTCTCTTCCAGGCCAATGGTTTTTCACACTCGTTAAAATCTGCATTGTTTGCTAGAAAATTACTTAAACCTCCAAACAAATATATCTTTTGAAAACAGCGGTCCTGTAGAATAAAATGGTGGTAGTTGGAATTTTTTCTGTTGCGCAATAATTGCAAAACTGTTTATTAAATGTATATTTTCTGTAATAAATTCTAATACATATTTGGACATACTTTGAACTTGTTAATTATTTGAACTTTGAACTTTTAAATTATAACTTATAAAATCCTTATAAATGTATAAACTTTATAATAATAACTGTATAAATTACTGTCAACCCAATCTCTGCAGACCTTAATGCCTATATGTATGCATATATAAAAATGGTCTTGTATTCTACAATGTCCCATCACTCTCCCCTGTTGGAACATAATATAGTCATCTACCTCCAAAATATCTAGATGTGTGGCGCAGAGAGAGACGGCTTACAAAATCCTTATGTATTGGTACAGAACAACTGAAGTTTTGCATTGTCAAGATCGTACACTTTCCCCTTTATGTTGGCATTGTGGTAAAACTAGAGGTACCCATTTCCATATTTTTTGGCAATGAGAAGTTATTGTGCCTTTTTGGTCTATGGTAATGTCCCTGCTCCAACAAGTACTTGATCACGCTTTAACGTTGGACCCGCTACGTTGTCTTCTAAGCCCTCCCTTTTCCTGGTATTGGAAAGCCTCTGAATAGGCTTGCTTCTTTTATTTTGTTAGCAGCCACGAGAACTATTCCATTACACTGGTTATACCCCCCCCCCCCCCCCCTCAGGTTCAGCTCCTGAAGGTGTTTTCAGAAATACGCAGATTGGAACATATGACGGCTCAGACGGGAGATACTGTAACCCAGCATAGTAAGATATGGGATGTCTGGGATTCCTCTGAGTTTGGTACCCCTCCCGGTCTCGACTAAATGAGATAGGCGGGGGATAAAAGTCCCAAGCTTTTTTTTGTCCCTTCATCTCATATCTCTGCTCTCTTTACCCTGACCCCTGGTGTAATTTCCTTAGGTTATAGACACATGTTCCTATTGCACTTATATTTTTTTGTTTTTGAAAATGATTCATGTTTTAGTTATTAATGATCTGTAACCCACCTTACTCATTGCCCTCCACTTTTGATTATGTTTCCATCTGTGGTGTTTTCTCTGTATGATTTATTTTAGTAATTTTATAAAACTCTAATAAAAATACAATAAAAAAGGACACCCCCGAAGAAGGGGGCAGTTGATATTGCATAAAGCTCCCTTAACTTCTGCCTTGTTAAAGACCACCCATTGCTGTCACAGGGACATCAATAAACGAACCAAAAAAAAAAGAAAAAAAAAGACATGTATAAAGGCAATTGAAAAAACATGTGTGGGAAGGCCTGGGGGTATTTAAAAAAAATAAATAACTGGAGTTCTTCTTTACATCCGAGTTAATAGATAATAAAATGGTGGCAGTTCCAATGTTTTTTGTTGCACAATATTTGCACACCTATTTATCAAACGCTTACTTTTTGGAAAAATACTAAATATTGCATTTTAGCGCAAACAAACACATTTTATACCCAATTTCTTGGTAAAGTGGAAAAGATGGTGTTACATCGAGTAAATAGATACCAAATATGTCAAGCCTTAAAATTGGGCACAACAGTGAAATCGCAAAAACCTATAGTACCCAAAATGATCCATAGGTGGCACTTTAAAAACTTTACAGTTTGTTTAAAGTTAGCCATGAATTTTGCCCTATAGTCATTGCTGTCACTCTGACATTTCCAATGATAGCTCAAATGTGTTGTTCAATTTATCTTTACATACACACACTTGCCCTAACTGCCGGATTTAGACCTTAGAGGACCCAGGGGAACTTCAAGTTTGGGGGCCCATCAACATAGAAATTAAATTATATGACAAATAAAAAATTTACCTGAAATTAATTATAAACCATACTTGTTCCAAAATATATATATACGTAAGTTAGGTTCCGAAGAAGACACTTGTCTGATTTTTTTAATCAATTTTCATTGTAAGACTACAAGTTACACAGGTATTTGGAACTGGAAAGTCATACATCACAGTTTTGCATCGCACTACAATATTAATCGATAATACAATACAGATCAAAAATAAGTTGATGCTGGTCATTAACTTCACTTCTGTGCGATGGGGTTGCCGGTAGGGATGGGCTGAACACCCCCCGGTTCGATTCGCCTGAACATACCGAACAGGCACAAAATTTGGCAGAACACACGAACCTCGTTAAAGTTTATGGGGCACGAACATGAATAATTAAAAGTGCTAATTTTAAAGGCTTATATGCAAATTATTGTCATAAAAGGTGTTTGGGGACCCGGATCCTATCCCAGGGGACATGTATCAATGCAATAAAAAGTTTTAAAAACTTACCTTTTTTTCGGGAGCAGTGATTTTAATAATTGCTTAAAGCGAAACAATAAAAGTGAAATATTCCTTTATATTTTGTACCTGGGGGGTGTCTATAGAGTTTCCTGTGTTTAGAACAGTCCCTGCACAAAATGACATTGCTAAAGGAAAAAAAGTAATTTAAAAGTACTCGCGGCTATAATGATTTGTCGGTCCTGGGAATACAGATAAAAGTAATTGAAAAAAAAGGCGTGGGATTCACCTCAGTCCATTACCAGGCCCTTTGGTTCTGGTATGAATATTAAGAGCAAACCCGAACCAAAATTTAAAAAACAAATTGCGCGGGGGGTCCCCCCAAATTCCATACCAGGCCCTTCAGGTCTGGTATGGATATTAAGGTGAACCCTGCACCAATTTTAAAAAAAAATGTTATAGGGATCCCCCTCAAAATCCATACCAGACCCTTCAGATCTGGTATGGATGTTAAGGGGAACCCCGTGCCAAAATAATAAAAAAAATGGCCTGGGTTTCCCCCAAAAACACATACCAGACCCTTATCCGAGCACACAACCTGGCAGGCCACAGGAAAAAAGGGGGGACAAGAGAGCGCCCCTCCTCCGGAACCATACCAGGCCACATGCCCTCAACATGGGGAGCGTGCTTTGGGGTAGCCCCCCAAAGCACCTTGTCCCCTTGTTGATGGGGACAAGAGCCTCATCCCCACAATCCTTGCCCAGTGGTTGTGGGGGTCTGCGGGCGGGGGGCTTATCAGAATCTGGAAGCCCCCTTTACAAGGGGAACTCCAGATCCCGGCCCCCCCATTGTACCCATATCATTTCACAAAAAAGTGTCAAAATGTTAAAAAAAACACAAGACACACTTTGGGACAAGTCCTTCATTAAAATATAAAAAAATAAAAAAGTCCCACGAAGTCCATTCATCTTCTTCTCTCACTCTGCCGACGGCCGCCCGCCACCCTCTGAGGCTACAGGGAAGCCATTGGGAAGTCCCCGTGCATCAGAGGGGGGCGGTATGTCACCGTGTGGCCCCGCCCTCAGTTATATATGAACTGTCACCTGCGAGGACACGTCAGACAGTGGGTCTCAGGTCCTCTTTGGCTGGATTGATAGCAGCAGGAGCATTGGCTTCTGCTGTTATCAATCAAAGCAAGTGACATGGGAGCTGAGGGGCGGGGCCGAGTCCTGCTGTCTGTGTCAATGGAAGCAGCAGCAGAACTTGGGAGCACGCCCACACGAGTGCCCCTAGGGAATGGGGGGCTCCATGGGGGCACTCGAGAAGAGGAGGAGCCAGGAATGCCGCTGAGGGACCCCAAAAGAGGAGGATCGGAGCCACTCTGTGCAAAACCAACTGCACAGAGGAGGTAAGTATGACGTTTGTTATTTTTAAAAAAAACTACCTTTACAGCCCCTTTAAAACAAATATCTCTGAGAGTAAAATATGAGAAGTTGTAACTGTTCCATATCCTGACAACCATACATACTTGTTAATTTCTTCAAATTATGAAACAAATTTTATAATTATTACATGTTTTTATAAATGAAGTCTGAGCCCCCCTCTTGTTGGGGGCCCAGAGTCAAGTGCCCCTTGTGCCAGGTGTGTCAGAGTGGCTGAGGGTGTTCTTGTAGTCGAGGCACAGAACAGAGAACCTAGCGGCTCGTTCTGGGATAGTTCTACTCAGGGCTTTTTTTTCTCAAACAATAGGTGCTGGAACTCAACCACGCCCCCCAAAACCCCTCCCCCACACACCCTCCAAATCACATCAAATGGTGGGTGTGGTCATATTTCACAAACAGTAGAAGGGTCTTGAAGGATCATTAAATATCAGGATTGCATTACACACAGAGTGCAGAGAGAGTGCAGAGCTGTCACTTGTAAACACAGAAACCAGACTTCTCTGTTTACAAGTGATTGTGGTGACAAGGCACCAAAGGGTCTGAGCCAGAGGTGGTGGAACTGAGTTCCACCAAGTTCCCCCTGAAAAAAAGCCCTGATGCTACTACAGTATAACAAGCCCCCATTTGATAGCATTGGGCAGGTAACAGGTCCTCTTTACAAGACTGCAGGGGTCTATGTGACCCCCAGTGTCTTCCCTGCCCCTCCACTGCAGCTAATCAAGCACAGACTGTGCTTGATCAGCTGCATCCGTGGCTACAATAGCGGAGAATGACAGCTGTGAACCCACAAGTGTAATAGTACAAGTTGCTTCCAAAGAAAAAAAGGAGAATGGTTGGGACTTTATATGAGGCCATGACCATCCGGTACATTGGTCTCCATCCCTAATCGATTAAGAAGAATGGGGAAAATAGGGGCAGACGGGGCAGTGGGACTTTATATGAAACATAACGCTAAGGTAGAATGAGTCATTCATTGTAAGTATAATTAATATTTATTCGATATCCGATTGGGGCACAATGTAGTAGATGATACAAACATTATAACAATAAAGGTATAGAATAAATAAAACATGATTGGTCTATCACATCATAGTAAAATTAGTAGCATAGTAGATACATTAGCACATGATTAATAATAGTAGCATCAGCAGTACACCCAACATACCAAAATTATATTAAATAAAAATAAAAAATTATATTAAAACCAAAATTATATTAAATAAAAATGATGACTCAGACAATCAGAATCCATGGTATGCACATGATAGCTGTGACATGTCATCAAGTATAAATGCTCGACGCGTTTCGTGGAAGTTTGTCCACTCATCAGGAGCTGCTAAACAGGGAATACCTAAAGGAATAATAATATGGTAATTAATGGTAATTAATTACAATAGGAAGAGAGGGAGCAAAAACTCTGGTCCAAACACTCTTACCTATGAATAAATGAGTAGAATTGTAGTAAAACGTAAGTACCAATAATCTAATAATTCTTACATGTTGCTTTTGGGTTGCCCTGCCTTGCTGCTGCTTGGTCACCTCCTCAGCTCCCGGGGGGGTGTTTTACCCACCCCCTGGTGCCTCCCTTCACCAAGATTATTAGTACTTACGTTTTACTACAATTCGGATATCGAATAAATATTAATTATACTTACAATGAATGACTCATTCTACCTTAGCGTTATGTTTCATATAAAGTCCCACTGCTCCGTCTGCCCCTATTTTCCCCATTCTTCTTAAGTTGCTTCCAAAGTTCATCAGTCCCAGGGAGGATGGAAGAACAAATGGGGGGCTGAGCATGCTTTGACCCGTTGTTTGCTATTCTCTTTATAGATAAGGAGTTAATCTCCTGGGGTTCATTAAAAGTCCCATGAAGCTGATTTTAATTAAAATACCTGATGCTTTTTACTTCTGTGAGTTGTCCATGATGTCTCTGGAAACTGTTATATGGAGCCACATAGCACACCATGACCATAAAGACACATAATACTATACTGTAAAATAGTTTCTCATCTGTGCTTCTATGTTCTTAGTTGATTAGCTGGAGTTACACTTTAATGTCACCGGCTTCACATGAAAAACACAATCTAAAATAGAACTGTATGAAATCTACAAAGAAATAATAATACAAGCATAAATTGGTCTAATACTTCAAGACAAGCCATGAATACGGTAAGCTGTCATCAGATATTATTTCATAGCAAACAGCGGCAAAAGAAGTGTCCAAGTGCAAACTGAGAACATGTAAATGTATCCTTTAAATAGAATGATACTTTTCAGACTGCCGCCTTGTCTTATTCCAGAAAGAGTCCAGATCTGACAGGCAGTAAATACACAGATATTTTCTTTTTTTTTCTTTGTGGTAAGGATCAAGAAAATGTTCTATAAAGAAGACAGACACGTTTAAAAAAAAAACACATAAGGGGTCATTCGGGCCAAGCTAACCATAAATGTGCGATAGCGGCATCATTTGAGAGATCTGTTCACAGTAGCCAGATTTAAAAAAATATTCAATGAGAGCAGTTATGAGTAAAACATCAATAAATGTATTTTTAAATGCAGCTCATTTGCCTGAAACTTACTTGGCATAGGTCACCTGTGCACTAAGGAAGTATGACTCGGCTGCATGTATACAGTGCCTTGCGAAAGTATTCGGCCCCCTTGAACTTTTCAACCTTTTGCCACATTTCAGGCTTCAAACATTAAGATATAAATTTTTATTTTTTGTGAAGAATCACCAACAAGTGGGACACAATTGTGAAGTGGAAAGAAATCTATTGGATTTTTGAAACTTTTTTAACTAATAAAAAAATGAAAAGTGGTGCGTGCAAAATTATTCGGCCCCCTTGCGTTAATACTTTGTAGAGCCACCTTTTGCTGCGATTACAGCTGCAAATCGCTTGGGGTATGTCTCTATTAGTTTTGCACATCGAGAGACTGAAATTCTTGCCCATTCTTCCTTGCAAAACAGCTCGAGCTCAGTGAGGTTGGATGGAGAGCGTTTGTGAACAGCAGTTTTCAGCTCTTTCCACAGATTCTCAATTGGATTCAGGTCTGGACTTTGACTTGGCCATTCTAACACCTGGATACGTTTATTTGTGAACTATTCCTTTGTAGATTTTGCTGTATGTTTGGGATCATTGTCTTGTTGGAAGATAAATCTCCGTCCCAGTTTCAGGTCTTTTGCAGACTCCAACAGGTTTTCATCCAGAATGGTCCTGTATTTGGCTGCATCCATCTTCCCCTCAATTTTAACCATCTTCCCTGTCCCTGCTGAAGAAAAGCAGGCCCAAACCATGATGCTGCCACCACCATGTTTGACAGTGAGGATGGTGTGTTGAGGGTGATGAGCTGTGTTGCTTTTACGCCAAACATATCGTTTTGCATTGTGGGCAAAAAGTTTGATTTTGGTTTCATCTGACCAGAGCACCTTCTTCCACATGTTTGGTGTGTCTCCCAGGTGGCTTGTGGCAAACTTTAGACGAGACTTTTTATGGATATCTTTGAGAAATGGCTTTCTTCTTGCCACTCTTCCATAAAGGCCAGATTTGTGCAGTGTACGACTGATTGTTGTCCTATGGACAGACTCTCCCACCTCAGCTGTAGTTCTCTGCAGTTCATCCAGAGTGATCATGGGCCTCTTGGCTGCATCTCTGATCAGTCTTCTCCTTGCCTGAGCTGAAAGTTTAGAGGGGCGGCCAGGTCTTGGTAGATTTGCAGTGGTCTGATACTCCTTGCATTTCAAAGCACAGTGCTCCTTGGGATGTTTAAAGCTTGGGAAATCTTTTTGTATCCAAATCCGGCTTTAAACTTCTTCACAACAGTATTACGGACCTGCCTGGTGTGTTCCTTGGTCTTCATGATGCTCACCTGCGCTTCCAACAGAACCCTGAGACTATCGCAGAGCAGGTGCATTTATACAGAGACTTGATTACACACAGGTGGATTCTATTTATCACCATCAATCATTTAGGACAATATTGGATCATTCAGAGGTCCTCGCTGAACTTCTGGAGTGAGTTTGCTGCACTGAAAGTAAAGGGGCCGAATAATTTTGCACGCACCACTTTTCAGTTTTTTATTTGCTAAAAAAGTTTAAAATATCCAATAGATTTCGTTCCACTTCACAATTGTGTCCCACTTGTTGGTGATTCTTCACAAAAAATTAAAATGTTATATCTTTATGTTTGAAGCCTGAAATGTGGCAAAAGGTTGAAAAGTTCAAGGGGGCCGAATACTTTCGCAAGGCACTGTATGTACTGACTACTGATAAGCAGGGATGAGCCTACCTGCCTATAGTTCATTTTCGAGCAGGGATCAGCGAACTTCAAAGAAGTCTGGATGCTGAAACCAACAAAACCTCTTTAAAATTAATAGGAGCAGAATCTGTCAAATACAAAATGCCCATTTTGTTGGCTATTAGGCAGGTGTAAAAAATAGCCTAGGGGATTGGGGGGGTGTACTTCCTTGGGGAACTTTCAGTGAAGATAGGGGCAAGGGTACAGGTAGGGTTGCCACCTTGCCAGCGGTACACAGCTAAAAAAACAAAAAAATTATAGTATAAACTATACATATATTTTGCTATTAAATAACATTTCTATTTTTTTTTTTTTTTTTTTTTTCATTTCTAATCATATGAAGTTAATAACAAGAGTCCCCCTTTACATCAGAGTCCACAGAGGTCCCCTTTTACATCTGAACTCACAGAGTTCACTTAGTAAGGGGGACTCTGCAGACTCTGATGTAAGGTAGAACTCTGGGGACTCTAACATAAGGGATGCTCTGGGAACCCTGATTTAATGGGGAACACTGAGAACTCTGATGTACGGAGAGGACTCTGATGTATGGAGAGAACTCTGATGTTCAGAGAGGACTCTAATGTACGGAGAGGACTCTGATGTTCGGAGAGGACTCTGATGCACGGAGAGGACTCTGATGTACGGAGAGGACTCTGATGTACGGAGAGAATTCTGATGTTCGGAGAGGACTCTGATGTACGGAGAGGACTCTGATGTACGGAGAGGACTCTGATGTTCGGAGAGGATTCTGATGTATGGAGAGAAATCTGATGTAAGGAGAACACTGTGGCCTCTGGTGTAGAGGAACTCTGATGTAAGGGGTGCTCTGAGAACCCTGATTTACCTTAGCGTACTCAGTGGCAGGAGAGAGAAGGGGGGAGACTTCAGTCAGAGACAGGGATGGATGGTGAGCTCACTCACCCCTTGGCAGTCAGCACTTCTCATCCAGATGTATCCGAGGCTGCTGGGCTTCAAATTTCCCACCCTCACTTTACTTTTCTGAGGCACAACGCCAGGGATTGGGGTGTGGGCAGACACAGGGGGGGTTGGGGGTGGTGATGCAGATTGAGCCCTCTCTCCTCTCCCATCTGTGTGTTTGGGGGGGAGGGGGATTGTTAGTGCTGGTAGCTTGGTTTCGGCACATCGTGGATCGGAGGAAAATTTAAGCCAAGGTTCAAAAAAGACTGGAAAAACTAAATGTGAATAAATCACCAAGACCAGATGGCTTACACCCAAGAGTCCTAAAGGAACCTAGATTGGTTATTGCTAGACTGTAATTCCTTTTAACCACTTCCATACGGCACAAATTCTGACAAAATTACTCTGAACCCCCAAACATTATATATATATATATATATATATATATATATATATTTTTTTTTTTTTAGCAGACCCCCTAGGGAATAAAAGTGGCGGTCATTGCAATTTTTTATGTCACACGCAATTTTTTGGGAATTTTTTTTTTTTCTAATGAATAATAATTTTAAAAAAACAGACGATGTTACGCTGAGTAAATAGATAGCACACAAGTCACGCTTTATAAATCCCCATAGGCGACCGTTTAAGTTTTTTTACAGGTTACCTTTTTAGAGTTACAGAGGAGGTCTAGGGCCAAAATGATTGCTCTCGCTCTAACGTTCGCGGTGATACCTCACATGTGTGGTTTGGACGTTGTTTACAGGTGCAGGCATGACTTAGGTATGCATTTGCTTCTGCGTGCAAGCTCGCGGGGACAGGGGCACTTACAGTTTTTTTTTTTGTTTTTTTTTAATTGTTCATTTATTTATTATACTTTCCCTTTAACAGTTTTTTTTTTTGATCACTTTCGATTCTATTAGAAGGAATGTAAACATCCCTTGTAATGAGAATGGTGTGCGACAAGTCTATAAAACCACACATTGCTCCTCCAGGCTGGAAAGCATCAGATCAGATCAGAGCTTCAGATCAAATAAAAATTGATGAGCTGATGCCTTTCTAGCCTGAAATCTCAGCTTTGTTTAATTGTGCGGCCTGGATGTGATGTCACAACATCGCGCCAGGGCCTCTGAGGATCATTGAGATTGCTGGGAACCATCTACCCCTCGGAAATCTCCATGCCTCGCTTCCGGTGCCGGCTGATTCATTCCCCGGTTGCACGGGGGAGAGCCTGCAGAAGCACCGGAGGGGGTCGTCTCCTCCCATTCAGGGCCGTCTTTAAGGCAGGACAAAAAGGGGAGCTGCCCTGGGCCCTGCATTGTTGGGGGGCCCAAAGCAGCTGCCTCATACTTGCCAACTATCCTGGTTTAAATTCCCTTGTCCCTTGAAGTTTTAGTCCTGTGCTGTGTCCTGATATCTCAGTGCAAAGTGCTGCTACTAATGCTGCCCAGCTTTGCCCTATTGTTGTGTATGGATGACTATCCTGCAGACCCTGTGTTTACATGTAAATAACCTGCATTTATATGTAAATAGCAGCGTCCTGCAGCATTGATATGTAAATAAAGGTGGCATTCTTATGCATATCATGCTCCCCTGAGGTCATATCCACCATCACCTATACTGAATGCTGCCCACTGGGGAGGGGCATGCTTGAAAGTCCTGCCTGCAATTGTGGTCATTAAGCCTACCATCAGTCTGTTCTGCAAAGGTAAGAAAATTGGTAGTGTGGGGTGTGCAGAGGTAGGCAGAGAAGGAATTACAGCTTGGGGTGCACATGTGAGCAAGGAGGGGGTTTATGGAGGTAAGGAAGGTGGGTGCAAAGATGAGCAGAGGAGGCAGGTAGAGTTAAAGGGGGAGGGTTGGAGTGGAGAGGTTGGGGAGAATTGGGGGTGCAGAGGCACTGCTATGTATCTGCTAAAGGGCAGCACATTTCTGTGGTGTCAGGAAAGCGATTTTGCATGTGTTCCCAACACACACATGTGAACGCAGGCTAAATCTTCTCATTACATTGAGGCTTGGTGTAGAATCCTTTCATTCACACTCTTGGCCAGTGTGAATGCTCCCCTTACATTAGTGGTCAGTGTAAATCCTTCCATACATTGGTGGTTACTGTGAATGCTTCTATTACATTGGTGGCCAGTGTTGAAACTCCTCTTTATATTGGTAGTCAGTAAAAAAAAAAAATCAGCATTGCCATTGGTCACACCCTCCCCTTCCCTCCCCCCAGTACTGCCACTGATCCGCAGAGTTCTAGGATCCCTTGAAATTTTCTGTCTATTGATGGGTCCATTCACCACCCCAGTCCATGGTGTGCAGGCAGTGAGGAGATGGTGTGCTGTAACCTCTAGCAACCAATCAGTGAGCAGTATTACTGTACAATAATCTCTAGCAACCAATCAACAAGCAGAAATCATGTGTTGTAACCTCTAGCAACTTATCAGTGAGCCATATGTGTGCTATAACCTCTAGCAACCAGTCAATAAGTGGTAATGATATACTGTAACCTCTGGAAACAAATCGCAATTGCTCCCTGATCTGATACAGTAAACTGATTTTGAGTCCAGTAGCTATTTATTGTATGTCTCAGAGCAGGTGGAGAGCGAAATTACATGGCGGGGGGGCCCCAAGAAATTTTTTGCCCAGGGTCCAATCAATATTAAAGACGGCCCTGCTCCCATTGCCGCTAAAAACGATCAAACAGCTGAACAGCCGCGGGCGGCGTGCTCCCGACCTGGTTCTGAGCTCCGTGACCATGGCCGTGGGACCAGAGGACCCGATCGCACCTGGTATCCCACGATCGGGTCACAGAGCTGAAGAACGAGGAGAAGTCTGTGTAAACAAACCTCTCCTCGTGCTTCCTACTGAGCCTGTCACTGATCATCTGTTCAAGACGATCAGTGACGTCAGACGCCAAGCCATGCCCCCCTACAGTTAAAAAAAACACACACACACACTTAACCCCTCCCCGTCCCCTAGTGGTTAACTCCTTCACTGCCAGTGTCATTTACACAGGAATCAGTGCATTTAAATAGCACTGATTGCTGTATAAATGACAATGGTCCCAAAAATGTGTCAAAAATGTCCGATGTGTCTGCCATAATGTAGCAGTCACAATAAAAATCGCTGATCGCCGCCATTACTAGTAAAAAAAAAAAAATATTAATAAAAATGCTATATAAGTATCCCCTATTTTTTAAACGCTATAACTTTTGCGCAAACCAATCAATAATCACTAATTGCCATTTTTTTTACCAAAAATATGTAGAAGAATACGTATCGGCCTAAACTGAGGAAAAATAATGTATTTTTATATATTTTTATATTTTATATTTTTGTTTATAGCGCAAAAAATAAAACAGCAGAGTTGATCAAATACCACCAAAAGAAAGCTCTATTTGTGGGAAAAAAAGGACGCCAATTTCGTTTGGGAGCAACATCGCACGACCGCGCAATTGTCAGTTAAAGGGGCCTGGTCCTTTAGCTGCAAATTGGTCTGGGGCTTAATTAAAGTGCAGCCTATGGAGAATTTAAAGTATCGAAGTTTGGCGCCATTCCACAAGTGTGTGCAATTTTAAAGCATGAAGCGTTAGGTATCTCTTTACTTGGTGTAACATCATCTTTCACATTATACAATAAGAAAATAGGGGGAAATATATATATATTTTTTTTTTTCAATTCATGAAAGTGTTTTTTTTTTCCATAAAAATTGCGTTTTGAAAAATTGCTGCGAAAATACCATGTGACATAAAAAATTGCAACAACTGCCATTTTTTTTTCCTATCGTCTATGCTATGAAAATATATATAATGTTTGGGGATTCTGAGGAATTTTGTAGCAAAAAAAATGATGATTTCTACATGTACCGTAGGAGAGAAGTGTCAGAGTTGGCAAATAAAAAGCAGGAAAAGCAGGAAGTCCCCCGGGAGCTTCATGCCAGACCATTCGGGACGCGGTATCTCAGTTGGCCGTCTACCAAGGATCAAGTGTAAATGTTGAAGGTGTGGGATGGAGAATATGACAAATTTGATGCAACAAAAATTACAGACAGCTTCAGACACAATTTTTGCAGAAATGTTGCCATGACAACATTAGACTATTATTAATGATGGCACAATATGTTTAAATGTATCCACTTTGCAACAATGAAGCTATTTTAGAAATGATTTTTTCACCCAATAAACCTACTCACTGCTAAAATGGCCAAAACATAAGAAAAACCTACAGTTTCCTAGATCACGCAACATGCAGCAACATACTGACTTAAGACAAATTATTTTCTGTCTTGGGTTGTTGTATACACAACGTAGTAAATACATGCCCAGCAGCTGTGCAATACCGTGCAATGTGTGTAAGCTGCTGAGGACAATGTCATTAAGCTTACCTCAGCAGCTTACATACATGAAATCCCCTGATAGTCCAGTCGAGTGGTCTCCAAACTGCGGCCCGAGGGCCAGATGCGGCCATTTACATAGTTACATAGTAGGCAAGGTTGAAAAAAGAGACAAGTCCATCAAGTCCAGCCTATGTGTGTGATTATATGTCAGTATTACATTGTATATCCCTGTATGTTGCTGTCGTTCAGGTGCTTATCTAATAGTTTTTTTAAACTATTGATGCTTCCTGCTGAGGCCACCGCCTGTGGAAGGGAATTGCACATCCTTTCCGCTCTTACAATAAAGAACCCTCTACGTAGTTTAAGGTTAAACCTCTTTTCTTCTAATTTTAATGAGTGGCCACAAGTCTTGTTAAACTCCCTATTGTGGGGTCACCAGTATGGATGAGCTTTGAGTTCGAGTCAAACTCATGTTCGACTTGAACATTACCGTTTCACCCTTTCGCCAAACAGCGCACAATTTGGGGTGTTCACGGCAAATTCGAAAAGCAGCGGAACACCATGTAGAAGTCTATGGGAGAAATCTAAAGTGCTCATTTTAAAGGCTTATATGCAAGTTATTGTCATAAAAAGTGTTTGGAGCCCCGGGTCCTGCCCCAGGGGACATGTATCAATGCAAAAAAAAAGGTTTTCCGGCCACCCACATACCGGAAACAGTGGGGCCACTTTATGGGGGCGCTAGACTAATTTGCCTCTCAGCCCAGTCCGTCCCATAAGACCGGTCTTTGTCGGCCTAGGCCAGCATACAGCATTGGCTCCACCCCAGGATCGGCCTCCCTGACACTCTCCTCTCTATTCTTCCTGACTGTCACCCATATACTAATTTCTGGTGCCTGCACCTCTTTGTCTCCACTCAACTCTGTGCTGGCCCCTGCCTGCGCCTGCCATGTACGTTCCCGGCTCTCCTGTAGTGTGGAGGGTATTCCCAGTGCTGACAGTTGCTTCCCTAGATTCCAGGGAAACAATGTGCTTACATTTTGCACAGCAGTATTCGTCCACGATCGGATGATCAAAGAACGCATACATGCCGCAAGATGGAAACCGAGTCGCACCTCTACACCCACCGGTCATCGTACTTACTAATTTAATGAGGATTGGGGATTATACCATGTCCAAATTACCTAACAACTAGCTTCCTGACACTAATACTCAACAAGACAATACATAGGTACTCGCTGACCAACATTCACTCGCTGACAAATGTGCACTCGCTGACTAACATGCACTCGCTGACCAACAAGCACCTGCAGACCAATGTGCATTTATTTGCTTGCCTTTATCCAGCCTTTATCCAGCCCTTGTCGCACTTTTCCTCCAACTAATGCAAGACACTATTCCTCCCACTGACACCAACAATGGGGCATAATTATTGTTACTGTTGTTACTGACATCAAGAATGGGGCACTATTTCTCTCACTGACACCAAGGATGGGACACTATTCCTTTCACTGTCGCCAACAATTGGGCCTTATTCCTCCCACTGACACCAATGATGGGGGACTATTCCTTTCACTGACACCAACGATTGGGCACTATTCTTCCTACTCACACCAAGGATTAGGCACTATTCCTCCCACTGACACCAACAATGGGGGCACTATTCCTTTTACTGACACTGACACAGACGATTGGGCACTATTCCCCCCACTGACACCAAAGAATGGGCACTACTCCTCCCACTGAAACCAACAATGGGGGGCACTATTGCTCCCACTGACATCAACAATGGGGCACTATTCCTTCCACTGACACCAACAATGAGGCACTGTTCTTGCACTGACACTAATGACGGGGCACTATTTCTCCCACTGACACCAACGATGGTGCACTGTTCTTGCACTGACACCAACAATGAGGTACTATTCCTTCCACTGACCCTCAATACTAAAGATGCATTGTTTACTCTCACTAACTCCAGGAAAATTTCAACTCTCAATGGCCACAGTCCGGCCCCTCTAAAGCAGGGGTCTCAAATCGGCCACCTAAGCTTAGAAGTGAAGTTGCTTAGGGCTTTACGCACAAAAAATGATTGCAATTCATGTGTGGTGGGTCAGCATTTTGAAGACTGAAACAGATGGTGAGAAGGCAACATATTGCGAATAGATCCCCAAACCAACCCTGTGCTTCCAGGGTCAGCATTTCTGCAAAGGCTTGGCTAGACAGACATAAACTGGCCAAACCTATGATGGGCCAGTCTGTATGCAATCATAGCACCGATAATACCGATTATTTACTGTGTTAATTCAGGAAAGGAAGGTGACGGTAAATATATCATATATACCAGCCCATTCCCCCACCCTCTATCCTAAACATCCCCCTGTGTACTTGCAGCAACCAAGGGGAAGAGGAGAAGAGGGAAGCTGGCTGAGCTTGGGCACACAGGAGGGCCTGGGCAGCAGAAAGAAGAGGATCATCTACCAGGAGGGTGATCGGCGTGGCAGGGTGGTAATTACTGGAACCCATCCCTTGTATGGCTCTCTCTGCAGCAGCTAAAAATCTGGCTTCTCCTCCTCTCCATCTCACCAGCTTTCAGTTGCTTCAGAGAGAGCCTCCCTGTGCAACATCCTCTTCCCCTGCTGGCTTAGGCCCCGTACAGGAGGACTGGTGGTACCCCCCTTATCAGCAGCACATTCCACTATGGTGAGCTCTCTGTTAATTGCTCTTCCTGTTTGTGTCTGTGTTAAATGTAATTACTGTTTAGCTCTCACCTACAGAGCACTAGACTGAGAGTCCCAGGAATTACGGGATATATGGTTTCTTCACAGGAAGTATGAGGGCCAGACAAGATGCGTTCTGGAAGCTTTGCTGCATGCACGTTTTTTCATGCGTTCCAGGGCTTTTTTTTGTGTCCTTCTTTTTTCTTCACCATAAATAAGGACATGTGTGTTCTAGTGTGTTTTTGGTGCATTTTTGGTGTGTTTAGGTGCATTCTGTTGCATTTTTTATGCCTTTTACTGCATTCCATTACAATTCAGTGAAAAAAAAATGCAGCATGTTCCACTTTTTTTTTTTTTTTTTAACTGGAACGCACTGAAACTGACCACACTGGTTTGAACTAGGCCATTGAAAACCAAATAACCTACTATCCATGCGTTTTTGATTTAGAAAAAAAAATACACTGGACTGCATGTGGTGTGAACTGGCCCTAGTCATTCATTAACCTGAGCGGTTCCATGCCAAATGCATCATGCTTGAACATAAACATAAACTGCTGATACCAGAATGTTAACATATATTAATATATACTGTATAATATTGAAATATATATATATATATATATATATATATATATATATATATATATATATATATATATATATAAATAACAAAAAAAACTAACAAAATTAATTCAATTTAGTGTGAATCATTGATAATCTTGCTGTATCTAGATATTTTGCTTTGCAAACTTGAAACCTATTTTTAACTAAAAATGGTAAATCACTTTTAGCAACAAGAAACAGATGAATATTTGCACTTTGTGTAGACTGTTCATTTTAGTTGTGGGTATTGTTTATACATTTACAGTTTGAAATGTCCTCTGTTTTGAGCCGGGACTCTCAAAATAAATGCAATTATTTTACAAGATGTATTTTTTTTTATGTTAATAGCCTCTTTCTTTTTTTTCCATTTTAGCAAATTATTTTAACAACCTTTTGAACATCTGGTATCAGGAGATGCGGCGTTGCAGCTGTTATATAGTACTATAAAAAAAAATGCTGTCAACATTATTTTTAGATAATTCCATCACACATTAATCATACATGGTTCATTAAAGGGGAACTTACTGATCATTTTACAACGTATTGGTAGATATAAAAAAATATGTTGCGGCTGGATTCATACCCCAGTGTTTTAACTGTAGTGCACAATAATGTGCTGCGTATATATGCATTGTGCTGCATTGTTATTAATTGTGAAGGACACCCTGGTGTATATACAAAACACATGTATGTGAATGCACGTGTGTTGCCCAAAACAGGTCATGTCCATTTTCATGCGTTGGGGCTCATAAAGGGCACAAATTATGGGATGCTATTCCTTCCAAGGATACCAATGATGGGGTACTATTCCTCCTACTGATACAAATGATGGGGCACCATTCCTCCTACGGGTGCCAATGATGGGGCACAGTTCTTCCCACTGATATCAAGAATGGGGCATTATTCCCCCTATTGATATCAAAGATGGGGCACCATTCCTCCTACGGATGCCAATGATGAGGCACTATTCGTTCCACTGATACCAATTATGGGGCACTATTCCTCCCACTAATACCAATAATGGGGCACTATTCCTGTTACTGATACCAGTGATGGGGCACCATTCCTCCTACTGATACCAATAATTGGGTACTGTTCCTCCCACTGATATCAAGGATGGGGCACTATCCCCTATTGGTATTAATGATGGGGCACCATTTATCCTATTGATGCCAATGATAGGGTGCTATTCTTTCCATTGACACCAATGATGGGGCACTAATTTTCCCACAAATACCAATAAGGGGGCACTATACCTGCTACTGATACCAGTGATGGGACACCATTTCTCCCACTGATACCATTGATGGGGCACTATTGCTCCCACTAATACCAATACCATTAATTTTGCACTGTTCCTCACACTGATATCAAGGATGGGGCACTATTCCCCCTATTGATATCAATGAGGGGGCACTATTCCTCCCACTGGTAGTAATAATGAGCACTATTCCTCCCACTGACACCAATGATGGAGCACCATTCCTCCTACTGATGCCAATCATGGGACACTCTTCCTTCCACTGATACCAATGATGAGGCACTGTTCCTCCCACTGATATCAAGGATGGGGCATTATTCCCTCTATTGATATCAATGAGGGGGCACTATTCCTCCCACTGATACCAATGATGGGGCACTATTCCTCCCACTGATACTGATAATGGGGCACTATCCCTCCCACTGACACCAATGATTAAGCACCATGCTTCCCACTGATACCAATGGTGGGGCAATATTCCTCCCACTGATACTAATAATGGGGCACTATTCCTCCCACTGACACCAATGATGAAGCACCATTCCTCCAACTGATGCCAATGATGGGGCACTCTTCTTCCCCCTGCATACCTCCCAACATTTTGAGATGGGAATGAGGGTCACCTACTAACAAATGTATGTAGGTATAGGACATGCCCCCCCCCCCCACCACACCCCTTTAAAGAAGAGTTAACCAAATCCACAAGGGTTTTTTTTCCCCCACTACTATTCCTTTATATTGGCTAATGTAATAAAATGTACAAATGCAGCAATTTAGAATTTGGATGAAAGGTTTAGCTCTGGGAAACACTTTTTGAAAGAGAAAAAGTGCCTTTTATATACAACTACTGTATATAGATCAGACCAAATTGAGGGACAAATGAGAAGGAAAGAGGGACAGAGGGATATTGCTTCAAATCAGGGACAGTCCCTCGAAATCAGGGAAAGTTTGGGGCTATGCCACTGATACCAATAATGGGGCATACTTCCTTCCACTGATACTAATAATGGGGCACTGTTCTTGCACTGACACCAATGATGGGACACTATTTCTCCCACTGACACCAACAATTGGGCACTATTGCTTCTAATCACAGGCACTAAGTACTGACCTCCAAACCCGAGACATTGTTTACTCCCACTGACGCTGGTTCATTTCCTACTTCCACTGGCCACAGTTCAGCTCCCTTAAAGTCTAAATGACAGTAAACTGGCCCTGTGTTTAGAAAGTTTGGAGACCCCTTTCCCTAAGGCTACATACAGACACACAAACATCAATGGTAAGAGGTGGCTGCTGGCAAGAATCAGTAGATTCGTGACAGAGGTTGAAACACTGCCTGTGTGCAAGCAACTGCTGCTGCCAGATTTGCACATTCCCTTTTGGACTCCTCCTCATTCTGTATGCTGCGTTGTACAGTACTACATTTCTGATTCCACATTGCCTCATTCTGTATGACATGCTCTACATTCCCTAATCCACTCCACCTCATTCTGTGCACTGTGACATTGATAAACAAAACCATGTGATCAAAGTGATGCAAAGCAGCATGGTTTTGTTAAAGGGAACTAACATTGTTACATTCAAAGCATGCTTGAAGTTATAATTGTCACCGTTGCTTGCGCTCTCAACTGAACTGTCACACCATCAAATGGGTGGTTTAATAACTGATCACATGTGCAGCACAAGGGCAACTACAGATCAAACAGAGATTAAAGCCTCGTACAAACAATCGTATTTTCCGCAGAAAAAAACTCAAACTTTTGTCCAAAGGCGTGTGCCTGGATTTTGTCTTGCATACAAACGGCAAGGAATTGTCAGCCAACAAACACGAACGTAGTGACGTACTCTGTGTTTTTTTAGATCTTTATCACCACCCTTTGGGCTCCTTCTGCTAATTTCATCTTAGTAGAAATTTGGTGAGTGTTGATTTGCGCTTTTCATTTTGCGCTTTTCATTTAGTGCTTTTAAGTTCATTTCTGAATGGCCGTTCCTCAACCAAACATGTTGCGCAATCGGAGGAGATAACGTGTTATTTATTATTGGCCTTGGAGTTATTGCTTTGACCCAAGTCCAGTCCAGGAACAGGAGGAGGAGGAGATCTTGGACCAAAAATTGGTTGCTTTATTAATTTTGACCAATTATGTCATATGCCTTTGCTGTGGGAGCTCCAGGAGAATAATCCAGATGATTTTTCTGAATTATCTCTGGATGACGGACCCCTGCTTTCACCAACTCTTGGTATTGTTGACCCCCTATATTAGGAAGCAGGACACATGCATGAGGCTTTTATTTAATTTTTTGGTTGAATAATAATGATTTGACTTGATATATTTTCTATATTTTTGAATGCATAGAATGCACTTTTTGGTTAAGTTCTATTGACAGATATCATGTCTAATTGTATTTTTTTTATTTTTTAATGCACAATAAAAGCATTGTGTAGAATAATACTTGGCTATGTGTTTTACTTCAAATGACAGTTTGGGAGTAGGCAGTTACATTTAAAAAAAATACAATGTAAAATTAACAAGAGACACCAACATAGTTGTATCTTTGATCTTATAAACTATGGGATAACGGTGTTGTGGTAACTTGCCCCCCAAAAAAAAGCATAATAATATTATTCTTGATATCACTAGAAAAAAACTCCTTTGAAAATTTGTGTGCAATAACTCCATCAGTATCACCAGCAAAGCAGCTTCATTATTATCCCATTAAAGAAGAAGAGAATGTGCGCTGCATTTCGAGATTTCATAATTTGCCACGTCACAAATGTTAATTCTCCATTACGAGCGCTAGTTTACAAGACTGACCACTTCTGACTCGTCCTTGCTTCCCAGCATGCGTGTTTGTACTTTGGACTTGTGTACACAAGCTCAGAAAATCCAACAACACACATTCGTCCGTCGAAAATTTTAAAACCTGCTATCCAACATTTGTCCGTGGAAAATCCAACAACAATTGTCCGATGAAGCGTACACACGGTCGGATTTTCCACCAACAGCCTGACATCACACATTTCCTGTAGGAAAATCCGATCGTGTGTATGAGGCTTTAGATGGCAGCTTCCTTGGTTGCAAAGAATAGGAGGATTTTGTTCTGCTTTAATAAACAAGGCAAAAAATCATCCACACCTATCAGATTTGGTGGGCAGTACCGCACACTGAACACAACCTATTCAACTGAATAAATCTGCAGTGTAATGCACACTGTAGCAGTGTGGTGGTTTAAGTTTTTAGGGTCTAAAACAGGTGCTGAGTGAGTGACCCCTTTTGTCAAATGCCCTTTTAAAGTGGAGCTCCGCCGATTTTTCTTCTTTTTTTTTTAAAGTCAGCAGCTGCTGACTTTTAAAATAAGGACACTTTTGCAGCGTACACACGATCAAACAAGCGGGTGGAAAAGTCCGGCAAACTCAAGTCCGCCGGACAATCCCCCCGTGTGTAGCATACTTTTTTGACCCGAATATACGGTGGACTTAGAATTCCGTGTTACACTCCAATCTTCCCGGCGGACTCGCCTTTCGGCGGACAATCCGGCCGTGTGTGTGCTAGTCCACCGTACTTTTGAAATGAACGGACTTTTCCCGCCCGGAGAAAAGTCGGCTCACTTCGAGCGGGTCTCCAGGTAGGCGGGGCCAGCGACGTCTCCTTGTATGGACTTAAAGGGGAACCCCAACGCCGAAAAAGATCGGCGTGGGGGTCCCCCCAAAGTCCACAACAGACCCTTGTTCGAGCACGCTACCCGGTCGGCCAGGAAAGGAGGGGCGAGCGCGGCCCCCCTTCCCCAAGGCACCCCCCATATTGAGGGCACGCGGCCTGGTACGGCTCAGGAGGGGGGGGGGCGCTCGCTCGCCCCTCCTTTCCTGGCCGGCCGGGTAGCGTGCTCGGACAAGGGTCTGTTGTGGACTTTGGGGGGACCCCCACGCCGATTTTTTTCGGCGTTGGGGTTCCCCTTTAAGTCCATACCAGGCGGCGGGGCCAGCGATGTCTCCTTCGTGGGCCCCGCCTACCTGGAGACCCGCTCGAAATGAGCGGACTTTCCTCCGCGTGTGTGGGCGAGTCCGTTCATTTCAAAAGTAGGGCGGATAGTACGGCGGACTTAGTACGCCGTATTAGTCCGCTGAAAAAGTGCCGTGTGTGGGCAAGTAGCCTGTTCGGAAAGTCCGACGGACAGTCTGGCGGGAAGTCCGCCAGACTAAGTATGTCGGACAGACGGCTACGTGTGTACGCGGCTTTACCTGTCCAAGGCGCCCAAGATATCGACACCCAAAGCCAATCTGTCCCTCGGCTCTCGGGTGCTGCCACCGCCATTTTCGGGAAGGGAATCAGGAAGTGAAGCCTTGGTTCCCTACTGCGCATGCGCAACTTGCTCTGCGCATTCTCACTGGTCCCTGCTGTATTCTGGAACATGTGTGTCTTCCAGAAGACAGCAGGGGGGACAGAGAAGACGCCTGGAAGTGGAAGCAAAATACCTGTATTAGACAAGTATATGCTCCCCCTGAAAAGTGCCAAATGTGACACCGGAGGTGGGGGAGGAATCCAAAAAGCGGAAGTTCCATTTTTGGGTGGAAATCTGATTTAAGAGAGTTTCATCACAGATTGCATTTCAGAGGGCTATTATTGTGAACACTTTTTCAATCCGTTGTCATCACAATACACAATTATAGGCCAATTTTAGCAACGGTGTTCATAGAAAAACTAAGTTCAAATAGTCCAAATAATCCATATGACGCAGGCACACAAAAAGCAACCAAAACTAAATGAGGTAACAAATATAAGCGTTTTATATACAAGCCTATGAACTTATCATAATTCAGATTCTTGCATTAGCCTAGTCATGACAGGTCCTCTTTTAGGCTCGATTCACATCTATGCATTTTGCTTTTGAGCGTTTTTGCAGTGCTTTTTGTGGTGCTTGCCACGTTTTTGGACACGTGTTTTTACCGCGATTTTGCCGCGTTTTGCGGTTTTTTTTACACTGTGGTTGCCTAGCAACCAGATATATACAGTGAAAAAAATGAAAAAAAAAACCCCAAAATGCAAATTGCGGCAAAATGCGTCAAAAAAGCGGTACTTGCGTTTTTGATGCAGGTCCATTGACTTCTATTACATGCAAAACACTGCATTTTGCATGAAAAAAGTCCCCGACCCTTTCCAAAAACGCAGAGGCACAAAAATGCATTGATGTGAACATGTTCCATAGGAACCCATGTTAAAAAATTTCCTTGCATTTCTGCAAAATGCATCAAAAAATGCGCTAGTGTGAATCGAGCCTTAAGGGGAATGTTACTTTAAAGTGAACGTTCCCCTCACCTTTCTCCTCCCCCTCCTTCACCATTATTGCATGCTTTTATTTTTATTTCTGGAAGCAGATACTGCTTTCTGACAGATACCCTCTCCCGCTTCCACATTTCTCGCCAAGTTAAGAACTGCAAATAAAAACCTTTAAAAAAAAGAACTGCAAAATATGCACCCCCAATACCCCCCCCCCCCCCCCCCCGTATCCCTCACTGTAGCCCCTGGATTGGTAAGTGTGTGTTTCAACCACTTGCAGTCCGAGCCAGTTCTGACATTTTTTGCTAGACAATTATTTTTAACCCCAAAACATGATATACTTTTTTTGCAGAGGCTCTAGAGAATAAAATGGTGGGTGTTGCATATTTTTATGTCACACAATATTTGCGCAGTGTTTTTTTAAATGCAAATTCTTTGGAAAAAATACACTTTAATGAATTTCAATGCACAAAAACATAATACAATACCCGGTTTTGGTAAAATATAAAAGATGATGTTATGCAGAGTAAATAGCATGTCACACTTTTGCGTACAAATTTGCGTACACCGTGGAATGGCACCAAACTACGACACCTAAATATCTCAAAAGGCAACACTTTAAAAGCCTTTAGGCTCCATTCACACTGGGCGTTCTGGATCGTGGGTCGAATCGCTGTGAGTCTGCCCACATTTCCAGAATCGTGGCAAAAAACGGAACACGTTTGTGATTCCATTATTTCTTAATGGCACCCCAAACCTGGGGTGATTTTTTTTCTGTGATTGTGCAAAAATTGCGCCTGCAAACGCTCCTGGATCTGTGCCAAGATTTGGTATACGGGCTTCTTTTTAAGTGTTTTTGGAGCGGAGGAACGCCCATTCAAATGAATGGTGTCATTCCAAAAATGCTCAAGTAAAAAAAAGAAAAAAAAAACTAAACAAAAAAAGTTTCTGCAGCTATCTCTGCAGAATGCCCAGGTTTGAATAGAGCCTGACAGGTTACTAGTTTAGAGTTACATAGGAGGTCTGGTGCTAGAATTATTGCTCTAGCTCTCATATTCAGGGGGATTCCTCATATGTTTGGTGCGATCACTGTTTATATATGCGTATGAGACCTATTTGCACAAGAGCACGGGGCAGTTTTGCCAACCTACCAGTTTGAAATTGACTGACACGACACCCAAAATTTACTGACACAGTCAAGTTTTTACTGGCATATTTAAAGCGGGAGTCCACCGGGACTCCGCGTTTTTTTTTTTTTTTTTAAAAGCCAGCAGCTACAAATACTGCAGCTGCTGACTTTTAAAATAGTGACACTTACCTGTCCAGCGCGCCCGCGATGTCGGCACCCGAAGCCGATCTCTAGATCGACACTCGAGTGCTGCCGCCGCCATCTTGGGTATGGGAATCAGGAAATGGAGCCTTTCGGCTTCATTTCCCGGTTCCCTACTGCACATGCGCGAGCCGCGCTGCGCAATGAGGACGGTCCCCGCTGCCTCTGGGATCTGTGTGTTTCCCAGCAGGCAGCGGGGCACTTGCGGGAAGGGGCGGGCACTTGCGGAAAGGGGCGTAAGTTACGCCCCTTTCCGCAGAGAGCTATCCCGGAAGTGGGTGCAGTTACCTGGATTATCCAGGTAACTGCACCCCCCTCCCCCCTGAAAGGTGCCGATTGTGGCACCGGAGGGGGGGGAGGGTTCCGATGAGCGGAAGGTCCACTTTAGGGTGGACCTCCGCTTTAAAAGTAAAAAAATGACAGTTTTAAGTGCAAATTTCAGTAGTTGGGCTACAAACAAGTACAATATGCAATTAGCAAAGTGATTTATGGTAGCTATTAAGGAAAAAACATATTACCTATTTTATTTTCAATATAGTAAATAAGTAGCTCAGGGACAAGAATTGAGAGAGCAAGGCCGCGTACACACGGGCGGACTGTTCGCCCAACTTTGTCCGTCCAACAGTTTCGGCAAACAGTCCGCTCAAAATTAGCATGGACGGACATGGCCACACACGACGAACGAACAGTTTGCTGAAACCGTGCGCGATGACGTGAACGGCACGTACGACGGGACGAAAAATATGACGTCCTATACACTGCATTATAGCTTTCGGCGTGAAAATCCTTTCTGAGCATGCGCACAACTTTGTTTGACGAACAAGCCTACACACGTGCGGACTGTTCGCTGAAACAAGGTTTCAGCGGACAGTTTTTCGGAATTTCCGAAAAACCTTGTCCGTCCAACTGTCCGCTGAAACTGTCCGCTGAAAGCCCACACATGAGCGGACTGTCCGCCCAAACACTGTTCAGCGGACAAAGTTGGGCGAACAGTCCGCCCGTGTGTACGCGGCCCAAGAAATTAGAATTGGCGGGACACACGCATGCAATTGACTCTCGTGCCCTGTACACACGGTCGGACTTTCCAATGGAAAATGTGCGATTGGATCGTATTGTCAGAAAATCCGAGTGTGTGTGGGCTCCATCTGACTTTTTCAGGCCGCGTACACACGGGCGGACTGTTCGCCCAACTTTGTCCGCTGAACAGTGTTTGGGCGGACAGTCCGCTCGTGTGTGGGCTTTCAGCGGACAGTTTCAGCGGACAGTTGGACAGACAAGGTTTTTCGGAATTTCCGAAAAACTGTCCGCTGAAACCTTGTTTCAGCGAACAGTCCGCTCATGTGTAGGCTTGTTCGTCAAACAAAGTTCCGCGCATGCTCAGAAAGGATTTTCACGCCGAAAGCTATAATGCAGTGTATAGGACGTCGTATTTTTCGTCCCGTCGTACGTGCCGTTCACGTCATCGCGCACGGTTTCAGCAAACTGTTTGTTCGTCGTGTGTGGCCATGTCCGTCCATGCTAATTTTGAGCGGACTGTTTGCCGAAACTGTTGGACGGACAAAGTTGGGCGAACAGTCCGCGCGTGTGTACGCGGCCTCAGTCGGAATTTCCGACACACAATGTTTGAGAGATGGATCTAAAATTTTCCGACAACAAAATCTGATCGTTTAAATTCCGATCGTGTGTAGACAATTCCGACGGACAAAGTTGCACGCATGCTCAGAATGAATTCCGAGATGAAAGCTATTGGCTGCTGGCCCATTTATAGTCCTGTCGTACGTGTTCTACGTCACCACTTTCAGAACGATCGGATTTTCTGTCAACTTTGTGCAACCGTGTGTATGCTAAACAAGTTTGGGCCAAAATCCATCTGAAAAAAATCAGACGGATTTTGGCATCTGAAAGTGCAACCGTGTGTATGTGGCATCACAGTGACACGGACAGCAGTGTGCAGCAGCACAGATGATGGTGGCACCTCACTAACATGACACCTCCCCTCCAGAGTTACAGTGACCATCTCTCTCCATGCCAGGCGGTCTCTTCAGTCCACTCTCGGCTTGCCTTCCCGTTCCGTAGACTTGCACATGAGGCTTCGGCTGCTTTGTTCCTTTGAACCATGACTTCACGCGACGCACTGCCGGCACAGTCTGAACACACTGTGGCAGGCACTCGGATGGTCTCAGCCAAGCGTCACAGCCATATTTTTTACTGGCAACCTTTTTCTCTTCACTTGCATTTACTGGCAGGAGAAAAGTGCCCATTTTTTACTGGCTGCCAGTAAAAATACTGGCAGTTGGTAAAACTGGCACGGGGGGATGGGAAATTTATTTTATTTTAATTTTATTTATTCATTTTACTTTGTACCTTTATTTATTTATTTATTTATTTATTTTGGTTCAACTTTATTGCTAATCACAAGGCATGAACAAAATTCCCTTTCATCTTACTTTTTCCCCTTTATTTATTTTAATTTTTTTTGGTTCAACTTTATTGCTAATCACAAGGCATGAACAAAATTCCCTTTCATCTTACTTTTTCCCCTTTATTTATTTAAAATTTTTTTGGTTCAACTTTATTGCTAATCACAAGAGATGAACAACATTCCCTTTCATCTTACTTTCTACCTTTATTTATTTATTTATTGGTTCAACTTTATTGCTAATCACAAGGGATGAACAACATTCCCTTTCATCTTACTTTCTATCTTTATTTTGTTTTTTACATTTTTTTGGTTAAACTTTATTGCTATCACAAGGGATGAACACCATCCCTTGTGATAGTATGGGCTGTTACAGCTCCTCTTTATGGGGAGATCTGGGGTCTATTAGACCACATTTCTCTCCTCTGGCCTCCAAAGCATCGAATCAAACTGAGATCAGATGCTTTCACAAGCTTATAATGGCTTGTTTACATGAGTCTCAAACCATGACAAAGTGACAAAAACCCTGTTGCTTCTGGTCTCTGAATTCACAAAATAAACAACACAATAAACAACATCAGTTCCTCTCACTGTGTGCCCGCAAGTTGATGCCACCGGTCACATCCTTACTGGACTCCCTGATCAGATGGGAGAGCCTGGTAAAGGTGGCGGCCTTGAGATGGGAGAACTTCTCCATCTACTTTTACCTTGTAGGGAACCCCTGGCTGAAAATAACGATACCAGGATCATGGTTGTAGTCTCAAACATGATCCCGGTTTATGTAGCAAATTATAAACTACCCAAACATATATGAAAAATAAAAAATCACTCAAATATATCAATAACTACTAGCGTCAACTGTGCTCTATATTGTGGCTTTACATAAATCACATCCAAACCTTATTAAAGAGGAAGTAAACTCTCCCACTCTGATGCTTCTTTTCATTTAGTCCATTATAATAAGTCATTATCAGACTATAGCCACTGTAATCCAGCCCAAATCGCATATTACTTACTGTTTAAAGAAACTTTAAAAAACTTGTTTCCAGGGGTTAGGCTGGTTATTGTTTTCTGAGTCCACAGTGGAGTTTTCTTTCCGCCCTTACATTGAGCACTTCCATTACTGTTAACCAAGCCTCCTTCTCAATCCAACATTTCTATGGCAACCCTGCTTCCCTGTTCATAGCTTACTTGTTTATTTCATAGTATTTACTTGTGCTGATGTCTAATGTTTCCCTTTGTCAGACTTATCAGCTTCAGCTGATAAGACTGCAGTAATAGCTGCAGTTTAGACTGTATGTGAGGTTACATGGTGTGTAGGAGGAAGCTCTGAGTGATTAGCAGAGTTCAGTGTTGTGCCATAGGAAGTCCTGATAACAGATAGATACGACATAGAGAATGTGCCTTAAATCAGGGGAGATCTGGGCATGCTCAATGACTTCATTCTACAGAACAACAAGGATTACAACAATCAAAGCAAGTAAGGAGATATCTACAAGCAGTGTTCATTAGCGTTTTTTATGCTGATTTACATGGGACAAAGTTGTGGGGGAGGGTTTACAACCACTTTAATACCACCTGAGCTTCCTGAGGACGCAAACGGAATTGCGAAACACGTAGAGGCTGCGGGGACCATTCACAACACGATTGCTGGTAGCAGGTGGACCAAAGAGAGGAGCATATGAGTGGAAGGCGTCACCTGTAGGAACATACATGCTGGCTTAGAGCGCACCCTAATTCATGGCTGGATAAGCTTAGTGTCGGCTGACACAGGAATATGTGAGTGCAATCTGTTTTAATTAATTTTTTAATAAACGAGTTGATAAATCTTACACTATGATGGTTATACATGTTTTTTATGAGTTTGAATAACCAGAGGATTGCAGACTGGAGAATAATCGGGTATAAGGAGTGGTTATCCGTTGAATGAACCAAAGGCGAGCTTCCATTTATTTCTGGTGAGTGGCCATTTCGCAAGGTGGTGGTGGCACGAAGGGTGAATTGCTGGTGTGGAGCTACGCACATGAACATAGGAAAATGTATTTAATTATAAACAGAGGAATTGTTGCTTTCACATTGAATTGTGATAGGGGAGGTGTACCCCATTTCACATATATATTTTGAAACTGAGGCTACATACGGACTTTATTTGTGTTGTCATTGTTTTGTATTTTTTTGTATGTTTTGTTTTGTTTGCCTTCCTAGGAAGACATATATATTTTCCTTGTTTTTGGTTAGTTTGTTTTGAAGCAAATTTAGTTGAATTGCACAGGTGGTATTAATAAGGTTTGCATGTGATTTATGTAAAGCCGCAATATAGAGCACAGTTGACACTAGTGGATATTGATATATTTTAATGATTTTTTATTTTTCATATATGCTTGTGTAGTTTTTCGCAATCCATAATTTGCTACATGTATTTCCCCTAATTGAAGGTTTTTTTTATTTTATTGCAGCACACCATTATACATTATAATTTGAGCGCCAGTATTTTTTCTTGCTTTTTCATGATCCCGGTTTAGCCACTTCAACTTTAGGTGGCCTGAAGGACAGGAAGTGGTTAAACCAGGGGTGCCCAACCTTTTGAAGAGAGAGGGCCACTTAAGCGACATGGTAACCAGTCGCGGGCCACAATGAGCGGAGTGGGCATTTGACAGGTCCGTGTCCACTCCACATATGCAGAATGGACACAGTCCGCTCTACTCTATGGGCCCTCTGATCCGATCAGACGGACGGGGATGGATTTCCTTCTTTTTTTTTTTTTTTTTTTTTTAGCGTATTGGATTGGAGGTAGGCGGGTGTAAATGAACATTACATCTGCCGCTCAATAGAGGTGAATGGAGGGTCCGAAAGGGGTTGGACCGATCATGTAAAAGGGGCCCAAGGCTGCTTTCACATTGATTTGCTGCGGTTTACCAGCACCGCGGGTGCAACGTAGTGCAACTGTGGCTTTCCTGTGGGTTAGCTGCACTATGCCATAGAATCCTATTATATACTGCAGGTACGATGCACTTTCTGAAAGCGCACCAAACCTGTAGATAATGACAGAAGTCTATGGCTCAGTGCAGGTCACCCGCAGGCGCATTGTGCTGCACCTGTGGATCAGTTTGAAAGTAGACCAGTAACCACTGCAGACAGATATGCCCATAAATATACTGCGATTTTAGTAATAAAATTACTTTTAATAACAGTCTTTCATTCAGGTATTGCTGGCTGTTGTTGTCCCAGGCGGATGCATTTGGTCACTCCATCACTCATCACTCTACCTGTGACAGGAGCCAGTGCTATACAGGAAGCATCAGCTTATGTGGCTCTGCTCTGCAGCCACTTGCTTCCTCTACTGCCAGCTTCATTCAAAACATGGATGCTCTGGGATGGCGGGTCGGCAAGCTACGCTCTGGGCTTGCCAACCTGCCATCCCAGAACATGAGGTCGCGGGCCACATCAGAGGGCTCTGCGGGCCATATGTGGCCCCCGGGCCACTGGTTGGGCACCCCTGGGTTAAACTAAGCAGCGACACCATTTTTTTCTAACAATGACTGTGGTCCCTCTTTAAGATGAGAGAGAACCAACAGAGAGCAGTTGGCTCTACAGAGAGATCATACAATGAATTTCTCAATTTCTTTTCAGGTATGATATTTTTAAATATTAGCAGCTCTTTCACATATTGTAATTTCACATATTAGGCATAAAGGTCTTTTCATGTATTTTCCTTCCCTAGCTACCATAGAAAAAAACAGCTGAGATTCAATTCACAGCCCGGTGCTGACTTATGTATGGGGTTATGAGTGACAAATGCCAAGGACTCACGCAAAGCAACAGCGCTGTCATTTTATATATCAATGCAGCCCGCGTCCCCCAGTGCTATGAAATGCACGTCAGTCTTCACATAACTTTGATATCCTCCACAGTCTGTCCATGGCAAACTGTAAGTAATGAAAGAGGAGGGAAAAAAAAGGACCGAGGACAGGATTAAAAAATGACACTTGATCCTTCACAAACCCTGTGCTGGAACAGTTTGAAAGTTGGCGTCCCACAGGCCCGGGCCGTAATCGGAGAAACCGTATTATTCTCGCCGATAGACAGAAACTTAGTGCCCCTCGTGACATCCTTCAATGTTCTGCGTGTCTCGGAAATTTTCCATTACTCTTGGCTGAATCTGTGCACTGAGATTTACTTTTTTTCTCCATTATTCCAAGTCATATTTCCAAGAGGAAGAACACTAGCCGAAAAGAAAGAAAAAAAAAAAAAAAAACTATCTATAAAAATATACATGTATTTATTAATACAGTATATATTACATACATTTACATAAATATGGGGTGACGTGACCACTTAAAGCATAGTTCCACTTTTGAGAAAAATAAATAAAATAGCAAACAATTAAAAAAATATATATATTAATATAGCATATACAATTGTTAGACAAGCCATATTGCAATTTACATAGAAAAGTGTCAGCAGAAAAGGAGTAGTCCATTGAGTCTGCCCACTTTTATTTTTTTTTATTTTTTTATTGTTTAATTTAAAGTGTTACTAAACCCAGCACCCTTCATTCACTATATCTGGTCTCCCACAGTACACAAACCATGGAAATGCAATTATTTTAGTAAATATAAACAGCTTTTCTCAACAGCAGTATATAGCAGTCTTGTGACTTCTATCAGTGTCTGGTTAAAGCTTGTAGGAGGAGTTTTCATTCTCCTCTGACCGTCCTATGAGGCTGCAGGACCCCTGACCCTCTGTCTGGACAGTGCTGATCACATGCACTCTCCCAAGAAAAAAAAAAAACTCTCTAGCAATACACACCTAACTGAGCATGTGTAGCTTATCCCCTAGCCTTTGTACTCAGATGATAGATTGGGGACAGTGGAAGAAGGGGATAATCAGAAGACAGGCTCAAACAACCTTTTTACACAATGCAAAGGTTCCACAGGGAGTATAACAGGCATGCTTTACTGCATATACCGACTGATTTTACTGTTGTGGGTTTAGTAACACTTTAAAGTTATTAAAAATGACCTTTTCTTTTTAATCTGCAGGGCTGTAGTTTTCTGTAAAAATGCAATATGGCAACCTGGAGGCGTTCTGTACACAGTAGCTGTATGAAACACCCCCTCAAAAATGTCCTGCTTGTGTTATTGCCTCACTGATTTTCCCAGAAGTCACATTTTTAGGCATCCTCTGGAATAAAAAAATCAGTTTTAGTGAGATACTTCTTAAGGGTTAAATACTTCTAAAGGGATGCAGACACTGCCACTTTCCTCATTAAAAGACTGAAGTGCACCAGGTGATTATAAGAAACCAGGCCCTCCCATTCAGAATCAGTCATCAAAGGATATGGGGAAACAAACAGTTATTTCTTCAGAGTAGGATAAGGTAAGTATCTGCTTTGAACTTCTTACAATCGGCATAGGGGATTGTTTTTTTCTCAACAAAATCTGTTTTAACACACATTATGCAGGCATGGTCCACTATTGTTACCTTCAGGAAACCTGCAGCCATTGCTGGAGAGCATAAAGACATGAAGTGCTGTAAAGAAGCTGCAGGAGATCAGCAGCAGCAATGAGATGGAAAATTGGCCATTAAAAACTTAATGTAATTCTTTATAATAAAATAATAAAGGATGCTATCTGCATTATGTGTACATACCTGGTTACATAAGTATTCAATGTTATCAACACCTGCACTCACTGTATTGCATGTATCAATAATACAAGATATCTAAAAAAAAATCGTTGCGCTGTCATTAAAGGTGCTTTAAAACGTTTAAACGAAATTCACACAGAATTAATAAAATTGAGTGCTATCATAGCACCAATAACCATAAAGTGCTTATACGTGCTTGAAAGGTTAATAAATGACAGTCCATCACGTACATACAGTATACCATACCATATTACTAGTGAATTACTAAATAAATATTATTATTTATAATACACAGCACTTTAGCAAGTTAAATGTCATTTTTAAAATGGTTTACATTCACCTTAAAGCGGAGTTCCACCCAAAAGTGGAAGTTCCGCTTTTCTGTCTCCTCCCCCCCAGTGCCACATTGGGCACCTTTCAGGGGGGAGGGAGGAACGGGTCCCCGTTTTTGACAGGTACCCTTTCCACCACTTCCGGAGACAGTGCTGCGGCGCCATCCTTCGGAAATTCTGCCCCTCCTCCTTACTCTGCTGCTGAGCCATTTAGAAAGCACACTTTGCGCATGCTACAGTATTTGTAGCTGCTGACTTTTATTTTTTTTCGTGGGGGGGGGGCACCTCTTTAAAGAGGAGTTCCCACAAAAGTGCTTCCTCCCCCCCACCTGTGCCACATTTGACAGGTTGCATACCTACCAACTTTTTGAGATAGGAACGAGGGACACATATAGTATGTAGGCCTAGGACATACACCCTGCCACCCAGCATTAGGGGAATTATAGAAAAATTGGTAAACCCACAGGTGCTTTTTTTTACCATTCTTATTCCTTTAGCCTGGCTTCTGAAAATTACAAATGCAGTCATTTAGAAATTGGATGAAAGGTTGAGCACTGAGAAACTCTTTTAGAAAGATAAAAAGTGCATTTTATATACAACTATATACTGTAGATCAGACGAAAATTAGGAACACATGAAAAGGAAAGAGGGACAGAGGGACTTTCTTCCAATTTAGGGACAGTCCCTCAAAACCAGGAACAGTTGGGACTCTGCATGCGTGCGGGGTGTATGCGCATGTTTACATTTGCATGTATGTGCAGGGAGTTGGAGATGCTTTTAAAATTTATTTTCTACGCTTTTTTTTTCAAATTTTTTTCATTTAACTTTATTGCTATCACAAGGGGGCTAACAATAACATCAGCTGGTTCAGACTCAACTGATGGCCTATAAAAAGGTTGTTTCATTACCAAGGTGTCACACAAGAAACATCTCATGTCTAAAGACCTATGCAACCTTATTGTTGCAAAACATACCGATGCCATTGGTTACAGAAATGTCTGAATGTTCCAGTGAGCACCGTTGGGGGATTATCAGAAGAATTGTCCAATGACCACTGCCAATGAGCTTCAGAAAGACCTGGAATTAGCAGGTATGATTGTTTTAAAGAAAACTATAAATAATGTACCCAACCGCCATGGCCTGTCTGCACGCTCACCACGCAAGAAGCATGTTGAAGCTTGTTTAAAATTTGCTGCAGAACATTTAGACAAGTCTGTGAAATACTGGGAGAATATAGTATGATCAGATGAGATCAAAATTGAACTCTTTGGGTGCCATAATACACACTAGGCTTGTGCAATTCGTTTCGTAACGAATCGAAATTCGGCCGAATTTTGCATCTTTCGGACATTCGGATGCATCCGAATGTCCGAATAAAAAAATAACGAATAACAACGAATACGAAAGAAATATAACAAATGAATTCGAATGAATTCAAATGAATTGAAATGAATTTGGGAATTCTTTAAAGATCTAATGAAACAAAAGGTCAGCTCAAAGTAAATATTATAGTCCAATCAGCTAATTAATTTTGTGCCGGAGGATGGATTACTGGCAAAGTGCATTCCTGAGAACTGAGTTAGAAGGGTGTTGTATTGTATTTGAGCCGAGGAGAAGAGACGTTGTCATTGTGTGTGTTAAAAGATTCAATAAACAAACGACTTTCCAAACTATGAATCATTATCACGAATGTCTATACATACATAAATAGTGAATTTCAATGAATACGAACAAATAAATTCAACACTCTACGAATAATAACAAATTATCCGAAAACGCATTAACGTAACATAATGAATATAACAGAACGAAATGATGTATTTTACGAATGACAACAAACCGAAACTAAACGAAATTTGCCGTTGTGCACAAGTCTAATACACACCATGCTTGGAGGTCAAATGGCACTGCCCATCACCCCAAAAACATCCCCCATACCAACAGGGAAGTTTGGAGGTGGGAATTACATGGTGTGGGGCTGTCTTTCAGCATTAGTGATGGACGAACTTCCAACAGGACGTTTCATGAACGCGGACCGTAACGTTCGCGGCGGGCCCCATTGACTTCAATGGGAGGCGAACTTCGCAAACCTACAGGTCAAATTTGCAGCCACAAAATAATTAATAGCTGTGCAAACATAGTCCCACCACATTGCCAATGACATAACACATGTATGAGGTGAATCTGGGATCGACAACTACAAGCCTTCTTTTTTTATATGGGAAATTGTTGTGACAATTCAGGACTGTGGAGTGCATGAAGGCAATGGAGGAGAGGGAAGGTCAGGGTAGGCAAAGAAGAGGGGGCAGGAGATGATCACCAGCAGCGTGACATACAGCAATGACACCTGCAGCGTGATAGAGTCATCTGACACCAGCACCGTGATAGAGAGCACTGACATCAGCAGCGTGACATACAGCAATGACACCTGCACCGTGATAGAGTCATCTGACAACAGCACCGTGATAGAGAGCGCTGACATCAGCAGCGTGACATAAAGCACTAACACCAGCACCGTGATATACAGCACTGACAGCAGCACCGTGATAGAGAGTACTGACATCAGCACCATGATATACAGCACTGACACCTGCACCGTAAGCAGCCCCAGGAGGAAGTCAGCATAGCACAGGGATGGTGGGAGCCCCTCATAATGAGCATAGCACAGGGATGGTGGGAGCCCCTCATAATGAGCATAGCACAGGGATGGTGGGAGCACCTCAAAATATGCACAGCAGAGGTACAGCCCCAGGAGGAAGTCAGCACAGCACAGGGATGGTGGGAGCCCCTCATAATATGCACAGCAGAGGTACAGCCCCAGGAGGATGTCAGAGGTCAGCAGTAGTGCACCTCAGCCCTATGTATTGTGGACCTATACCAGTCCTTATAGAATAGCAGACTGTACCTCACTCAACCCTATGTACTGTAGTACCCTATACCTTACCAGTCCTTATAAGGACCTCTGTGGAACAAGTAGGTTGTGTGTGAGTAATTAGCAGACTGTACGTCAGTCCCTATACCGATGAAGGACTGCTGCAGTATAGGGCAGCGGTCAGCAGTAGTGCACCTCAACCCTATGTATTGTGCAGACTGTACCTCACTCAACCCTATGCACTGTAGCACCCTAGACAGACCAAGTTACCAGTCCTTATAAGGACCTTTGTGGACCAAGTAGGTTGTGTGTGAGTGATTAGCAGACTGTACGTCAGTCCCTATACCGATGAAGGACTGCTGCAGTATAGGGCAGCGGTCAGCAGTAGTGCACCTCAACCCTATGTATTGTGGACCTATACCAGTCCTTATAGAATGGCAGACTGTACCTCACTCAACCCTATATACTATAGCACCCTACACCAGGTTATTACCAGTCCTTATAAGGAGCTTTGTGGAACAAGTAGGTTGTGAATGATTAGCAGACTGCAGCAGAAGGGCAGCAGTCAAGTATAATATTCTTTCTATATTTGGAAGAAAGAATATTATATGTGTACAAGCCTATTATCATACCACTGATACCAGTCCTGAAAAGAACCTTTGTGGACCTAATATAGTAACAGCTACTGATTAAACTGACCCTCACTGCCTCACACACTGCTTCCTGCCTGTCCCTATATAAACTGACAAAACAGAGGCTACTGGAACAATAACTGGAATAGCACTTTTGTGGACCTGATAGTAACAGCTAATGACTAAACTGGCTGTTCCTACAGCAGACACCGTCCTGTCCCTTTCTCTAAACTGACAAAAGACACTCAGGCTCCTGCAACAATCAGTAGCACAGCAAACCTATATCCTGAACTGTGAACTACACCTAACACCTATACCAGTCCTGAAAATAACTTTTGTGGACCAAATAGCTAGCGATTTGGGTCACTGCAATCTCTCCCTGCTCCACACAGCAACCTCTCCCTATAGTGACAGAAGAAAGAATGTAAAATGGCCGCCGGATCGGGTCTATTTATAAGTTAAGGGGAATGTCCAAGTGTCCATGTGCTGTAATGTCTCAATTGGCTGTCCTGTACCCCATGATGGATGTGTCATCATAGGTCAAAGTTCTTTTACACAGTAAACACGGAAGTCCGCCGGGCGAACAGCGCCAATAGTCCGCCGAACGGGTGGACCGCAAACAGCTAAAATTCGCTGCCAAACGACCGCCGGGCAAACCGTTCAGCCATCACTATTCAGCATACGGTACTGGCAAACTTCATATCATTGAAGGAAGGATGAATGGAAAAATATACCAAGACATTCTTGATAAAAATCTGCTGCCATCTACCAGGATGATGAAGATGAAAGGAGGGAGGGCATTTCAGCAAGACAATGATCTCAAACACAAAGCCAAGGAAACTCTTAGGCTCGGTTCACACAGGGGCGACTTGTCCAGGTGACTTCGCCGCCTGACGAGTCGCTCCCCGTTCTGTACTACGGAACCGTTCTCAAGTCGCTACGACTTAGAAAAAAGGTTCCTGTACTACTTTTGCGGCGACTTCGGGCGACTTGCATTGACTTCTATACAGAAGTCGTTTTGCAAGTCGCCGTTGAGGTTGCGGCAGGTCGCGGCAGGTCGCGGCGCTGCAAGTCGTGCCGCCTACTGTGTGAACCGAGCCTCAATTGATTTTAGAGAAAGAAAATAAAGCTGCTAGAATGGCCCAGCCAATCACCTGACTGGAATCAAATAGAGCATACATGGAAAGAACTAACAATCAGAGTTCATAGTTACATAGTTACATAGTAGGGGAGGTTGAAAAAAAGACACAAGTCCAACCAATGTGTGTGATTATATGTCAGTATTACATTGTATATCACTGTTTGTTGCAATCGTTCAGGTGCTTATCTAATAGTTTTTTGAAACTATCGATGCCCCCCGCTGAACTCACTTCCTGAGGAAGGGAATTCCACATCCTTGCCACTCTTACAGTAAAGAACCCTCTGCACAGTTTTAGGTTAAACCTCTTTTCTTCTAATTTTAGTGAGTGGCCACATTTCTTATTAAACACCCTTCCATGAAAAAGTTTTATCCCTATTGTGGGGTCACCAGAATGGTATTTGTAAATTGAAATCATACTCCCTTCTCAAACGTCTCTTCTCCAAAGAGAATAAGTCCAGTGCTTGCAACCTTTCTTCATAACTAATATCCTCCAGACCCTTATTAGCTTTGTTGCTCTTCTTTGTACTCACTCCATTTCCAGTACATCCTTCCTGAGGACTGGTGCCCAGAACTGGACAGCATACTCCAGGTGATGCCGGACCAAAGTCTTGCAGAGTGGGAGAATTATTACTTTATCCCTGGAGTTAATCTTCTTGCAAGTTTTCCACATCCTGCGGAGAAGTTACTACACTGCTTAGCTTAGTGTCATCTGCAAATGCAGAGATTGAGCTGTTTACCCCATCCTCCAGGTCATTTATGAACAAATTAAACCGGATTGGTCCCATCACAGAACCCTGGGGGACCCCATTTCTCACCACCATTCTGAGTATTCCCCATTTATCACCACCCTCTGAACTTGCCCTTGTAGCCAGTTTTCCATCATCCTAGGGTCCATGCCAATGGACCTTACCATGTACAATAGACTTTTATGGGGAATTGTGTCAAATGCTTTTGCAAAATCCAGATATACCATGTCTACGGGCCTTCCTTTATCTAGATGGCAGCTCACCTGAAGGTTAAATAGATTGGTTTGGCAAGAAAGATTCTTCATGAATCCATGCTGATTACTGCTAATGATACTGTTTTCATTACTAACATTTTGTATATAGTCCCTTATCATCCCCTCCAAGAGCTTGCATACTATTGATGTTAGACTAACTGATCTGTAATTCCCAGGGATGTATTTTGGCCCTTTTGTAAATATTGGTGCTACATTGGCTTTTTGCCAATCACCTGGTACCGTTCCAGTCAGTAGACTGTCAGTAAAAATTAGGAACAATGGTCTGGCAATTACTTGACTGAGTTTCCTAAGTACCCTCAGGTGTAAGCCATCTGGTCCCGGTGATTTATTAATGTTAAGTTTCCCAAGTCTATTTCTAATTCTGTCCATTTTTAGCCATGAGGGTGCTTCCTGTGATGTGTCATAAGGATAAACACTGCAATTTTGGTTACTGAAGCCCCCCGATTCCCTCATGAAGACTGAGGAGAAGAATAAATACCTTCACCATCTCCCCATCCTTTGTAACCAGATGTCCTTCCTCATTCTTTATGGGGCCAGTATGAGCTGTCCTCCCATTTTTACTGTTTATATACTTCTAGAATTTCTTGGGATTTTTTTTTTGCTCTCCTCCACTATGTGTCTTTCATGTTCTATCTTAGCTGCCCTAACTGCACCCTAACATATCTTGTTGCATTCTTTGTAAAGTCTGAATGCTGATGATGATCCCTCAGCCTTGTATCTTTTGAAGGTCTTCTCCTTTGCTTTTATATGCATTTTTACATTAAGCCATCCAGGACTTTTGTTGGTGCTTTTAAATTTATTTCCCAATGGGATGCACTGGCTAATACCCCTTTTTAATATGCTCTTAAAGCAAACCCATCTCTCCTCCGTGTTCTTTATTTGTAAGATTTTAACCCACTTTATATCTTCTAGCAAGGTTCATAGTTTAGGGAAGTTGGCTCTTTTGAAATTCAGTGTCTTTGTGTTCCCCTTGTGTTTACTATTTGTGTGATTTATACTGAAGCCAATTGACCTGTAATCGCTGTTTCCTAAAAGAAATAGACCCAGTGGAAAAAGGTACCTTCAAGATTTAAAGACTGTTTGTGTGGAAAAATGGGCCAAAATCACATCTGAGCAATGCATGTGACTAGTTTCTCCATACAGGAGGTGTCTTGAAGCTGTCATTACCAACAAAAGATGTAAAAAGTATTAAATACATTTCAGTTAGCGTGCTCAATACTTTTTCCCTGTGTCATTCCATTTCATTACACATAACTTAATCTCTGAACTTATTCGTTTTGGTTTCTTTGTATTTATGGATTGCATGGGTTGTTACCGGCATGTGGTGAAAATGTCATGTCATTAGCACCTTTAGAAATATATTTACCTAGAAAAATGGTGACGTCTTCAATACTTATTTTACTTGCTGTATGTACAGTATATATGCATGACGGTCAGCGCATTCAGAATAAATGTGTTGCCCTAATGCATGACGCCTTTTGTGTTAACACAATGCACAGGATGAATGAACCCGAACTCTTCCCCTCTCTATCCAAATCAAAAATAAAAAGTTTTGCCTGGAGTTGGGATTTAGGTTATTATCAGCCATAATTTGTAAATCCGGGCTTGCGTCTGTTTCCCTTTATGACCTTGCAATTCTGTGGCAAAGTACATGAAAATCTCCACTGCTGAGATAAATGGCGAGCTGCCTTTTCTTCTGTTAGTTTATCATTCTCCCGGCAACATTACAGCCATTGCCATCATTACATGCAGCGTCCTGCAAAGATAATCATGTTTTTTTGTTCTGCACTTAGCTGCACTCCCTGAACTTCTGATTTGTTTCAGAATTACAGGTGTGCTCAGAACGCTCCCTCTGACTGTTCGTGGCCAGTTTTCAAAGCCATGCTTTTTTTTTTTTTTTCTAAATGTGCCCCTCAATTAGAATGTTTTTGTTGCTTGGTTGTCAGCAGCTGTATAATTAAGTTATAACCCGTTACCGCGTGTTTTACTTTCAACACAAAGAAATAGGAGATACAAGGATAAAAGGCAGGCAACTTATTTTTATTTATTTTTCCTAAAATATCCACATGGCTAAATAAATAATAGCTTTTGTGTATTTAAAGTGAACCTGTCATTTATTACTGTTGTGTGACAGTTTGACTAATGGGCACTGATAGATGGCACTGACTGATGGGCACTGATAGGTGGCATTGATAGGCAGAACTTATGGCCAATGATAGGTAGCACTGACAAGTGACCAAGTGACTGGCACTGATGGCTGCCACTGATGGATGGCACTGATAGATGGCACTGGCAGATGGGCACTGATAGATGGCACTGACTGATAGATGGCACTGATAGATGGCACTTATGGGCACTAATAGATCGCACTGATGTCACCTATGGGCACTGATAGATGGCACTGATAGGCGGAATTTATGGGCACTGATAGGCGGCACTTATGGGCACTGATAGGCGGCACTTATGGGCACTGATAGATGGCACTGATAGGCGGAATTTATGGGCACTGATAGGCGGCACTTATGGGCACTGGTAGGCGGCACTTATGGCCTCTGATAGATGGCACTGATAGACGGCACTTATGGGCAGGCACTAATGGGCACTGAAATGCAGCACTGATTGGCAATTGCATAATAAATTACATGAATGGTGAGAGGAGAGGAAGGATTTTGCAATGCTATATGGCATATAGCATTGCAAAATCCTTCCTTGCCTCTCATCATTTATGTAATTTAACATATATTAAGTATGCTGCGATGCCCATATTGGTACACCTTATACTTGGCTGCAGTAAGCCAGCAGCGGACATCTTGTTACACCCAGCCCGAACTATATCGATGTCCGCTGCTGGCTTACTGCAGCCGAGTGCAGGGTATACCAAGATGGGCGTCGTGATGTTTACCCTCCGACGAGGACAAGGAATGTCACTTCCTGTACCCAATGTGCCCTGGTCATCGTTTTGGATAGAATATGCGGCGGCGCCCTACACCCCTGCCCCGGCCAGCTTACCTCTGTGTTCCACTGCTGCCAGACCGATCTCCACGCCGCCCTCTCTGCCCGCCGACTTCTGGTTCCAGGTATCGGATCAGGCATCAGGAGCATTTGTGCAAGTACAAGTACCTATAACGATACTGGTATCGATATCGGGACAACCCTAGTGGAGATTGTTGGAAGAATAACAGTAGGTAATGTAAAGTTATTTTGTACTGTGAACTATATATATATGCATTATATCTGTCTATACCAACAGGTGACGCTGCAGAATTATAATGTATAACTATGACATTATGTAATGGGAGGTAGTACTGTTTTTCCTCTATGTGTACTTGTTTGTGTTTTCTTCCTGTTCCATGATAAAGATATTCTCCATGAAAAATACAGTTATTCTCTGCCAACAAGAAGCTTCCAGCGCATCATTTCAGTACTCAGTTAACAGGTTATGGGCCAAGGCACCCCCAGGGCACCTAGGAACCCAGCAGGCACTGGAGCAAAAAATTCTGCATATCAGTGAGTGCTGTATACAAGCTGCTGAAAGATGGCAAGCAGTTCATATGTGGAGTTTGCAATCGCAAAGCTGAATAATGCCAGTTACCAGCTGTGGAAGTTTAAACTAGAAATGCTTCTTAGCTTCTTCAGTCGATTCAAACCCCCTTCACATGCACTCTCTTCCCTGTGACAGTAACTCTGAGCCCGGTAATTCTGTGATGGAGGAAACAGTGGACCACACATGTGCAGGGGTTTGAGAGCTCACTCCTGTGATGGTGGGGGTGAGTAGTAATGGCTAGGAATGTCCTAGCAACAAGGTAGGACAAAATGATGTAATCTCTTGGAGTTTTTTGGACAGATTTCAAGTGGTACGTAAATTGCCAATACAGTACTTATAGCAAGAGCCCCCCAACCATGCTCAACTGCATGTTTTTACAGCCCTCCAAACACAAGCAAAAAAGAAGACCTAAAATGTGAGATCTGATAAAATGTTAATTCACTGGTTGTTTTTTCCTCCGTCTGGAGTTCTCCTTTATATCTGGAGTTTTCCTTTTTTATAAACGACTCTTCCTCTTCTATTAATGACAGTATAGCGATAATTTCCTTTGTTTTGATGCCATTGTAACTTTTTACTGTAAAGCATTCATTTTTTTTAAACTTTTGCTTTCCTCGGCATGATAAATGAGCCCATTAGTATTTAAATTACCTTGCCAAGGCGCACGCTGTTTTTCAGGAGTACTGTAGCTGTGCAGAGTGCGTTACGTGTGGGAGGATTTCCATATTGCCACCTTTTCAAAGCAAGGAAAAAAATGGCCGTTTCAATTTTACTCTCAATGAAGGATGGAAATGGCATATTTGCTGAATGACAATGGAAACCGCAAATGCGTACATGATAAAAGGAGTGACATTAACTTTACTGTCTGCTCGCTTATTCCAGGGAAGGGAAATGTATGTTGTTCAGTTTCGTGTGTAAACCTTCCCCCACCAGTACTGCATATTCCACTTCCCGATACTATCAGCCTTATCCGGGCAAAAAGGGGCGCTTATTCTTAAAGTGGAGGTAACATCTGATAGATTTTTGCATGCCTGCAAGCTATCTAATAAGTACATGCGAAAAAGTTATCATACCCCTTGACATGTTCCACATTTTTCCATGTTACAACTAAAAACATAAATGTATTTTATTGGGATTTTATTTGATAGACCAACACAAAGAAGCACATAATTGTGAAGTGGAAGGAAAATGATAAATGGTTTTCTAAATGTTTTACAAATAAATATCTGAAAAGTGTGGCCTGCATTTGTATTCAGCCCACTTTACTCTGATACCCCTAACTAAAATCTAGTGGAACCAATTGCCTTCAGAAGTCACCTAATTAGTAAATAGAGTCCTCCTGTGTGTAATTTAATCTCAGTATAAATACAGCTGTTCTGTGAAGCTCTCAGAGGTTTGTTAGAGAACCTTAGTGAACAAACAGCATCATGAAGGCCAAGGAACACACCAGACAGGTCAGGGATAAAGTTGTGGAGAAGTGTAAAGTGGGGTTAGGTTATAAAAAAATATCTCAAGCTTTGAACATCTCACGGGGCACTGTTCAATCCATCATCTGGAAATGTAAAGAGTATGGCACAACTGCAAACCTACCAAGACATGGCCGTCCACTTAAACTGACAGGCCGGGCAAGGAGAGCATTAATCAGAGAAGCAGCCAAGAGGCCCATGGTAACTCTGGAGGAGCTGCAGAGATCCACAGCTCAGGTGGGAGAATCTGTCCACAGGACAACTATTAGTTGCGCACTCCACAAATCTGCCCTTTATGGAAGAGAGTCAAGAAGAAAGTCATTGTTGAAAGAAAACCATAAGAAGTCCCGTTTTCAGTTTGCAAAAAGCCATACCCAAAAAGCTGTAACTGCAGCGAAAGGTGATTCTACAAAGTATTGACTCAGGGGGGTTAAATACAAATACACGCCACACTTTTCAGATATTTATTTGTAAATCGTTTTGAAAACCATTTATCATTTTCCTTCCACTTCACAATTACATGCCAGTCTGTGTTGGTCAATCACATAAAAGCCCAATAAAATATATTTACGTGTTTGGTTGTAACATGACAAAATGTGGAAAAATTCAAGAGGTATGAATACTTTTTCAAGGCACTGTAGGTAAGTATTAAAAAATTGGCTTCAGTATCACTTTAATAATTTGCAGGAGTGTCCAAACAATTGGCCATATAGGCAGATGGTAGTAAAATTTGGCCATATACTGTAATGTATTTCTAGAGCATTATTTCTCAACCATTTTTCAGTCACTGCATTCTTTAAAATTCTGTACAATCACGAGGCATCCCATTCTAAAATGTAAAGAACTAAACAAATAGTTTTACATAATGCAGCAACAACCACACTTGTAGGACACCCAACATTAGGGTTAATTTATTTACAAAGCAAATACACCTTTGCACTAGGATTGCCACCTTTGGCTGATTAATGTGGTAATTAACCACTTCCGCCCTGAAAGGATTTCCCCCTTCCTGACCGGGCCATATTTTGCGATACAGAACTGCGATGCTTTAACTAACAATTGTGCCGCTGTACCCAAGCAAAATTTACATCTTTTTTGGCCACAAATAGAGCTTCCTTTCAGTGGTTTTAGAAGAGAGACAATTTTGAAAAAAACAATACTTTTTACTTTTTGCTATAATAAATATTCCCAATTTAAAAAAATATATATATTTTTTCCTCAGTTTAGGCTGATATGTAATCTTTCACATATTTAAAAAAAAAAACGCAGTAAGCGTATATTGATTGGTTTGCGCAAAAGTTATAGCATCTACAAAATAGGAAATAGATTTATGGCCTTTTTATTTATTTATTTATTTTACTAGTAATGGCGGCGATCTGCAATTTTTTTATTGGGACTCCGACATTGCGGCGGACAGATCAGACACTTTTGACACTTTTTTGGGGCTACTGATATTTGTACAGCAATCAGAGCTATAAATAGCCACTGATTACTGTATAAATGACACTGGCAGGGAAGGGGTTAACACTAGAGGGCGATCAAGGGGTTAAATGTATTGCCTCAGTGTGTTCTAACTGTGGGGGGGTGGGACTGTCTGGGGAGCAGATTGATCGTGTGTTCCTATATATACTAGGAACACACGATCTGTCTCCTCTCCCCTGCCAGAATGTTGATTTGTGTGTTTACACACACAGATCCTCGTTCTGGCTCTGTCAGGAGAGATCACTTGTGCCTGGCGGACATCGCGGCCACTGGGCATGCACATCGGCTCCTCAGTTCCTCAGTACCGCGGTGGGCGTATGCCCTCTATACCCCTTAAAGCAGCCACTGTACAGCTATGGCAATTGGCACAGGGGAGCCATTCTGCCATCAAACGACGAGCAGTCAGCAAACGGTTAAACTAACTTGGTGCCTTATCTACATTAAATTAGCCTCAGAACCTGTGTAATTAATATGTATTTGGGTTTAAAGGGATGAGATGGCAACCCTACTTTGCGCATTGGTACTGACTAGTATTCCAGCATTTCTTCTACCTCAATTTCTCTACCTCACTCAGCTAATGTGGCCCCAGTGCTGATGGAGAGAGGCAGGGGTTGGACAACCAAGGATGCAGGCATCTAATGTCTTTTTCAACTAATGGCATCAACAGTTCTTAAGATGCTAGCAGCTGGCCCACATGGCACCTAAGGTTGTAATGCTGCACAGCAAAAACCTGTGGCTTTGTGTAATAAAAAAAGCAGGCTTGATCCACTCACTGGCTTGTTGACAATTTGTGGGCAATTTGGGTCAATTTTTAGGCACTTTTCTAAGGCACCCCTGAAGAACCCATAAGGCATTCCAGGGTGTAACAGCAGCACCGTGGTTGAAAAAGGCTGTTCTAGACTAGAAAATGGAAGGAAGTAAAAGGAAGGTATTACTAACTTCTGATAATCAAGGTTTTCCTTTCAACCAGAGGCGTAGCTTGAAGCTTGTGGGCCCTGATGCAAAAGTTGACCTGGGCCCCCCCTACTACGTCCAACGTACGTGCAGATTCATCCACCACACGTCAAGATACTCAAAGCGGCTTAAGAGTTTTGAGTTCCCAGAGTTCCTCTTTACATCAGAAGACAGGGATTACCACTGGAGAATCAGAGGACAGGGACTCCTGGCAGGTCACTTGGCAGAGCTCCTTTCCCATCCCAGCACTGTATACAGCTCCCTCCTCACACTACACAAGGCTGAAATCACATTCCTTTACACACAGTCTGTCAGCCTTCACAGGGTGTATCTGGCTTTTATGTCGCCCTTCTGACCTGTGAAATTCTCTGGTCGGAACGACAGTGTAGTTACAGTAGGCAGATCATGGCTAACTGGCTGTATTGTAAAGGAATGTGATTTCAGCCCTGCGGGGGAGGAACAGTATAGAGTGCTGTAATGGGAAAGGAGCTCAGCAGCTGGGCATAGCATGAAGGGTGGAGGGGGTGGTCAGGGGGCAACTTAGATCTGGGAGGGAAAAGCCATGTGACACATAATATGGAGCCTGTAGCCCTTCAGAGGCCCCCGAGGAGGTGTTAGCAATTTCTGAAGGTTTCTCTCTCAGTGTTGGCAGGTGTTTGGGGAAGGTCACCTCCTGGAGGTGTGTGTTTTTTCATTTGTCAGGAAAGTGGGGTAAGTTGACATCCCTAGGTAGGGGGGGGTACAGAGAATCACAGCTGGTGACTAGGAGACACTGTGCAATGTCATACCTCACCAGTGACATCAGTCCCATTGTGGCTACAGGATGTCACTCTCCTCGTCTTAATTCACTGAGTTTGGTTACCATTCCATGTTACTAGCACACAGCACAGACACTTCCCCATCCTGGGCTGTTCTCACCTCATGCTCCTCTCCATTCAGCAAATGGCTTACAGCTTCTCCCCAGCCATTGGAACAGAGGGGTGTGGACTGTGGAAGGCAAAGTAGAAGCCCAGTACTGGATTGTGGCTGTGGGGCACTAGGGCAGTTCGGAGCTGGATTTTGTGGAGGATATGATAATATGACAGGGAGGCTGCAGGGGCCCCCTGGAGCTAGGGGTGGGGTTGCGATTGTGACCCCTGCAACCCCTTATGCTACGCCCATACTTTTAACTATTTTTACAGCTTTTTTTAAAATTCTATTAAAAAAGAAAAACAGCTTTGGGATTTACTTTGTTATCTTTGGATTGACTATAATTTCATAACCCGTATTTGTGATGTATTATATTCATCTACATAAGGTCATGTTTTTCAGTCCTCTAAGAGAAGCTGAATGGAGACCTTTCCAAACAGTGTTGGCGTAAAGATATTGCTAAGCAGTTGACCTTGGCTTCCTGGAAGACAGATTAAACCGCAGTCTGCCTCACCAAATGCTTTTAGCTTTATCCTTACACCCTCTCCATCCCTGTCTAAGTTTTTAATTGATCTCCTGAATCATTAGTGAATTAGTGCTACCTAATGGCACTTAGAAAGATGAACAGCAGTGTAGTGTTTCAAACCTATGGGAAGCTGGTTGTACATCTTTCTTTCTCTCTTTCTTCTCAAAAATAGAAGCTGACCAAGGACAACACTTCAAAAGAAAAAAAAAAATCTGCAACAATATCACCCATAATTAACGAACACAAGCAAGATAAACAGAAAGTGATAATGGACATTAGGCATTAAATTGCCATCAATAATAATAAATCTGTATTTCAAAAAGATGGCACAAATTGTTTGAAGTTTAATTTGTAATCCGCAGCCATTCATGATAAGTTTTCTTAAATAATTAATCTAGCCGGGCCAGACAGTAATATGATACAGCGGCAATGTAGGTGATTAACCAATAGAGGGAAATGTTTTTATGCAATAAATAAAAGGTAACAGTTTGACATTTCAAATTAAATGAAAACAATTTAGCAGTTTCCATATGCCATGCCATGTGACCGCGTTGATGCTCGCTGCTAAAATATAATTGAGAATTGTTGTTAGTAAACAAAAGGATGGGGAGATGGCATACGACCTAAATTTGGCATTTCGATGTGTGATATTTAACGTGATTAAATTACAATTAATTCTTTATTTGAAAATTAATTAATTTGTTTGTTGCTTTATGGCTTAGCCCTTTTATGCCATCCTTGCTGAAGAAGCTTAAAGCTGACCTTGCATGGCAAATAGAAGTTATGCTTTTTTAACAACCTCTTGTCCCTAACACAAATGGCTTAAAAAAACAATGTGTAAACAAATTCTTTGCCCAATTAAACAGAATATAAAAAATCAAATCTTCAGCCCTGGCCTACTATGCTTTGAGGAGGCACTATTGACATCATTTGGCCTTCAGGCAGAGTTGGGAACTCAATATCCCGCAATAATACAATCTTGCAATGGGCTGGAGTGCATTCTCATGGGATTTCGAGCTCACAGCTCTGCTGGAAGGCCAAGTGATGTCACCCTGGTTTCCTGGTAGTGTGGGAGGCCCGGGCCAAAGAAAGTATTTATTTTATTTTGTGCAAACAGTTTGTTTACCAATGGCTTTTGAAGCCATATGTATTGGAGGGGGCTGTCAGAACCTGACTGATGCTCATAGCTCTCTCTCTCTCTCTCTTTCTCCTTTATATACACTAGATTACCAAAAATATTGGGACATCTGCCTTTGCTCACACATAATGTTTATTGGAATCCCAGTCTTAATCTGTAGAGCTCAATATTGAGTTGGCCCACCCTTTGCAGCTATAACAGCTTCAACTCTTCTGGGAAGGTTGTCCACAAGGTATAGGAGTATGTCGATTGGAATGTTTGACCATTTTTCCAGAAGTGCATTTGTGAGGAAAGGCACTGATGTGGACGAGAAGACCTGGCTTACAGTCTCAACTCATTGATTAATTCATCCCAAAGGTGTTCTATCGGGTTGAGGACGGGACTCTGTGCAAGTCAGTCACATTCCTCCACCCCAAACTCGCTCATCCATGTCTTTATGGACTTTGCTTTGTTCACTGGTGTGCAGTCATGTTGGAACAGGAAGGGGCCATCCCCAAACTGTTCCCACAAAGTTGGGAGCATGAAATTGTCCAAAATGTCTTGGTATGCTGACGCCTTAAGAGTTCCCTTAACTGGAACAAAGGGGCCAAGCCCAATCCCTGAAAAAGCAGAATACCATACCAAAATATCCCCTCCACCAAATGATTTGGACCAGTGCACAATGCAAAGTCTATAAAGACATAAATGAGCAAGTTCGGGTGGAGGAACTTGACTGGCCTGCACAAAGTCCTGACCTCAACCCAATAGAACACCTTTGGGATAAACTAGAGCAGAGAGTGCGAGCCAGGCTTTCTCGTCCACATTAGTGCTTGATCTCACAAATGTGCTGCTAGAAGAATGGTCAAACCTTCCCATAGACACACTCCTAAACCTTGTGGACAGCCTTCCCAGAAGAGTTGAAGCTGTTATAGCGGCAAAGGGTGGCCCAACTCAATATTGAACCCTACAGACTAAGACTGGGATGCCATTAAAGTTCATGGCGTGTAAAGGCAGGCGCCCCCAATACTTTTGGTAATCTAGTGTATGTGAGCTGACTGATGCTCAGGGCTCTCTCTCACTCTCTAAAGGGCCTACATGTCAGGACCCAAATCACCTACTGGTGGTACTGTGGTTTACAGAGCTGAAGTGAGTAGTATTGGTGGTCACCAGCAGGTGTCTCCCAGTAGCCAGCAGATTCCTTTAATTAGTTAACCTGATGCTGGTTGCTGGGAAGATATGAAACCCTTCCATGGCTTCCTTTAGCACCTCACAGTTTTGTCTGTGTGCCATGCACCTGGTTTTTGATGGTTCCTGATCCTGATTCCTACTGTGATCCTGTTCCCGTACGTGTCCAATAACTGCATCCTGTACCCGGCTGCCTTATATTTGCTCCCCTTGATCCTGATCCCAGTTGTGGTTCCTTATTGTCTCTTGCATTTGCTTCCTTACCCTGTTTATCTGTGCTTCCCCTTTGTTTATATATATTGTAGTTTAGTTAGGCTGCTAGTTAGGTATTCTATCATTTGGTTCACTGTTGACATACTGTATATTTTCCCTTTTGCTGTGTATACTGTTTGCTGGTGTTGGATGGGTTTTTGTTTTATTATTATTTCCTACTTTATTTATACACAGTCTGTTCCCAGCTTCATTAAATGTGTCACACTGATCTGGTCACTCCTTCTGCCAGCACTTGCTACCCTAACACTACTGCTAGGTGAAAATGCTGAGTGCTGACAGAACACTCAAAATGAATAATAAATGTTATTTTATATAGTGCCTATAAAGGTAGAACTACACATGATTAAACAAAGGACAAAAGGGACAATTAAGTGAAAGCTTGTCTAAAAAAAATAAGTTTTAGATTTGTTTTACACTACTCCTATTAGGCAGCTACTGTATGCTAAAAGGTACATGAGCTGCCTGTTTTATTGGCAACCGTTTTAGGATGCACCATGTTAGTCAGAAACTGACCTACGTTTAGAATGTTGCTTGGACAAACAGATATTTAGTTTGTATTATGCAATGGATTTGCTGTGCAAATCCCTCCTGCATTAAATTGGCTTGTTTGCTGCCTTGCTGCATAAAAGGACATAACAAACCTGTATGAGTTGTTCCTTTCTGAGCAGAAGTACCATGCGATCCATTTATAGTGAGCCTTCAAAAGTAGTGCATCTAATGCCGCGTACACACGATCAAACAATCGGGTGGAAAAGTCCGGCAAACTCAAGTCCGCCAGACAATCCCCCCGTGTGTAGCCTCCGGCAGACTTTTTTGACCCGAAAGTACGGCAGACTTAGAAAGTAGTTTTGCACTCCAATCTTCCCGCTGGACTTGGATTTCGGCGGTCAATCCGGCTGTGCGTATGCCAGTCCGCCGTACTTTTGAAATGAACGGACTTTTCCCGCCCGGAGAAAAGCGCTCATTTTGAGCGGGTCTCCAGGTAGGCGGGGCCCGCGAAGGAGACGTCGCTGGCCCCACCACCTGGTATGGACTTAAAGGGCAACCCCAACGGCGAACAAAAACGTTGTGGGGGTCCCCCAGGTCCACATCAGACCCTTGTCCGAGCACGCTACCTGGCCTGCCAGGAAGCGTGGGGACGTGCGAGCGGCCCCCCACCCCCAAAGCACCTTGTCCCCATGTTGATGAGGACAAGGGCCTCTTCCAGACAACCCTGGCCGTTGGTTGTCGGGGTCTGCGGGCGGGGGGCTTATCGAATCCGGGAGCCCCCTTTACTAAGGGGGCCCCCGGATACCGGCCCCCCACCCTATGCGAATGAGTATGGGGTACAATGTACCCCTACCCATTCATCTGTGAAAAAAAGCACAAAAAAACACAACACAGGGTAAAAATAGTTTTTTGCACAGCTCCGGGGGTCTTCCGTCTTCGGGGGTCTTCTCGCCGGTCTCCTCCGCTATCTTCTGCTAGCTCTTTTACTAGCGGAGGAGCCTGGCTTACTTCCTCGACCGCCGGCCTCTTATTCTGACTTCGGGGTCTTGTCCCCCTCTTCGGTTCTTCTGCCGGGCCACCGCGCCTTCTTATAGCTCTTTTACAGGTGGTGGCCCAGTCTTCTCTCGCCGCTGTCGTCGCCGCCTTCTGTTCTTCTCTTCTTCTCTTCAGATGTTGACTCGTCGCTCCCTCTGCTCACAATGACGGGGACCGGGCGCGCAGCGACTTATATAGGGACATCATTGCTGTCGGATGATGTCCCCGCCTATTATGATGTCACAGTCCCAGCATCCTCTGGGACTGTGACACCATAATGGGCGGGGACATCATCTGGCGATGTCCCTATATAAGTCGTCGCGCGTCGCGTCAGAGCCATTGTGAGCGGAGGGAGTGACGAGTCAACATCTGAAGAGAAGAAGAAAAAAACAGAAGGCGACGACGACAGCGGCGACAGAAGACAGGGCCACCACCTGTAAAAGAGCTATAAGAAGGCAGGGTGGCCCGGCAGAAGAACCGAAGAGGGGGACAAGACCCCCAAAGTCGGAAGAAGAGGCCGGCGGCGAGGAAGAAAGCCGGGCTCCTCCGCTAGTAAAAGAGCTAGCAGAAGATAGCGGAGGAGTCCGGGGTGAAGACCCCCGAAGACGGAAGACCCCCGGAGCTGTGCAATAAACTATTTTTACCCTGTGTTGTGTTTTTTTTGTACTTTTTTTCACAGGTGAATGGGTAGGGGTACATTGTACCCCATACTCATTCACATAGGGTGGGGGGCCGGTATCCGGATTCCGATAAGCAGACCCCGACAACCAACGGCCAGGGTTGTCGGGAAGATGCCCTTGTCCTCATCAACATGGGGACAAGGCACCCCCCCTGTTGAGGGCACGCGGCCTGGTACGGCTCAGGGGGGGGGCGCTCGCTCGTCCCCCCCCCTTTCCTGGCCGGCCGGGTAGCGTGCTCGGACATGGGTCTGATGTGGACCTGGGGGGACCCCCACGCCAATTTTTTGCGGTGTTGGGGTTGCCCTTTAAGTCCATACCAGGTGGCGGGGCTAGCGATGTCTCCTTCGCGGGCCCCGCCTACCTGGAGACGCGCTCGAAATGAGCGGACTTTTCTCCACGTGTGTGGGCGAGTCCGTTCATTTCAAAAGTACGGTGGATAGTACGGCGGACTTAGTACGCCGTATTAGTCCGCTGAAAAAGTGCCGTGTGTGGGCAAGTAGCCCGTTCGGAAAGTCGGACGGGAAGTCCGCCAGACTAAGTCCGTTGGATAGTCGGCTACGTGTGTACGCGGCATAAAACTTTTGCTGCAGTGCAGTGTGATTTGAGCCTATTCAAAATGAATGGGCTCAAATCGCACCTCACTGAACCGCATGTGAATCGAAGAGGAGCAAGCAGTGCATCCCTGTGCGATTCCCAGTGTGAACTGGACCTAAGACAGGAAGTTGCTGACACTTTCACTGGTGAAAATAAAGGGCAAAAAATAACTAATGCAACCACCACATCTAAGGACTAGTAAGAGGCAATGTAAAATTTTGTTTTTGGGTTTAGATCCACCTTAAAGCTTTTATAAGATTTGTCTGCTTCAACCTTTTACCCCAGCAGAACTTGTACTTGTAGACTCAGGTCTCAGGAAACATGTGCTGAAATCAATTAATTGGGAAGAATGTCCCTTACATTGGTGGTCAGTGGGAAGGATGCCCCTTACATTGATTATCAGTGAAATGGATGCCTCTTACATTGGTGGTCAGTGAGAACAATGCCCCTTACATTGGTGGTCAGTGAGACGAAGGCCCCTTACATTGGTGGTCAGTGAGAAGGCCCCTTACATTGGTGGTCAGTGAGAAGAAGGCCCCTTACATTGGTGGTCATTGAGAAGAATGCTCCTTACATTGGGGGTCAGTGGGAAAGAATGCCCCTTACATTGGTGGTCAGTGAGAGCAATGCACCTTAAAATGGTGGTAAGTGGGAAGAATGCCCCTTACATTGGTGGTCAATGAGAAGAATGCCCCTTACATTGGTGGTCAGTGAGAAGAATTCCCCTTACATTGGTGGTCAGTCTGAAGAATGCTCCTTACATTGGTGGTCAGTGGGAAGAATGCCCCCTTACAGTGGTGGTCACTGGGAAGAATGCTCCTTATATTGGTGGTCACTGGAAAGAATGCCCCTTATATTGGTGGTCAGTAGGAAGAATGCACGTTACATTGGTGGTTAGTAGGAAGAATTCCCCTTACATTGATTATCAGTGGGAAGAATGCCCCCTTACAATGGTGGTAAGAATGGCCCACTTACAGGCTGATAAAAAGATCTGTTATATCAATCTGCTTGCCCTGCTAACTGAGGTTGGGCCCAGAACTATGCAGGCACCATTAGATAGATGGTGATCGGCCCAAGGAACCGCTAGCAACCTCAAGGAACCAGGGTCGGATAAAGAACATCATGGGCCTGGTGCTGAGGATTTTGGTGGGGCTTTTTATAAAAATAAATAAAGGAGGGAGGATGAGAGAAAGAGACGGGGATGAGGGAGAGAGACAGGGATGAGAGAGAGAGAGAGAGAGAGAGAGAGAGGATGCGCATGAGCATGTGTGGGAGTGACAGCAACGAAGCCCGGTCATGGCAAGTGACTGAAGGCACAGAACCCTGAAGGAAGACCGGGTGAAGATGGAAGTGCCCATGAACCGCTAGATTGTCCATTGAGCTTAGTGCCTCTGACAAGAAGTGAGGAGAGACACTGTGAGCTCTTCCTCTCAATCTGCTGCAAACAGAGTGTGATGGCTTGTATTTAAACTGGCCGCTCTGTATGTAGCTTCTGCAAGGCTACGCAAGGAGCCTCATATTTCCGAAACCATAGATGATAGGAGCCCCATATTTTGATCAGTGGTGGGGTAGGTCTTCAGCTACCTAACCCCCAAATGTGACCCCTGGTCGCCGAGCCACAACCCTTGAAGTCTAATGGTTTTTTTTTGTGATTTTTTTTTTTCTGGCCAAATGGGCCATCTTAAGGTAAGGGGCCTGGAGCTGCAGCTCCAATAGCTCCTATGTTAATCCAGCCCTGCAAGGAACCCTAGTTGAGAATTGCTGTTCTATATATTATGTCTGGCCTGAACTAGCATGTCAAGAGTTTTTTTTTTTTCTTTTAGAATACTATAATATACCAACTTTTTCTTTACAGGATACTATAATATACCAACATTGTTAACTGGTATGTTAAACAAATCTGTTTTAAAAGCCGAAGTTCAGTTGTTGACTGCGATAACAAAACATATTTATTTATAAACTGGGTATGACCAGAAAAAGATGTTCTATAATATAATATACTGTAATGTAAGAGAGCATAGTTCACTATGAATGTATGTGTGAAATGGTAATGATATACTTCTGACCACCATTTACCTAGTTCTTTACATAGTTTATGTATTTCTTAGTGAGAAGATGAAGTAAGTGTAATGTATGAACATCATAGCATAAAAGAGACAAGGTCACAGTCTAAGTGCTTTCCAAGAAAGCATGAATTCCACGGTATTATAAATTATCTATATATCTTACATCTAGTGTATGCTATTTTCTATTATTCAACGGTCTTAAAGCGTATGCAAGAAATTGTGGAGCTCATACAGCCTGCCTGGCAGTGCCCCAGCTCTGCATCCCTTTGTCCCACAGGGAAGGGACTTTAAATAATCTATTGCATGCATAGTATTGCCCGTGTAGCACTGACCCCCGAAGGAGCGGCTGAATTTATTGGGCTAACCGTTACCTTCTTCACCTCATATGCGTCTAGGGGTTTCCCGAGGTAGATGGCCCAAAAACTGCAGAGACTGACGACAGATCCACTTAAAGGGATTTTTATTTGCAAAAAAAAACAGTTAGTAACACAGTCTCTCAACATAGGATCAGAGGGTTTAAGTGAAAAGTCCAGGTACTCTTAGCATCAAAATCAGTATGAAGAATAACTCTCTTGCTTTGAATAAATCCAGAGAATAGCCATTCACAGCTGGATCCTCACCCTAATTGGATGAAGTCCTTCTCTCACCAGGCCTAGCAGCCAACAAGGTACTTGAGTTAGGAACAAGTCTCTGCCACAGACTTTGTTATAGAACATGTAAAGGAAACTTGAAAACTTGTAGAACACTCATGTGGTACCGGTATCTTGCAGCCTGTCCGGCGATACCACACGAGATTTTTTATTCACTTGGGTCCTTCAGCTTTTCCAGGCTCTTGTTGAGAAGCCAGCCCTTGCGTGGCCTTCTCCCGAAGAGTCCTCCCCTGGATAACTTCACAGTTGCTGGGCCTCTCCACTAACTGAGGCGGCACCGGACCACCTCTTAATCCTTCTTTCAGTTTCCTCGCCTCGGACTAGCCAGCCCTGAGATGTAAAGTTGGGTGTATCTTGGGGGCTGGTCAGCAGGACCAGGACCATGCAGTCAGAACATACTTCTGGACCAGAACCTGTTTAAGTACCTCCTCCCAGAAGGCACAGCAAGAGAGACACTCTGGTTCAGAGAGAAAAAGTAACCCTAAAGCACCCAACACGACTGTGTTTCCATACCTGCCAGAAGGGACAGCGCCCCCCATGGCCAGGCAGAACACTCTTCAGTCCAGTCAGACTGATGCTGAGGTCAAAATTTAGAGTAATCAAACCCAAACCAAACTGCGGTTTAAGGATAATATTACATTTCAAAAACATATAGTGCATGCTCTTCAGGAGCAGGCGCTACACCCACATCTGTGGCTACCACCAATTAAATAAATGTTGTCCAGCCCCATCAATTCAGCAGCATTGGCCGGGGTTAGAGAAGGGACTATGTACTTATTTTTGCAATCAGACAGAGTAATCCTCCATGCCGAGGTTGCGGACAATTCAATTAAAGTTCCAGTCTTTTTTAGCAGATTAACATTGAAGAAAAGGCTGAAATTTTTATTTAATTGTCAGGAACTCTGGCATGGAGGGTTGCTTTGCATGCTCTCAAAAAATTGTAAATAGTCCCCTCACTGATGGGGCCTGGTTATTTAATCATTGGGAGCCACATCCTGTGGGATTACTCTGTATGCACTCAAAGGTATTAAAGAGCCCCCTCTGTGCCCTTGGGGCCCCCTGATGAATTGATGTGGTCCGGGCCCCGGCCCAGTACAAGGGGCAGGCTCCCCCTCCCTGAGTGTATGTATTGACTTAACTTTTTTTTTTCAATAGTATTTATTGGTATTTAACAATACAACATACATGAAATTCTGTTTGCGCAAATAAATCCATCAATAGTGCTACAATATCCAAAGTTTACAAAAGTGGATAAAGAAAAAGAACCAGTAAGCTTAAAGAAGAAGTAAACCCTGATGAGTTTACTTCCTCTTTGATTCCCTGCAAAGGTAAAGCATAATGGACTACTATGCATCGCATAGTAGTCCATTATGTCTCACTTACCTGACACAGGAGCCAGCGAAGTCAACGCTGTCCCCTGTGGCCCGGAGCATCCATCTTCTTGATGGGTCTCACTGCTCCGCCGCTGTTATTCGGCGAAGCAGTCACTCCTGCGTATGCGCATGGGAGCTGCCACTCGTGGCATATCGGCATTGACAGCGGCGCGCTCAGTGCGCCTGCGCGCCACTGTCTACGGCGCATGCGCCGTAGACAGTGGTGCCTGTCTTTCGGCAAATATCTCCTAAACTGTGTAGGTTTAGGACATATTTCTTGGACCTACAGGTAAGCCTTAATCTAGGCTTACCTGTAGGTCAAAGTTGGTTGTAAGGGTTTACAACCACTTTAAACTAGAGGAGCAAAGGCTGGGTATATCTCTAAAAAAAGAAAAGAGCAAAGAAGTCTACAAAAAAGAAAGCGGGTAGTATTGACCCAACTTTTATGTTTTGGATAGAGTAGTTAAAGGGTATGCACACCTTAAAAATTAACTTCTATTATTTGGCTGCTTTTCGCCTGTTTAATATACTTTACCATTGAATACAAGTTTGTATATCAGTTTGGTAAATGCCAAAACACCTGTTGATCTTGCCAGGAATCTTTCTATCTGGTAACTGCCTGTGCTCTTATCAGTTATATTGTTTCTGGTTATCTCTGAGAATTGGCAAACCCCATTTATTTATGTCAAACAAAAGAGGAGGGTAAGGCGGTGCAAATTTCTTTCATCCATGGGTTGTAGGGAAAAAAATGCACGTTTCCCCTAACAACACAGACACAATTGTCTACTCCCAATGGGGGGGAGAGGTCAGTCGGGGAAGCCATCACTGCTATAGCAGAAGCTAGTGATAACCGCAAGGGAATCTGGATGGCTGGTTGTACCCAAGTTGATTGATTGATCAAATTGGTACATTCAGGCTGCCCAGTAATGGTTCAAATCTCAGGTGGTTCCTGCTGAACTGGCCAAGATTCAAACCGTGTGTGGCCGGCCTAAGTGCTGTCAGTCTAGGACAGAATGGGGGGATTTACTGGAAAGTGCAAAATCTAATGCAGGCTTCCAGTTATTATTGTCAAAGCTTAGTTGCAGTGAAGTTACAGTGCCTTGAAAAAGTATTCATCCCCCTGGCTTTTTACCTATTTTGTTACATTACAGCCTTTAGTTCAATGTTGTTTTAATTAATTATATGTGATGAATCAGAACACAATAGTCTAAGTTGGTGAAGCAAAATTAGAAAAATATATAGATAAAACTATTTTTCAGAAATAAAAATCTGATAATTGGCATGTGCGTATGTATTCACTAGTGATGGCCGAACGGTTCGCCCGGCGGTCGTTTCGCGGCGAATTTCCGACATTCGCGGTCCGCACGTTCGAACGCCTTTTTCCGTCGTTCGCCGCGGCGGACTTACGTGTTTAATGTATACAAGAACTTTAACCTTTGGTGACACGTTTATCATGTGATACAGGACAGCCAATTGAGACATGACAGCACATGGACACTTGTACATTCCCCCTAACCTATAAATACACCCGATCCGGTGGCCATTTTACATTCTTTCTTCTGTTACGATAGGGACAGGTTCCTGTGTGGAGTAGGGAGAGATAAACCACTAGCTATTTGGTACACAAAAGTTCTTTTCAGGACTGGTATAGGTGTTAGGTGTTGATAGGTTTGCTGTGCTGCTGATTCTTGCAGCAGCCTGAGTGTCTTTTGTTAGTTTAGAGAAAGGGAAAGGACGGTGTATGCTACAGGGACAGCCAGATTAGTCTTTCATCATCATCATCATCATCATCATCATTAGCTGTTACTATCAAGGTCCACAAAAGAGCTGTTCCAGTAACCACTAATCGTTCTCTTTTTTTGCCAATTTGTATAGGGACAGGAAGGAAGCAGTGTTGTCAGGCAGTGAGGGTAATTTTAAAGACTTGCTGTTATTATTAGTTCCACAAAGGTTCTTTTCAGGACTGGTATCAGTGGTACAGTAATAGGCTTGTACATGTATAATATTCTTTCTTCCAAATATAGAAAGGATATTATACTTGACTGCTGCCCTTCTGCTGCAGTCTGCTAAACATTCACAACTCACTTGTTCCACAAAAGTTCTTATAAGGACTGGTAACTTGGTATAGGGTGCTACGGTACATAGGCTTGAGTGCGGTACAGTCTGCTGTTCTGTAAGGACCGCTATCGGTCCACAATAGATAGGGTTGACGTGCACCACTGCTGACCGCTGCCCTATACTGCAGCAGTCCTTCAGCGGTATAGGGACTGACGTACAGTCTGCTAATCACTAACACACAACCTGCTTGTTCCACAAAAGTTCTTATAAGGACTGGTAACTTGGTATAGGGTGCTACGGTACATAGGCTTGAGTGCGGTACAGTCTGCTGTTCTGTAAGGACCGCTATCGGTCCACAATAGATAGGGTTGACGTGCACCACTGCTGACCGCTGCCCTATACTGCAGCAGTCCTTCAGCGGTATAGGGACTGACGTACAGTCTGCTAAACACTAATACACAACCTGCTTGGTCCACAAAAGTTCTTATAAGGACTGGTAACTTGGTATAGGGTGCTACGGTACATAGGCTTGAGTGCGGTACAGTCTGCTGTTCTGTAAGGACCGCTATCGGTCCACAATAGATAGGGTTGACGTGCACCACTGCTGACCGCTCACCTATACTGCAGCAGTCCTTCAGCGGTATAGGGACTGACGTACAGTCTGCTAATCACTAACACACAACCTGCTTGTTCCACAAAAGTTCTTATAAGGACTGGTAACTTGGTATAGGGTGCTACGGTACATAGGCTTGAGTGCGGTACAGTCTGCTGTTCTGTAAGGACCGCTATCGGTCCACAATAGATAGGGTTGACGTGCACCACTGCTGACCGCTGCCCTATACTGCAGCAGTCCTTCAGCGGTATAGGGACTGACGTACAGTCTGCTAAACACTAATACACAACCTGCTTGGTCCACAAAAGTTCTTATAAGGACTGGTAACTTGGTATAGGGTGCTACGGTACATAGGCTTGAGTGCGGTACAGTCTGCTGTTCTGTAAGGACCGCTATCGGTCCACAATAGATAGGGTTGACGTGCACCACTGCTGACCGCTGCCCTATACTGCAGCAGTCCTTCAGCGGTATAGGGACTGACGTACAGTCTGCTAAACACTAATACACAACCTGCTTGGTCCACAAAAGTTCTTATAAGGACTGGTAACTTGGTATAGGGTGCTACGGTACATAGGCTTGAGTGCGGTACAGTCTGCTGTTCTGTAAGGACCGCTATCGGTCCACAATAGATAGGGTTGACGTGCACCACTGCTGACCGCTCACCTATACTGCAGCAGTCCTTCAGCGGTATAGGGACTGACGTACAGTCTGCTAATCACTAACACACAACCTGCTTGTTCCACAAAAGTTCTTATAAGGACTGGTAACTTGGTATAGGGTGCTACGGTACATAGGCTTGAGTGCGGTACAGTCTGCTGTTCTGTAAGGACCGCTATCGGTCCACAATAGATAGGGTTGACGTGCACCACTGCTGACCGCTGCCCTATACTGCAGCAGTCCTTCAGCGGTATAGGGACTGACGTACAGTCTGCTAAACACTAATACACAACCTGCTTGGTCCACAAAAGTTCTTATAAGGACTGGTAACTTGGTATAGGGTGCTACGGTACATAGGCTTGAGTGCGGTACAGTCTGCTGTTCTGTAAGGACCGCTATCGGTCCACAATAGATAGGGTTGACGTGCACCACTGCTGACCGCTGCCCTATACTGCAGCAGTCCTTCAGCGGTATAGGGACTGACGTACAGTCTGCTAAACACTAATACACAACCTGCTTGGTCCACAAAAGTTCTTATAAGGACTGGTAACTTGGTATAGGGTGCTACGGTACATAGGCTTGAGTGCGGTACAGTCTGCTGTTCTGTAAGGACCGCTATCGGTCCACAATAGATAGGGTTGACGTGCACCACTGCTGACCGCTCACCTATACTGCAGCAGTCCTTCAGCGGTATAGGGACTGACGTACAGTCTGCTAAACACTAATACACAACCTGCTTGGTCCACAAAAGTTCTTATAAGGACTGGTAACTTGGTATAGGGTGCTACGGTACATAGGCTTGAGTGCGGTACAGTCTGCTGTTCTGTAAGGACCGCTATAGGTCCACAATAGATAGGGTTGACGTGCACCACTGCTGACCGCTCACCTATACTGCAGCAGTCCTTCAGCGGTATAGGGACTGACGTACAGTCTGCTAATCACTAACACACAACCTGCTTGTTCCACAAAAGTTCTTATAAGGACTGGTAACTTGGTATAGGGTGCTACGGTACATAGGCTTGAGTGCGGTACAGTCTGCTGTTCTGTAAGGACCGCTATCGGTCCACAATAGATAGGGTTGACGTGCACCACTGCTGACCGCTGCCCTATACTGCAGCAGTCCTTCAGCGGTATAGGGACTGACGTACAGTCTGCTAAACACTAATACACAACCTGCTTGGTCCACAAAAGTTCTTATAAGGACTGGTAACTTGGTATAGGGTGCTACGGTACATAGGCTTGAGTGCGGTACAGTCTGCTGTTCTGTAAGGACCGCTATCGGTCCACAATAGATAGGGTTGACGTGCACCACTGCTGACCGCTGCCCTATACTGCAGCAGTCCTTCATCGGTATAGGGACTAAGAGTTTTGTCACAGGGTCATTTAAAAAATGACAGGCAGAGGAAGAGGCAGGCCCTTCCGCAGGGGTGGTAGGGGTAGGGCAGGAGCAACAGGCTTGAGCCAAAGTGGGAAGTTGCAGAAGGTGCGTTCAATTACTTTAAAGGATGCACCAGACTTGGTTGAGTGGCTCGCTCAGCCTTACTCTTCTGCACCCTCCTCATCCTCTCGATCTGCACCCTCTTCTTCACTCTCTGCTATGTGCACCCCCAAAGACACTACCACCAACAACACGACCACCACCACCACCACCACATACCTTCCGCTTGAGTCACTGGAATTATTTTCCGATCCATATCAAGAGGACATTTCTGATGCGCAGCCACTCTTGGTATTGGATCAGGAAGAGGAGGTAGCAACAAGCGCTACTCAGCAGTCTGACGCCAGTACCCAGATCAGCCCAAGGAGGAGGTTGGTCCCCGGTGTTGCTGCCTACTCCGAGATCTCTACTTATAGCGGTGGGGAAGGTGACGTTGATGATGACGTGTCTAGTGATGTCACGTGGGTGCCCACAAGAGAGGAAGAGGAGGGGAGTTCAGAGGGAGATATGGACCAGCAGATAGGGAGGAGAAGCAGCAATGACTTACATTGCACAGCAGGGACAAAGCAGACTGCAAATGTATCAGGAGCGAGTCATCGACCATGTACGGTCACATCTGGCGCTCCCAGGACACCGGCACATGGCTCCGCAGTGTGGGCTTTTTTTAACGTGTCCGCTGCTGACAATAGCGTTGCCATCTGCAATCTTTGCAGTCAACGCGTTAGTCGCGGTAAGCCCAATACTCACCTAGGGACGACCGCCTTAAGAAGGCACATGAGCAGCCATCACCGAGCCCAGTGGGAGCAACGGAACACACAAAGCCACACTGCAGGCTCTCACCGTCCAGCCTCGTCTTCTACTTCTCCTTCTCCTCTCTCCTCACAATTGTCCTCCACTCCACCTTCCATCACGCCAAGCTCACATTTTTCTGCAAAAAGGCAGGCTTCCGTGGGCCTAATGTTTGAGCGTAAAAAAATGATGACGCCGGATAACCCTCTTGCCCAACGGTTGGCGGCTGGCTTGTCAGAACTCATAGCCCGCCAACTACTGCCATATAAACTGGTGGACTCGGAGGCCTTTCGCAAATTTGTGGCCATTGGAACACCACAATGGAAGGTCCCAGGAAGGAAGTATTTCTCAGAGAAGGGCATCCCAGAGCTATATGGCCATGTTCAGCGGCAAGTGAATGTATCTCTGGCACACAGTGTCGGTGCCAAGATACATCTGACCACAGACACGTGGTCTAGCAAACACGGGCAGGGAAGGTATATCAGTTTTACTGCCCACTGGGTGAACCTTCTGACGGCCGTCAAGCATGTAACCCGTGGCACCCGTGTAGATTTGGTTTTACCGCCACGGATTGCATGCAGGCCTGACTCTTCTTCTCCTCCTCCTACTCCATCCTCCTCCCTCTCCTCCTCAGCTGCCTCCTCCTTTTCCGCTGCTAGCGTCTCTTCCACTGCACCGCCCAAGCTCCCCAGAACCTATTCCACATGCCAGGTGAGACGTTGCCATGCCGTGCTGCGTCTGTTGTGCCTGGAAGCAAAGAGCCACACTGGCCCGGCACTCCTTTCAGCTTTGCGTTCACAGGCAGATGAGTGGCTAACACCGCTCAATTTGACAGTTGGTAAAGTGGTGTGTGACAACGGTGCCAATCTGCTTAGCGCATTGAAACAGGGCAAAATCACGCACGTGCCGTGCATGGCACACGTCTTAAACTTGGTCGTGCAGCGATTCCTTGTCAAATACCCTGGGGTCCAGGACATCTTGCGGCAGGCAAGGAAAATCTCGGCCCATTTCAGAAGATCTTACACGGCCATGGCTCGCCTTGCTGACATTCAGCGGCGACACCATCTGCCGGTCAGACGTCTTATTTGCGATTGCCCGACGCGATGGAACTCAACCTTCTATATGCTTGATAGGCTGCTCCAGCAGAAACGTGCAGTTAACGTCTACCTGTATGAACTCTGCGAAAGAAACGGTTCTGGGGAGCTGGGTTTTTTTTCACCGCGCCAGTGGCTGCTCATGCGCGACACATGCAGACTTCTGCGGCCATTTGAGGAGATCACCAAACTGGTCAGTCGCAGCCATGGCGCCATCAGTGACATGGTACCTTATGCCTTCTTTCTGGAGCGTGCATTGCGTCGTGTCATTGATCAGGCTGTGGAGGAGCAGGAGCGGGAAGATGAGGAAGTCGCAATGCTGGATGAATTCCCAGGGGGGGCTACTCTATCTGAGACAAGTCAACAACAGGAGTCTGATGAGGAGTCAGAGGAGGATGGTGCCGGGGCGGATGAGCAGGAGCAAGAAGAGCATGCTTTAAACCTTTCTGGGATCCCTGTTGTGCGAGGATGGGGAGAGGAGAATGAAGAGGACGACATTATCCTGGATGATGAGCAGGAGCCAGGCCACCACACCGCTTCCACTTTAGTGCAAATGGGGGCCTTCATGCTCCAGTGTTTTAATAGGGACCCCCGTATAAAAAGCATGAGGGTCAAGGACCAGTACTGGGTGGCAACGTACTTAGACCCCCGGTACAAACACAAAATGGCGGAAATGTTACCGCCGTCGCAGAGGGCTGTCAGAATGCAGCACTTCCAGGCCTTGCTTCGAGAAATGCTGCATTCTGCTTTTGCGTGCGCTGGCAGAGGAGCAATTCCCACTCCCAGAGAAGGATTTGCGGGTACCAATCCAACAGCGCCTGCAAGAAGAGGCCGGTTTGAAGATGTGTTGGTGACTTCGGATATGAGGTCATTCTTTCAGCCGACCCATCGACAGGTGTCATCCGGATCCAGCATCAGGGAACGCCTAGACCGTCAGGTGTCCGACTACATTGGGTTAACGGCCGATGTGGACGCTCTGAGGAGTGATGAACCCCTAGACTACTGGGTGGGCAGGCTTGACCTCTGGCCAGAGCTTGCCCAATTTGCAATCGAACTGTTGGCTTGCCCCTCATCCAGTGTCCTGTCCGAAAGGACGTTCAGCGCAGCAGGGGGGATTGTGACCGATAAGCGTACTCGCCTAGCTCACCACAGTGTTAACTACCTCACATTTCTAAAAATGAATGAGGCATGGATCTCGGAGGAATTCAACACATGTGACCAGTAGACCATGTATATGTCTATAAACTATTTTTTTAATCAAGCACACAGACCTTCTTAATTCATTTGGCTCACTTCCTTGACCCAAAAAAGCACACCGTACTATATGCCCCTACCCTCCTCTTTGAAGAGGTTGAGCGGTGTCATATTTCTACTGGGGCTGCTTATGATATCCCTGTGCTGTGCTGACTTCCTCCTGGGGGTTCTTATTATGAAGGGATCACACTATCCCTGTGCTGTGCTGACTTCCTCCTGGGGGTTCTTATTATGAGGGGATCACACCATCCCTGTGCTGTGCTGACTTCCTCCTGGGGCTGCTTACGGTGCTGCTGTCAGCGCTGTATGTCACGGTGCTGCTGTCAGCGCTGTATGTCACGGTGCTGCTGTCAGCGCTGTATGTCACGGTGCTGCTGTCAGCGCTGTATGTCACGGTGCTGCTGTCAGCGCTGTATGTCACGGTGCTGCTGTCAGCGCTGTATGTCACGGTGCTGCTGTCAGCGCTGTATGTCACGGTGCTGCTGTCAGCGCTGTATGTCACGGTGCCGCTGTATGTCACGGTGCTGCTGTCAGCGCTGTATGTCACGGTGCTGCTGTCAGCGCTGTATGTCACGGTGCTGCTGTCAGCGCTGTATGTCACGGTGCTGCTGTCAGCGCTGTATGTCACGGTGCTGCTGTCAGCGCTGTATGTCACGGTGCCGCTGTATGTCACGGTGCTGCTGTCAGCGCTGTATGTCACGGTGCTGCTGTCAGCGCTGTATGTCACGGTGCTGCTGTCAGCGCTGTATGTCACGGTGCTGCTGTCAGCGCTGTATGTCACGGTGCTGCTGTCAGCGCTGTATGTCACGGTGCTGCTGTCAGTGCTCTGTATTACGGTGCTGCTGTCAGATGCCTCTATCACGGTGCATGTGTCATTCCGGTATGTCACGCTGCTGGTGATCATCTCCTGCACCCTCTTCTTTGCCTACCCTGGTCCCTGACCTTCCCTCTCCTCCATTGCCTTCATTAGCTCCATAGTCCTGAATTGTTAGAACAATTTCCCAAATAAAATAAAAATGCTTGTAGTTATCGATCCCAAATTCACCTCATACATGTATTATGTCATTGTCCAGATGGTGGGACTACGTTTTACCCCCTAATAATTACCACGTGGCCGCAAATTCGACATGAAGGTTTGCAAAGTTCGCCTCCCATTGAAGTCAATGGGGCCCGCGGCGAACGTTCGGTTTCGCGAACGTTTGGGTCCGTTCGCATTTCGCTTTCGCGAAACGTCCCGTCGGAAGTTCGTCCATCACTAGTATTCACCCCCTTTGTTATGAAGCCCATAAAAGCTCTGGTGCAACCAATTACCTTCAGAAGTCACATAAGTAGTGATGGGCTTTATGTTTGGGTCAAACATGAGTTCCACTTGAATATTGGCTGTTTGCCTGTTCGCCTAATAGCGAACAATTTGGGGTGTTCGCGGCAAATTCAAAAGCTGCAGAACACCCTTTGACCACTTCAGCCCCGGATGATTTTACTCCCTTCTTTACCAGAGCACTTTTTGCGATTCGGCACAGCGTCACTTTAACTGACAATTGCCGTTGTACCCAAACAAAATTGATGTCTTTTCACAAATAGAGCTTTCTTTTGGTGGTATTTGATCACCTCTGCGGTTTTTATTTTTTGTGCTATAAACAAAAGAAAAGCGACAGTTTTAAAAAAACACAATATTTTTTTACTTTTTGCTATAATAAATAATATCCCATTTAAAAAAAAAAAAAAACAACAAATTTTTCCCTCAGTTTAGGCCGATACGTATTCTTCTACATATTTTTGGTAAAAAAAAAAAATTATATCGCAATAAGCCTATAGAGATTGGTTTGCACAAAAGTTATAGCGTCTACAAAATAGGGGATATATTTATGGCATTTTTTTTTTTACTAGTAATGGCGGCAATCTGCAATTTTTTTCGTGACTGTGACATTGTGATGGACATATCAGACACTTTTGACACATTTTTGGGACCATTCACATTTACACAGCGATTGGTGCTATAAAATTGCCCTAATTACTGTGTAAATGTGACTGGCAGGGAAGGGGTTAACACCAGGGGGCGCTGCAGGGGTTAATATGTTCCCTATGGGAGTGATTCTAACTGTGAGGGGAGGGGACTGACAAGGGAGGAGACCGATCGGTGTTCCTCTGTACTGGGAACACACCATCGGTCTCCTCTCCTCTGACAGGACGTGGATTTGTATGTTTACATACACAGATCCACAGTCCTGCTGTGTTCCCGGGCAATCGCGAGTGCCCGGCGGCCCCCCGGGCACTCGCACCGGGTCCTGAGCGACACCGCCCCCTAGGCGGCCGGGAATGGGAGGACGTCATATGACGCCCACCCAAGATGGGAGATCCTATCTGTGGGCGTCATATGACTATGGGTGGGTAGGGAAGTGGTTAAAAGCCTATGGGAGAAATTAAAAGTGCTATTTTTAAAGGTTAATATGTAAGTTATTGTCATAAAAAGTGTTTGGGGACCTGGGTCCTGCCCCAGGGGACATGTATCAATGCAAAAAAAATTTTTAAAAACTGACATTTTTTTGGGAGCAGTGATTTTAATAATGCTTAAAGTGAAACAATAAAAGTCTAATATTCCTTTAAATGTTGTACCTGGGGGGTGTCTATAGTATGCCTGTAAAGGTAGCACATGTTTCCCATTTTGCCAAAACATTTCCTCCGTACCACTTCAACACGTTGTAATCACTTGCCCCTGACATCAAAATCAATGTGTAACTGGTAGGCAACGTTTTCAGTTGAATTTTTAAAGGAGTGGCATAGATTCCTACAGATATAATCGACCAACACATCCCAAAGTAAAGCACGCATTCGACTCAGGAAAGACTGAGGACACGCTGTGAGTACAGCATCTTTTATATGTTGTAAGGAGCACCTAGTAAGCAATGGTCATCTTGCTTAAAGGTTTGCTAAGATTGCTAAGATTTATTGAATCCAGTTGGCTGTCCTCCATGTGGTCAGGTCATGCTGACATCAAGCCCTACGTTGGTAATTCATTCCTTTCTAAGGCCGGCCATACAGGGAGCAAATTTCTCTCCTGTACCAATGGGTTGCAGGAAAGAAATTTGCTTGATTCCCCCGATCAACACAGATAGTCTTGTTGCGGGAATCCCTCCTGCCAGGCCATTGTCTTCACCCAGCAGGGGCGGGCGGGGGAAGCTGTCCCCGCCGGAAGAAGACAGTGATTATCGCTAGCAGCCATTGTCCCTGTGAATGCATGGTGCCAGGGTACTGCCTTGAATAGGGTTGAGGGGCAGTCACAAGGGCACCCTTTTCCCACTTAAAATGATGCAGAGGATGGTGCAAGCTAGCATCATTATATCTGCTATCTGCATCACTGGGTCTTGGTCAGGGTTGAGTGACTCAGGGAGGCTGGTATGACTCACAGGCAGCATCTCTGATACCTCCCCCTACTTCTGAAAACTAGTAGAAGATTCCAGAAGCGTGAGAGTGGAGGGGAGGAGGAGCTGTCTGGAGTATTCATGAAGGCCCTGACCAATCCCCAAAAGATGGGTTGGCAGGGGGCAAGCCCCCTCAAATACCCTGGGTCAGCCCCGCTGGGTTAGTGTGGAGTTCGGGTGGAAGATGGAGATGGAGTTTTAGGCTGTCGGAGGCCATTGAGTGTAACCCCCTAGTCTAAACTCAGGAGGCCTGGGCTCGGTGGAATTCGGTGGAATTCCACTGAAACTGTCTTGCGTACACACGATCATACCAAAGTCCGATCGTCAAGAACGTGGTGACGTACAGCACGTATGACGGGACCAGAAAAGGGAACTTCAATAGCCAGTAGCCAATAGCTTCTGTCTCGTACTTGCTTCAGAGCATGCGTCGTTTTTGGTCCGTCGGAACAGCATACAGGCGAGCGGTTTTCCCGATAGGAATTGGTTCCCTCAGAAATATTTAGAACATGAAAAGCTTCCGTCAGACTTTTTCTGTCGGACATTCCCCTCGTGTGTAAGCGGCATAAGAGGACTGAGAGGCATGCCTGATAGGACTGGGTGCAAGCAGTCTGGGATGGATGCAGAGTCCGTATGGGAGTCTTAGCCAGGAGGACAAGTGAAAGGGGCAGCTGCAGCTAGGTGGGCTGGCAGGATCTGGAGAGGTGGTACTGGGATCAGTAGCCACAGGAATAGGACAGCTAAGCACAAAGAATTACCGCTCTAAGGTAATGACTTCTCCCAAAACAGCTGTCTCCACAATCCCACAGGGTGCTGGCTCTGTTTGCAACAGGAACTGAAGTAGAAAAGATGTAGCTGGATAGCCGCACTCGGAATTATTCAACTTTATTTCAAAAATGTAATTAGAATCATAGCATCTAGGCTGGTAAACAGACTAACTGCACAGCTGCTGACATGTTTCACACCGAACACGGTGCTTAGCCCAGCTATGACTAAGCACAGTGTTCGGTGTGAAACATGTCAGCGGCTGTGCTGTTAGTCTGTTTACCAGCCTAGATGCTATGATATTAATTACATTTTTGAAATAAAGTTGAATAATTCGGAGTGCGACTATCCAGCTACATCTTTTCTACTTCAGGACAGCTAAGCACTAAGACCTCTTGTCTGCTACACTACCAAAGGGACCTGCGGTCCCTGCCTGCAAGGGGCATTTGTTCTGGATCTGACTGAGTCTGTGTTGGATCATCTTTACAGTGCTAGCTGGTCCTGGGAGATGTAGTTCTACAAGCAAGATTGTGCTGGAGGTAGAAGAGGAGAAGTGAATATAATCTCAAGGTATATAGTTTGTGTCCCTGAAGAATCCTTTTGTGTTGATCAAGTGGGCATCCCATAATAACCGTATCCCATATCCAAGTTTAACTCCCCTATTATAATACAAAAAACAAATCTGCAAGGACTGATCTCTGACTCCGGCATGTGTGGAAAATGTGTGTGCCTGACTGCAGGGTGGGAGATACCCATATTCACCAGCGGCTCCTACGGGGGTAGCGCTACATATTTAAAGTGGCTGTAAACCTTTACTTATACCCAGTAAAGATACTAACATCAGGAGATACACGCTGCAGATGAAACAAATCCTCCTACATAAGATGTATCTGCAGCCCCCTCTTCTCTACATCTATTCATAGCAGAATTTGTACAGCTTTTCTTATCCTCCAGAGGCAGGGGCAGGAATCAGACATTACACAAGGCACAGTTCAGAAAAGAGAGCTAAGTGTAATCTGAGACCTGAGTGGAGGGAATGGATACCCTCCCCCCCCTCTCTACCCATGGAGAAGTATGCACAGCTGTGAGGCTGTCATTCATAGGCTGTGTGCTGGAGGCCCCCTTTATTGTCCCCCTCAATCCCTTGGAGTCGGCACAACCTGTCAGAAGTGACTCATGCAGAAATCAGAGGAACGAGGCAGCAGACAAAAATCACACTCTATGCTTTGGCTTGAGGCAAGTATATAGAGCAGGGGTATTGAATTAAAATTCAAGCAGGTTCGGTCACTAAAAACATTCCGTCCAAGGTCCAAATCTCAAGTTTAAGCCATGAAAGATTGTATGCATCTACCTTTTCTTGGCCCAAGCCACACTCTCTGGTGCTTTTGTTATTGTTTCCTCCACACACTTTGGTAATACTCTGTAAATATAAATAGGATGTTCCCCCATACATGAGGTGCCCCTACCAGAGTAATTTATTACATTGGGTGCCCCTCCAGACTACCCCCATAAACCAGTTGCCATCAGCAGAGTACGCTATGTGTTTCCATCAGAGTGCAACCTTACAACAGGTATTCCTATCAGAGTGCCCACTTACATCAGGTTTCTGCAACAGAGGGCCCCCCTTGCATCTGGTGTCTCCCCCATCAGTGTGTCCCTTACATAATTTGTCCCCATCAGAGTGCCCCATTATATGTTTCTCCCATCACAGTGCCCCCTTATATAGGGTATCCTCATCACAGTGCCCCCTAACATTAGGTGTCACCACCAGAGTGCCTCCTTACATCAGGTGTGCCCATCAGAGTGCCCCTTTACATCAGTAATCCCCATAAAAGTGCTCCTTTACATCAGGTGTCCCCTTCATAGTGCCTCCTTTCATTGGGCAATCCCAGTCTGAGTGCCCCCTTACATCAGATATTCCCATTAGTGTGTGCCTTAACATAAAATGTGCCCATCAGCATGACCCTTAAAATAAAATAAGCGGCATGCTGATGGGCACATTTTATGTTAGGGGCACGCTCATGGGAATATTTTATGTTAAGGGGCACTCCGATTGGTACATTTTATGTTAGGGGCGCTTTGATGGGCGCAACAAAATGTGCCCATCAGCATACCCTTAACATAAAATGTTCTCATCAGCGTGCCCCTTAACATAATATAAGGGGCATGCTGATGGGCACATTTTATGTTAAGGGGCACTCTGATGGGCACAACAAAATGTGCCCATCAATGGGACCATTAACAAAATATGCCCATCAGTGATCCCCTTAAGTAAAAATGTGCCCCACATACCTTGAGGGCAGGAGTCAGCACAGGTGGCAAGCTGCAGGGGGCAGAAGCTGTGAGGTATCATACCTCGCAAGGAGCGAGAGCCGGGATCCAGGAGCCACGAACAGCAAGCTCATGTAATGTCACACATCAACTCAAAAATGGGGCACTACAATGGTGGCCTAACGGTCCAGACAGGAGGGTCGTTCAGTCCGTGTTTGGACCGTGGCCCACAATTTAGTGATGGCTGCTATAGAGTGATATGCTTTGTCCAATTGTCATGTCAGGGGTCTTTAACCACTTGCCGCCCGCCCTATAGCAGATACACGGCGGCAAAGTGGTTTCAAAATCCTGACCGGACGTCATATGACGTAATCAGGATTTTGAGCCGCTGCTAAACCTGCTAAACCTAGGCAGAAGTGTTACCTGCTAAACCAAGGCAGAAACGTTACCTGCTAATCCAAGGCAGAAGCGTTACCTGCTAAACCAAGGCAGAAGCGTTACCTGCTAATCCAAGGCAGAAACGTTACCTACTAAACCAAAGCAGAAGTGTTACCTGCAAAACCAAGGCAGAAACGTTACCTGCTAAACCAAGGCAGAAGTGTTACCTGCTAAACCAAGGCAGAAGTGTTACCTGCTAAACCACTCTCCTGCCCACAGCTGCTCTTCGGGAACAGGTTACAGCTCACTGCAGATCTATTCTCCCATCTGCAAGCAGCACTCTTTTATTAATGGCCGGAAGCTACTTTTTTTACACAATTATTTTTAGTAGGTAACCCATCATATTATCATCTTTCATAAGTATATAAGAACAAATGTATAATTTGTATTAATTGCATACTATATATATATATATATATATATGAAAAAAAAATTAACACAACATAAATGTAAAACTTTAAAATAAGGTCAGCAACATTTTTAGGGTAAAAAAATTACCTTTGCATCAGAAAATGAATGCTCGAATACTTTTTGTAACTACAAATTTGTTAATAAAGGCAGAGAATGGTAAAGGTGAAAATGAAGAATGGGAATGGAAAAAAAAAAGGAACATTGAAATGAACAGAAGGAATAACCTCTACTGCGCCCCGTCAACTATTTTTTATTTTAGCTTTATGAAACTTTAAGAATAGACTGGAAATGTAAGAGCGCGCGGAGAAGGTTGATATTCAATAGGAAGTCAGTGTCAACATGAATATAAATGAAAATTAATTGGAACGTCTAGGAAAACGCTAAGATGTTAAAGCTCACGGAGGCGATGAACACTTGAAAGAGACTCTCCTGAATGTGGGAAGCTATAAGAACGATGCAAAGTAGATTGGGGACAGTAAAGACTCAGTTGAGGTTACGATGGAGCAGGACTTATAGACATTGCCGAAAAAAGTCTGATGAAACCATTTTCTAAGTGAATGTGGTTTGAACTTGTACTGCAGCTTAAAGAGATTTTAAGTCTCAAATTGACCAAAACTCTAGCAGCTGATTTTTAACCCCATAAAGGATATTTAAACCCAAGAAAAATAAAAGAAAGTATTGTAGCCTACTAGTCCATAGAAAGGGTAGCTGTACTTTTTAAAGGTTAAGTACATTTTCTGCAGTTAGATTAATCCAGTGTCCTTGTCACACCCTGTGCACTGAATCAAATTCTCAAACAATCTTATCAGCCTTACCAGCTATCTTCTGTGAACTACAAGGCAGAACCCATCTATGAGATGGAAATAAGGAGAAGGGGAGGCGTCTGTAATCCAAATCAGGAGAGCAGTCTAGAGTGAAATGTTGGTTCTTCACAGATAGTGTTGCTTGTCATCAACTTAGGTCCGGTTCACACTGAGGCAGTACGACTTACATCGCGACTGCCTCAGGCGACCTGGACGCGACCGCTGCAGCGACTTGCAAAATTACTTCTGTATAGAAATCAATGCAAGTCGCCTCAAGTCGCCCCCAAAGTCATACAGGAACCTTTTTCTAAGTCGGAGCGACTTGTGTCCCTCCGATTAGAATGGTTCCATTGTACAGAACGGGACGCTACTTGTCAAGCGGCTAAGTCGCCTGACAAGTCGTCCTAGTGTGAAACGACCCAGAGGAACTTAGGAACCAACTAGTAGGATACTGGCAGAATCACCAGATGGAAATGAAAGGGAAAAAAAAGAATTAAGCCACCGTATCTTAGAATTGATTATGTACTCATCCAAGAAATGTCAAACATATCAAATGAAGGGGACGCCACTCTACCGACTGGCCTCTATGACTAAGCACTGATAGGTGGGGAAAAAACCCATCAGAGGGCATGGTCTGCAGAGAAGTATAGGCTGAGGCCACTCCTTATGCCCCGTACACACAATCGGATTTTCCGACAACAAATGTTGGATGTGAGCTGGTTGGCAGTTGTCGGACTTTCTGCCAACAAATGTTGGCTAGCAGGTTCTCAAATTTTCCACCAACAATGTTTTGTTGTCGGACTTTCCGAACGTGTGTACACAAGTCCATCGGACAAAAGTCCACGCATGTATTCCGAACATGCGTGGACTTTTGTCCGATGGACTTGTGTACACATGTTTGGAAAGTCCGACAACAAAACATTGTTGGTGGAAAATTTGAGAACCTGCTAGCCATTCGTAATTGTTGGCCAACATTTGTGTGACCATGTGTATACAAGACAAGTTGGAGCCAACATCTTTCGAACAAAAATCCATGTTTTTTTTGTCTGAAAGTCCGATTGTGTGTACGGGGCATTAGTCTTATCTTATACGGACTGGTTGGGATAGCAGCACACCCTTCATTTGATATGTGTGCAATCTATACACTGTTTTTAAATGTATATTTAAAAAAAAACACTACACTAATTAAGGCAGGTGTGTTTTTATTAATAGGATAGGCTCAATTTACAGGATTGTCACTCTTTAGGGCCAGTTCACACCAGATCCAGTTTCCTGCAGTTCCGTGCAGTTCAGTTTTTTCTGCAGCAACACAGTCAGTTGCAGTCAGTTTCTTCACTAGAAACTGTCCGGAAACTGACCAGAAACTGACTGCATTGTGTGAACTAGAGCCATTGGAATACATGGAAAACACTGTGCATGTATTTTTAGTGCAGAAAAAAAGTGCACGCAACTGAACAGAACTGCGTCTGATGTGAACTGGCCCTTACAAAAATGCTCTGTATCCTGGTGTTTTGGCTTAGTCATTCTGGAACAGACAAGGGTCTTTCTCAGACAATTGCCACAAGGTTGGACATGTACTATTGTATAAAATGTCTGTAGTACATAACTAAATGTCCAAAGTGGCCACAGCTGCAATTGTGGTCTAAGGCTGGATTCACACCTATGCATTTTTAGTGCTTTTTGCATTTTGCAGATTTGCACTACAGCCAGCTTAACATGGTTCCCTATCAAACACGTTCTGTAGAACAAATCTGCAAAATACAAAAAGCACTAAAAATGCATAGGTGTGCATCCAGCCTAAGGCTTGATTCACACTAACGCGTTTTTTGATGCATTTTGCAGAAATGCAGGGACATTTTTTTAACTGGGTTCCTATGGAACATGTTCACATCATTGCATTTTTGTGCCTCTGCGTTTTTGGAAAGGGTCGGGGATTTTTTTTTCATGCAAAATGCAGCGTTTTGCATGTAATAGAAGTCAATGGACCTGCATCAAAAACGCAAGTACCGCGTTTTTACCGCGTTTTACTGCGATTTTGCTGCGATTTGCATTTTTTTTTCATTTTTCTCACTGTATATAGCTGGTTGCTAAGCAACCACAGTGTAAAAAAAAACGCGGCAAAAACGCGACAAGCACCGCAAAAAGCACTGCAAAAACGCTCAAAAGCAGCATGCATAGATGTGAATCGAGCCTAAGACCTGGCAATATTGCCTGGCAGTTTTTTCTGGATTACAATACTAAAAAATCCTTTGGCAGGCAATATAGTTCCAATATACACTATATGCCCAAAAGTTTGTTGACACCCCTTCAAATTATTGAGATCCGGTGTTTCCAGGGGAGGGTACTGTTTAGGAGGAAGTAAACCTCACGTGGGGATGAGCATTTGACTAAATTTGCAAATATGCACTCTACATACATACCTCCTTCTGTGCTGTACTCCAGTGATAATGGGTCCGGACACCACTGCATCCTCTACTGCTGATCTCTGCTGATGATTATTTCAGGCAGCAATCCTCCACTGATGATGTAACTTTTGCACATGAGCACATAAATTACATTGTCCCTGTATCTTATACAACGGGTAAAATAAGTATTGAACACGTCACCACTTTTCTAGGTAAATCTATTTCTAAAGGTGCTATTGACATGAAATGTTCACCACATGTCGGTAATAACCCATGCAATCCATACATACAAAGAAACCAAAACAAATTAGTTAAAAAATAACTTTTAGTTATGTGTAATAAAATGGAATGACACAGGGAAAAAGTATTGAGCATGCTAACTGAAATCTATTTCATACTTGGTACAAAATTCTTTGTTGGTAATGACAGCTTCAAGATTCCTCCTGTATGGAGAAACTAGTCGCATGCATTGCTTAGGTGTGATTTTGGCCCATTCTACCACACAGTCCTCAAATCTTGAAGGTTCCCTGGGCCTCTTCTATGAACTCTGATCTTTAGTTCTTTCCATAGATTTTCTATTGGATTCAAGTCCGGAGATTGTCTGGGCAATTCTAGCATCAAATGTCCACCCTTGTTCATCTTCATCATCCTGGTAGATCACAGCAGATTTTTATCAAGCATGTCTTGTTACATTTTTTCATTCATCCTTCCTTCAATGATATGAAGTTTGCCAGTATTGTATGCTGAAAGACAACCCCACACCATGGTGTTTCCACCTCCAAACTTCACTGTTGGTATGGGGGTGTTTCTGGTGTGATGGGCAGTGCCATTTGACCTCTAAACATGGTGTCAATTATGGCATCCAAAGAGTTACATTTTGGTCTCATCTGACCAGACTATATTCTCCCATTATTTCACAGGCTTGTCAAATGTTATGCAGCAAATTTTAAACTGGCTTCAACATGCTTTTTCTGCAGCAGTCTTGCTGTCACGTACCTGGTGGTGGGAGCCCGGAGTGCAGGGAGCGGCCTCTCGTAAGCCTCTGGCTCGAGACCCCCTGGGAGTGGGAACAGGGGTTCTGGAGGGCAGAGGGCACAAGTGCCAAGTCCGTGTAGGTGGGCCTGGTCCAGGAACTGGCGTCAGACAGCAGTGGATGAAGACAGGTGACTCTGGAACGGGTGGAGGTCAGCAGCTGGCAGCAAGCAGGTGGGCACACCGGAAGGGCTGACAGGCAGACGGCAGGCAGCGGTGGTCACAGAACACGGACTGGAACAGCAGGCAGAAGCGGGGTAAACACAAGCCGGGTCGTCAACGGGCTGGCAGCAGAGGTACCGAAGGAGAAGGCAGAAGAATAGTCAGGAGGTCCGAAGGTCAGGGCTGGCAGCAGGCAGGATAATCAGGAACAAGCCGAAGTAGATCAGAGACAGGAACAATCAGGTAATCAGAGGCAACTCTCAGGAACGCTGTAGACAGGACAGCAACGGGCCACTAGAATGAATCACTTAAGAAGCCTTCTGGGCGCCAAGGACGGTCGCATGGCACGTCCGTTCGCGCCCACGTCAAACCGTGCAACCGACCGTGACCCCGCGCACCCGCGTGCGCACGTTTGCAACCCTGCGCACCCGCGTGCGCCCGATCGTACCTGCTCGCACCCGCGTGCGTCCGTTCACGCTAACGCGCGCCCGGGAAGACCTATTAGCGCTCAACGGACCAACATTGTGGGTAAGTCTTCCACGGGCTGCTGGGACTCGGGACCGACCATGACACTTGCGTGGTGAGCGTGCATAAAGGCCGTGACGGTTGAGTGCATTACTTATTGTTTTCTTTGAAACAATTTCTCCTGCTAATTCCAGGTCTTTCAGAAGCTCTCTGCAAGTGGTCATTGGCAACTCTTCTGATAATTATTTTCACTCCTCTGGCTGGTTTATGGTGAAATTATGTTCTTTCCACTTCCAAATTATGGCCCCAACAGTGCTCACTGCAACATTCAGAAGTTTAGAAATCCTTCTATAACCAAAGGCATCAGTATGTTTTGCAACAGTAAGGTTGCTAAGGTCTTGAGAGAGCTCTTTGATTTTACCCATCATGAGATGTTTATTGGGTGACACCTTTGTAATGAGACACCATCAGTTAAAAATGAACCAGCTGATATTAATTTGCACCGACAAGGGGCAGGATTGCTTTCTAATTACTGATAGATTTCAGCTGGAGTTTGGACTTTCCATGCCTCTTTGCACCTCCCTTCCTTCATGTGTTCAATGTTTTTTCCCTGTGTCATTCCAATTCATTATGCATAACTTAATTTCTGAACGTATTTGTTTTGGTTTCTTTGTATGTATGGATTGCATAGGTTGTTACTGACATGTGGTGAAAATGTCATGTCCATAGAACCTTTAGAAATAGATTTACCTAGAAAAATGGTGATGTGTTCAATACTTATTTTACCCGCTGTAGATCTGTAAGAAACCGGGAGTGTGTTGAAGTTGTATACAGTGTACAATAAAATTGAAAATTGCTAGGGGAAAGAGGAAGAAGTTTTTTAGAAGAATAGACGTTGTCTGTCTGTTTTACCAAAATCCCTACTTCCTAGTAGGCATGTGCACACTGAAATATTTTGTTTCGGAATTTCGTTTTCGTATATACATTTATTTAGTTACTCCTGAAATTAGTTTTTATTTATTTTGTTAATAAATGCATTTGTCCGAAAATCTAAATTAATTAAGGTCAAATCTGTCATTGAAGGCTTATGGTGTCTGTCAAATGTTCAAAGAAGATTCGACGGAGCAGCTAAACTGTATGTCCTTGTACACACGGTTGGAATTTCCAACGGAAAATGTCCAATCGGACCGTGTTATCGGATAATCTGACTTGTGTGTGGGCTCCATCTCACTTTTTCCGTTGGAATGTCTGACCAACAAAGTTTGAGAGCTGGATATAAAATTTTCCAACAACATGATCCGATCGGACTTTGTCCAATCGTTTGTAGAGAATTCCGATCGGACAAAGTGCCACGCATGCTCAGATCAAATTACAAGACCAAAGCTATTGGCTACTAGCCTGAACGTAGTCCCGTCGTAACGAACGAAAGTCATCACGTTCCGAAACTATCGGATTTTCTGACAATTTTGTCCGACCGTGTGTATGCAACACCAGTTTCGGACAAAATCCGTCAGAAAAAATCAGATGGATTTTGTTGTCAGAATGTCCGACCGTGTGTACAAGACTCTGTATAGTTTAGCTGCTCCGTCGAATCTTTGTCGTTCATGTTGAATGTATATAGTTCAAACAGAAAATGGACTGGTGATAGTGATCACTGATCAGACAGGTAACAAGATAGGGTATGTAGAATCTATATAGACTCTCAATCTATAATATAGAATCTAGTATAATAAATCCCCCTCCACAACACAGGCAGCCTCTGAGGCTATCACAACTAGGGATGAGCTTCGTGTTCGAGTCGAACGTACGTTCGACTCGAACATTGGCCGTTCGTGCGTTCGGCGAATTCCGAACGTTTTGGCCGTTCGCGTCAAAATTCGAGTGACGCGCGCGCGGACCACAATGCACTGCGTTGGCGCAGTGCATTGCTGTCCGATGATTGGCCAAGCATGCACTGTGACCCCGCATGCTTGGCCAATCGCAGCGCCGGCAGCGAGGAGAGCCATGATTGGCCACAGGCATCCTGCCTGTGGCCAATCATAGCTCAGACTGTGTAGTGCACGCCCCACACTATATAAGGCCGCCTTTAAGGCGGCCTCCTGTAGTGTGTTACTTTGCATCTGAAGCAGTGGGTGTTCTGTGTACCTTCAACACAGTACACACCAATCGTTTTTGGCTGATTTCCTATCTTGCTGCTGTGTAGTGGTTGTTGTCTGTGCCCTGACTGCAGTATACACCACTATATTCACCTCACCTATATAGCTAGTGATCTAGCTTTAACCACTTAACAACTGCCCATTGCCGATTTACGGCTTCAGGGCGGTTGTTTAACTCAGAGAGGCCGTTAATTAACGGCCTCCCAGAATTCTGCTCTCGCGTGCCCCGAGGTGTGCGCACTCGAGAGCATCCGTGACCGCCGGGTCCATAGGACCCGGCGCATCACGGTAAACGGCCGCTCATAGCGGCCGTTTACCACGTGATTGCTCCGTCAAATGACGGAGTGATCACTTGGAAACAAACCGGCGTCATGTTATGACGCCTGTTCCTCCCTCCCCTTTCTGTACCGATCGGTACAGCGGAGGGGAAAGAGATCGGTGTCAGCAGCGATGTAGGCTGCATCTGCAGTGCCCACATCGCTGCTCACCGAATTTAACCCCTCAATTCCCTGCCAATACTCTGCAATACCAGTGCATACTCTGCAGTACCCCGCCATTACTCTGCAGTGCAGTACCCTGCCATTACTCTGCAGTACCCCGCCATTACTCTGCAGTACCCCGCCATTACTCTGCAGTGCAGTACCCCGCCATTACTCTGCAGTGCAGTACCCCGCCATTACTCTGCAGTGCAGTACCCTGCCATTACTCTGCAGTGCAGTACCCTGCCATTACTCTGCAGTACCCTGCCATTACTCTTCAGTACCCCCCATTACTCTGCAGTAACCCCCAATACTCTGCAGTGCCCCCCATTACTCTGCAGTACCCCCCAATACTCTGCAGTACCCTGCCATTACTCTGCAGTACCCCGCCATTACTCTGCAGTACCCCCCAATACTCTGCAGTACCCCCAATACTCTGCAGTACCCCCAATACTCTGCAGTACCCTGCTATTACTCTGTAGTACCCCGCCAATACCCCGCCAATACTCTGTAATACCCTGCCATAAATTGCCATACCCAGCCATACTCAGAGATACCCAGCCATACTCGGTGATACCCTGAAGTACCCAGCCATAGACGCCCCCCACCCCTCACCGCCCTCTGGTGCTTCTACCAACTCGCCAGTACGATCAAAGCCAGAATCTTTTTTTAAATTTTTTATTTCAGGCTTCCCAGCCTAGAGGTGAGATGTGGGGTCATATTGACCCCCCAGATTTCACTGTAAAGAGGACCTGTCATCCCATATTCCTATTACAAGGGATGTTTACATTTCTTGTAATAGGAATAAAAGTGATCAAAAATATATTTTTGGGAAAAAAAATGTCAAACTAAAATAAAGTAAAATGAACAATAAAAAAATAAAATAAAAATTAAAGCGCCCATGTCCCCATGTGCTCGCATGTGCCACACATGTGAGGTATCGCCGAGAATGTTAGAGCGAGAGCAATAATTCTAGTCCTAGACCTCCTCTGCAACTCAAAACATGTAACCAGTAAAAAAATATTTAAAGCGTCGCCTATGGGGATTTTTTAAGTAGCGACGTTTGGCGCCATTCCACGGGCATGTGCAATTTTGAAGAGTGACATGTTTGATATCTATTTACTCAGCATAACTTCATCTTTCACTTTATGCAAACATTGGGCTAACAAGTGGTTAATAATAGAGCTTGCAGTCAGTAGTGTTAGGAGATCTGTACCCAGTACCTGTACCCAGATCTGTACCCAGTACATACCGCTATAATATAGGGCAGGCCCCTACTTTCAAACATCCAACTTACAAACATCTCCTACTTGCAAACGCAAGGAGACAGCAGCAAGTGAGATGAAAAAAGATGGACGACAAAACAAAATTATACAGGGGTGATAACCCTTCCCTATGTTTTCCAAAAAGCTTAAAGATATTTTTTTTGACTGGAGCTACACTTTAAAAATGTACCGGTTGAAAATGACAAACAGATTCAACTTAACACAACAAACCTACACAGTCCCTGTCTTGTTTGCACCGCCTGTATACTGCTGTTCTGAGTATATAGGGCCTGGGGGCCACACGCATTTCCTTTTTTTAATATGGGTACGGGGTTCCCCTTAATATGTGTACAAGACCCAAATAGGCTGGTAATGGGCAGGGAGGGCTACCCATGCCATTTTTCTGAATGATTTTCAACCATATTGCAGGAACCAGATATAACATTAAAACCGCAAGCAGTTTTAAATGGTGTTATTTCCGTTTAATGTCATTTTGTGCAGGGACTGTTCTAAACACGGGAAACACGTGGCACTTCACAGGCATACTATAGACACCCCCCAGGCACCATATTTAAAGGAATATTTCACTTTTTTTTTTTCACTTTAATCGTCATTAAAATCACTGCTCCCGCCAAAACGGTAGTTTTTAAAACTTTTTTTTGCAGTGACCCATGTCCCCTGAGGCAGGAGGCAGGTCGCCAAACCCTTTTTAGCACACTATCTTGCATATTAGCCGTTAAAATTAGCACTTTCCAATTCGAACGTTCGAGTCCCATAGACTTCAATGGGGTTCTAGCGTTCGTACCGAACGCGGGGGTCGTTCGCAAGTTCTGGTGCGAACCGAACCGGGGGGTGTTCGGCTCATCCCTAATCACAACACTAGCAACACTAGTATCACTTAGACATGTGCAAAAGGAAAAAATTTGTTTAGTTTAGTTTCGTTTTAATTCGTTAATTCATTAATTTCGTTTAGTTATATTCGTTAACTTCCTTAAATTCGTTTTCGGATTTCGTTTAGTTTTCTACCGAATTCGAAAAATCGGCCACATTCGAAAATATTTCAACCAAATTCGAAAATATTTCTACCGGATTCGAAATGATTTCAACATGATTCGAAATTATTTCAACCGCATTCGAAATGATTTCAACATGATTCGAAATTATTTCAACCGCATTCGAAAATATTTTGTGACCCGACTTTAGGGCCATGTATCTCGAGATCACTTGGTGGTTTGGGGTTTCTAGCTATAAGTGCCCCCGAGATATGTGGCCCCAAAGTCGGGTCGCAAAATGTCATTCTCTGCTGCAGAAAAGTATTTGACATATTGCCTATATCTATGGGTCACTTGGTGCTAGGAACACCAACTTGTGGCAGGTGACGTGGCAAGTGGCCAATCCACAACTTGGTCATGTGGCACTTGTGGCAGGTCACATGGTACACGTGGCACTTGTGGCTGTTCACGTGAAACTCGTGACAAGTCACGTGGCACCCCTGGCAGGTCACGCGGCAGCCGTGGCCGGTCAAGTGGCACCCGTGGCCGGTCAAGTGGCACCCGTGGCAGGTCACGTGGCACTCGTGGCTGGTCACGTGGCACTCGTGGCTGGTCACGTGGCACCCGTGGCCGGTCACGTGGCACCCATGGCCGGTCACGTGGCACTCTTGACCGGACAAGTGTCACTCATGGCCGGTCACTTAGCACTCATGGCCGATCACGTGGCACTTGTGGGAGGTGTTGTGGCAAGTGGACAATACACAACTTGTGGCAGGTGACGTGGCAAGTGGACAATGACATACAGCATATGTACTTGCCTTAAGATTGACATCCGTGACTTCTTCAATCAGGCATGCTGACAACTTCATTGATGTGATAAATATAAATGAAATAAGATGTGTGTGTTTTCTTCCACTGGTACACTAGTAGAAAAGATTAGAAAAAAAAATATAATTTAATAGAATAAAATAGAAAGAATATACAACCATCTTCTGAAATTCGAATTTCAGATAGAATGAATTAAATTTTTTTAATTAATTAATTTTAAATTTGTATAGAAAAGATTATAATAAAATAGAAAGTTGACTAGAAAACAATAGAATAGAATATATTATATTTTATTCTGTTCTTTTCTATTGTTTTTCTAGTCTATTCTTTTATATTCTATTAAAATCTTTTCTATTCAAATTCAAATTCATTCTATACGAAATTTGAATGTCGAAAAAAATAATAATTATATATATATATATATATATATATATATATATATATATATATATATATATAATTTTTTAATAATAATATAATATATTCTATTCTGTTCTATCGTTTTTCTAGTCTATTCTCTTTTTCCATTCTAATCTTTTCTATTCAAATTCGAATTCATTCTATACGAAATTCGACTGTCGGAAAGAAATATATATATATATATATATATATATATATATATATATATATATATTATAAAACCACCATCTTCCGAAATTCGAATTTATTATATAATGATTTCACCATATCACCAAATTTGGGGTTTCTAGCACCAAGTGACCCTGAGATATGTGGCCCCAAATTCGGGTCACAAAATGTCATTCTCTGCTACAGAAAAAGTGCTTGACATATTGTCCATATCAGAGAATGACATTTTGCGACCCAAATTTGGGGCCACATATCTCGGGGGCCACACTCTAGCTGTAAGTGGCCCCCGAGATACATATCTCGGGGTCACTTGGTGCTAGCAACCCCATAACTTTAGGCAGGTGATGTGGCAAGTGGACAGTCCACAACTTGGTTATGTGGCACTTGTGGCAGGTCACATGGCACCCGTGGCCGGTCACGTGGCACCCGTGGCCGTTCAAGTGGCACCCGTGGCCGTTCAAGTGGCACCCGTGGCCGCTCAAGTGGCACCCGTGGCCGGTCAAGTGGCACTCGTGGCCAGTCACGTGGCACCCGTGGCCGGTAACGTGGCACCAATGGCCGATAACGTGGCACCCGTGGCTGGTAACGTGGCACTCGTGGCAGGTGTCATGGCACTTGTGGCAGGTGTTGTGGCAAGTGGACAATACACAACTTGTGGCAGGTGATGTGGCAAGTGGACAATCCCCAACTTGGAGTTCGGGTTAGGTTTAGGGTTAGGGTTGGGGTTAGGGTTTCCCCTTGAAGAATAAGGCTTGGACTCAGTGATAGAATAAAAATAAATAGAAAAATAATATTTTATACTATTCTGTTCAATTGTTTTTCTTTTGTATTCAAATCTTTTCTATTCTAATTCATTCTATAGGAAATTCGAACTTCGGAAGATGGTATATATATATATATATATATATATATATATATATATTCATTCTATTGTGTTATTATTTTATATTCTATTTTACTGTATTCTTTTTTAGAAATTGATTTATATTTTTTCGATTTTTATTCAAATTTGTTTTCAAATTCGATTCGACTAGAATTGTTTTCGAATTCGATGTCGAATGCATTCAAATTCATTCGTTATATTTCTTTCGTATTCGTTGTAATTCGTTATTTTTTTATTCGGACATTCGGATGCATCCGAATGTCCGAAATATGCAAAATTCGCCAGAATTTCGATTCGTTACGAAACGAATTGCACATGCCTAGTTTCACTATCAAGTTCACAACACTAACACAATAGCAGCAGATTATTATGAAAAAGTTAAGTTGAACTGTAGCTTGCTTCACTATTGCTCTGCTGCTGTGCTTATGCTTAATTGATAAATAATACAGGTTCTCTGACAAACGGACCAGCTAAGATTGACTGTCTTCTGATATGATTCAGTGTGTGTGTCTCTCTCTGCTAGCAATCGTAAGTGAAAGTAAGTTGGCTGTACGTGTGTACTTAGTTCTAGCTATTTTACTGCTCCTCCTCTTTGGTTGCAATCAGCCAATAACATTCATCATCATCATTATTTTTATTTTAATTCCCCCACCCAATTCCAGAAGCTATCTTTTCTCTCTATGTTGAATCTTTCCTCTTTATGTCAAATCTTTTCTCTCTATGTAGAATAATCCTGGACGAATAGAGGTAAGGTTAGGCACATTCGACCACAGGTTCGATAGACACAGATTGTTATTGTCAGCATCATGTCGAATCTCCTATCTATATTGAAACTGTTGTCGCAACGAGAACAAAAATAAAAGCATTTTGTTTATGTCGGATCTTTCATTTTTCGGATTCTGCACTTAACAAACGATAACGAAAATATCTGAAATTCGGACGAAAATGCATTAGAACGAATGCACATGTCTACTTCCTAGCCTTTTTATATATTTAGAGTTTAATTCTACTTTAAATGCTAAGCATTCAAAATCATTTTAGACAATTGTGTGCTTCCAACCTTGTAACAGTTTTGGAGAGGTCCTTCTTTGTCTGTGTGATTGGCTCCCTAAACACATGATTTGTTGAGTTTGGTGTGGAGGATATTGGGTGGCCTAGACAGAGTCCTGACCTCAACCCTGTTTAACACCTTTGGGAATCGATATGAAATTATACACCAATTGTGAGCCAGGTTTTCTTGTCCAGAGGCAGTACTTGAGTTCATAAATGATTTTTTTTTATTGGCTTAATTAGCCCAAATTCCCATAGACACATTGCAAAATCTTGTGAAAAGTTTGCCCAGAAGAGTGTGTGTGTATGGATGGGGGTGCTCTAATTCACATCAATATCCAAGGTTTTGGAATAGGACTCCTAACAAGCTCATAGGCATAATGATGAAAAATAGCTAATGATTGAAGTGTTCCGCTTTGTCTATGAGTAACTTATACCTTCATAATATCAAATAAAAAAAAAAAAATTCTAATGCCCCGTACACACGAGCGGACTTTTCAACATCCAAAGTCCGAAGGACCGAGTCCGTCAGACTATCCGATCGTGTGTGGGCTGCAACGGACTTTTGATTCGCCAAAGTCTGACGGACTTTAGAAATGAAGCATGCTTCAAATTTTCCCGAAGGAACTCCGCCGGACCCGGTCCCCTTCGAAAACTCCGCTCGTGTGTATGCTACTCCGACGGACTAAAACCGACGCTAGGGCAGCTATTGGCTACTGGCTATGAACTTCCTTATTCGAGTCGGGTCGTACGTCATCACGTTCGAATCCGTCGGAGTTTAGTGTGATCGTGTGTGGCCAAGTCCGTTCGGCCGAAAAGTCTGTCAGAACTCCGTCGGAACTCCGGCGGAACTCCTTTGGAAGTCTGTCGGACATAAGTCCTCTCGTGTGTACGGGGCATAAGAGTGTATTTTTTACATCTTTATGTAAATGTTTTAAGCCAATGCCTATGGCACCAGAATTGGACTGAGCAGTGCCAAAATTAAATTTTTATAATTTTTAACTTTTTTTTCTTACCTGGTCATCTCTAAATACTAGTTGCTAGAATTTCCAGAAGTAGAATGGAAGTAAGTGTCCATGGCAAGTTTGCCTGTAGGCTACAGCAGTACTTAAAGGCTTTGTACACTTTGAAATGTTTGTTGTTGTTTTAACCACTTAACCTCCTGTCTAGAGGAAATCCAGTCCTGGATGAGTGCCAATTATTTTAAGCTAAATGGCACCAAAACTGAATGTAACCAGGTGTAACCAGGTATATTCCAACTTGTTTCTGTTATGGCCGGAATCTTTCAAAACTTTTCCGATTCCGGACACTCAGGTCAGGAACATGGGTGTCATCTTTGACTATAGGTTGAACTTGCATCCTCAGGTAAATCAGGTGGTGAGTTCATGTCACTTCTACCTGAGACTCCTGAGGTCAACTTTTCGCTATATCACAGATTCTGATAAGATCGCCATGGTCAATGCCATTATCAGCAGTCGATTGGACTACTGTAATGCCCTGTATTTGGGTTTTCCTGCTTGTACCATTTAAAAGCTCCAGTTGATTCAGAATGCCGCAGCAACCTTACTGACAGGTGTTGGTCGCCCGCGACCACATCACTCCATCCCTTAGAGCCCTGCATCAGCTGCCCGTGAAAGAACAGGTTCTGTTCAAAACTGGATGTCTTGTCCATAAGGCACTGCATGGACGTGGCCCAGAGTATCTGAAGGAAAAATGTGTTAAGTATGTGCCTACCCAATCCTTAAGATCAGCAAACTTGGCCATACTGGAGATTCCAAAATTTTGAAAGAAAACATGTGGATGGAGAACGAGTGAAGTACAAGGAGCTGTATCTTGGAACTCCTTGCCTCTGAAACTGAGACTTGAGAATGACTTTTTGAAATTTCGAAAGAAATGGAAAACCATACTTGTTGTACAAGCTTTTGGGGCCACCTAATTTTAATTGGGGTGTGATGGACAGACTCCCTGGCTTTTATTCTGTATCTTGCTATGCTGGTTTGTTGGTTTTCTTTAGGTCTTTTAATATCAATGTTCTTTTGTTTTTGCCCATCGAGGCCTTCAGGTAAGACTGCGTAGGTTAAGCATTTTAATAAATAAATATATTTTACCCCATTAATGACAAGGCCATTTTTTGCTATTCAGTACTGTGTTACTTAAAGCCCCTTTCACACTGCAGTGCCACTAAAACAATGCTAAAGCACCAGTTGTTTTTGTGGTGATTTAAAGGTGTTTTAGTGGCGCATTTGCGTGGCTTTTAAGACGCTTTGGAAGTGCTGTCCATTCATTTCAATGGGCAGGGGCATTTTGGAAGAGCTATTTATAGCTTAAGTCGCCCTTAAGATGCTACTTGCAGGACTTTTTCTTACGTCCCGCAAGCGTATCGCCCCAGTGTGAAAGCATTTAAAAGGCTATTTAGAGGCTATTTCTAGCATTAAAACGCCTGAAAACTGCCTCAGTGTGAAAGGGGTCTAACTGGCAGTTGCTCAGTCATGCAACACTGTACCCAAATAAATTTATATAATTTTTTTCACACAAATAGTGCTTTCTTTTGGTGGTATTTAATCACCACAGGATTTTTTTTTTTTATTATATAAATAAAAAAATACTAAACATTTTGAAAAAAAACAACGATATTTTTTACTTTACATATCCAATAAAATCAAATCAAATCAAATAGTAGGACAAGCAGCTTATCAACTTATAACAAACAATAAAATATAATACATTTATGTATTACAATCATTTAAAAATGGGTTTAAAACTAGAACCTTTTTTTTCTTGCTAAGTAATTTGTTCAGTGCAATTCTTGTGAATGTCCCAAAAATTGTATTGATGTATAAATTGATGAACTGTTTGATATACAGTATGCAACCCAAATGCTGTGTACACACGTCCGGACTTTTCGACAGCAAAGTTCTGATGGAACAAATCTGTCTGACAATTTGATTGTGTGTGGGCTTCATCGGACCTTTTCTGTCAAAAAATCTGACAGACTTTAGAAAAAGAACATCTAATCTTTCCCTCCGGAACCAGTTCCTATCGAGAAAACCGCTCATCTGTATGCAGGTCCGACGGACCAACAACAATGCAAGGGCAGCTATTGGCTATTGAACTTCCTTTTTCTAGTCCCGTCGTACGTCATCGTGTTAAACGATCGGACTTTGGTGTGATCTTGTGTAGGCATGTCCGTTTCAGCGGAACTCCATTGAAAAGTCAGCCGAAAATTCCGTCAGAGTTCATTCCGACGGAAAGTCCGGTCATGTGTACTCGGCAAAAGAGTGGTTTTGAGAGCAAGCACAAGTCCTAGTATCCCCTGTTAGGCAGTGGATACATCTTGCACCAGAGGCAGCTGTTGATAAGATACACTTGTAAGGCAGAGGAACATTCTCATTCCATAAGTCTGGGTACTTTATATTAAACTGTAGAAACAATCATGATTAAAAAAATAGAATGGGAAATAAAATGCTTCAAGACTTAAGGGATTCTTATAAAACTAAAGCGAGCAGGAAATCTCTATATTACAACCAATAAATATGACATTTCATCTCTTTCTGTAATTAAAAAAGCAGATGAGACTTTATTGCATCTGGAATTACAATCGGGCTGACAGAGGGAAAAACAGACGTCTTGTAGAAATATTATCAAGTAAAGTCCTTGTTTTGGCAATGTGATGAATACCCAGAGGGCTGGCTAAAGCTGACTGCAGTATTTTGAATTGTTGTTACTGATGTTGTATTTGGGACAATGTCCACTTCCCTTCTTCCTGTAGATCATAGTTGGAAGACCAACAAAGTTTAAAAAGACAGAGATATAAACTATTGACTGTTAAAAAGTAATTCTAGGGAACTGGTGAACCTACTAACATTATCCAGTAAACAATTCAACCAATCTACAGTTATACAGTGCAATCAATTTCAGCCATTGCACAAAAATGGGACACAAGCTAATATTATATAGCTGGACCGCCTCAAAGAAGTGCAAGGGTGCTGTTTGTCAGATGACCCTCCAATAAGTCGAATTCTAACTCCCCTAGTAGAGTAATAGAGATAGAGTCATTTTTATATTGAAAATATTGGTTACAGTCTGTGCTACCCAATCAAATGACAATGGATATACCACAAAATAAAAATAACTGAACATAAAAATGAAAAAAATATTGTGTTTCTGCACCCAAGTGCCACAAAATAAACCTCTGTGTACCCTTCTGTGGTTGCTGCTATAGCACTGTGTAAGTGGTTTCACAACACCCTCTTATGTATAACCAATATATAATGTAGCGCTGGCTCCTTAAGAGCATGCGCTATGTGTTTTTGAAATGCAATGTTACACCTAAACTAAACTGCAGTTTGGTTTTGGTTTAATTACTCCAAATTTTGACCTCAACATCAGTTTGACTAGACTACAGGATGTTCTGCCTAGCCACAGGGGGCGCTGTCACTTCTGGCAGGTATGGAAACACAGTCTAGTTGGGTGCTTTAAGGTTCTTTTCTCTCAGAACCAGCCCAGTGGGAGTGTCACTCTTGCTGTGCTTTCTGGAAAGGGTACTTAAGATGCGGATGTCACGTATTTTTGGGGTTTCGGTCCAGAAGTAAGTTCTGACTGCATGGTCCTGGTCCTCCTGACCAGCCCCCAGGGCGACTATGGCCTGGGGTGCGGATCCACCGCTTTTACGTATTGGGGCTGGCTAGCCTGAGGCGAGGAAACTAAAGAAAGGCTTCGGAGGTGGTCCGGTGCCGTCTCAGGTTGTCGAGAGGCCCAGCAACTTCGTAGTTACTCAGGGGAGGACTCTTCGGGAGAAGGCCATGCAAGAATTGGCTTCTCAGCAAAAGCCTGGAAAAGCTGAAGGACCTAAGTGAATCCAATCTCGTGCAGTATCGACTGGCTGTAAGATACTGGTAACACACAAGCGTTCTACAAGTTTTTCAAGTTTCCTTACACGTGTTCTATAACAAAGTCGGTGGCAGAGACTTATTCCTACATGTTCTATAAAAAAGTCTGTGGCAGAGACCTGTTCCTGATTTAAGCACCCTGTTGACTGCTAGGCTTGGTGAGAGAAGGACTATCCAACTAGGATGAGGATCCAGCTATTCTCTGGATTTTACTCAAAGTAAGAAAGTTCTTTATTACTGACTTTGACACTAAGAGTACCTTTTCACCTAAACCCTCTGATCCTATACTGAGAGACTGTTGTTAACTACGTTTTTTGCAAATAAAAATCCCTTTAAGTGGATCTGTCGTTAGTCTCTATAGCTTTTGGGCCATCTACCACGGGAAACCCCAAGGCGCAAATCGAGGTGAAGAAGGTAACAGTAAGCCCATTAAAACTAGCCGCTCCTTCGGGGGTCAGTGCTACAATAACAAAATGAATGCAGTGCTACTCTAAAATCCCAACATAAATAATACTAGAGCTTACAGTAAAGAGTACAGTAGACCTTCTGAGAAAGCCCATTCACGGGGCATAACACGTATAGGCGGGAGGAGCCAATCCAGTGGTGTCATACCCAGGAAGTGTTGTACAGATTGCATGCTTGTCTGAGGATTTTTGTAAGTGCTTTTATCCCTGTTTTCTATTAATAAATGTGCAAACTGAGAGAGCTCTAGGGGTCTCTTTCTTGTGTTCCCTATCATGGGGATGTGCTGACACTGGAGCATTTAATTGTGTGAGGATACGGTGGAGGAGGTCTACTGTTCCAAGGAAGAGGAGAATGATTTATGCTTAATAGACTCTCTTATGGGGTATGAAGGGGAGGCGAGCAGGTTTTTCACCCAAAGATGGCGGTAACTGAATGCTTAACTAGATTGAAGACTATTGTTGCACTGAATGCACTGTAGTGTTTATATATTTGGGACCAATAGCTGTTGATGCTCCATTTTTTGGGGGGCAAACAACCCCCCCACCAGCTTGTCCCCTTGCCTGCTCACCAGCCCCACTGACCAGCTTATAAGCCTGCCAGCCTGCTTGCAAGCCCGCCAGCCCCACACTTACCCCATTCAGGTCGTGGGCAGCTTTGGCAGCTTCCTTGGCTTCTCCTCCTGGCCAATCCAGTTTTAGGACCCTGATTGGCCAGGAAGAGAAGCAAGAAGACACTAGCGAATGTTGATTCACTAATGTCACAAGTGGGTGTGCTCGGGGTGCAGTGCTCTGTGCCCCCCAGCCCAACCTCTGGCTCTAATCATGTACTTCACAAAAAAAAAACATAGAACTCTATGGGCCCCGCATGGAGATTAGAGGCCGGCGCATAGAGATTAGGGGGGCTTATGGATGGGCCACCGTTGATTAGGACTGTATGTGGACATATGTTATGTTTATATATTTTTATGTTTATGTATGTATGTATACTGTTTCAGTATTATTTATGTTGGGATTTTAGAGTCACACTGCACTCATTTTGTTATATTTTGTAATTTTTATATCACTATTTTGATCTAGCCAGTGAGTTGGGTGGGCACGTGAGGTTCTGTCAATCATACAGAATAGCAGTAGACTCTGGGCAAAAGCTGGGGAGTTCCCACCTTTGTTGATGTGAATTGGTCAAAACCATGTTGAATTGTTTTAGGACTCAATTTATTCCATGATCATCTGACAAACAGCACCCTTGCACTCCTTTGAGGTTGTCCATTTATACAATATTGGCCTGTGTCCCTTTATAGCTATTAATGATAAAAGGCATCCAAGAGGCACTGGGACTTTGATAGAAGTTTATATGAAGTAGTGAGTGGGCATTTGAAGAGCCCACCAACTCCGGTTTGGCTGCTCACAACAGACAAGGCTACACTCCAGTGGATACCCCAGAAGGTTACCAGAAAAAAAATGCATACATGGAAGGAGCACCAGGCCAAAAGATAAGAGTCCAATTTCATTTATTGATATTGTGCTAAAAGACAGCTGATGCATTTCAGGGGTTCTTATCTTGATCATGCAGTTAGTGTTGGCAAGTATTTATTCTAATCCAGCAATTAGCTTCCCTGTACAGATTCACACAGGAAAGCTTTATTTTGAGTCCATTCAAAGTTCTCATTTTTAACTGAAGCTCTGATGAAGGGGGAATTCCTTTGAGCCCTGGAACATGTTGGCAGTCTTTTACCACAATACCAGTAAATTAAATTGGACTCTTTTATCTTTTGGTCTGGTGCACCTTCCATGTATGCACCTTTTTGTCTTTTAGCCAGGATAGAGGATTTTTACAGCTGCCCCGGATACAGGCATGTAAATGGATAGCTCTTCTTACCTGACTACTACATGAATCTATGTGGCATTGGAGAAAAATACATGCAGTGTGTTAAAGGAGGGACTGGAGATTCTGAAGCAGCGCTGCACACATGCATTGTCACAATATATCTTTGCCAATCTCTTTAGACCAATATGCTAAATTTTTTTGTTAAAAAAAACCCACAATAAGGGTATATTGATTGGTTTGAGCAAAAGTTATAGCATCTAGAAACTATGGTATATATACTGGACTTTTTATTTTTTTATTACAAGTAATGGCGGCAATCAGCGACTTATAGCAGGACTGCAATATTATGTTGAACATTCTGACATTAACTGACACTTTGTGGGAACCAGTGACACTAATACTGTGATCAGTGCTAAAAATATGCACTGTAACTGTACTAATGACACTGGCTGGGAAGTGGTTAAAAATCTAAGAGAAATCAATGGCTTAAATGTGTGCCTAACATGTGTATGCTGGGTCATTTTTTTACTAAGCCATGTGTAATTTTTTACTCTCTGCTTTGTAGAGAGAAAAAAACGGCACATTGCCGCTGTCAGAATAAAGCCCTCCGTTTATTTACAAGCACAGGGCTTTCTTTGGTAGTTAGGAGTCAATCAGCAGGTGTCGGCGACCAATCAGTAGCCGGCCCCTGCTAATTCCCTTGTGCTGCAGCGAATTGCAGCACATCAGGGTGGCAGACACACGTGAACGCGGCCCTTGCCTGGGCGTGCAGATCACGTACTAGGTATATAATCCAGCTCAGGACAGCCACACTGATGCATTTTATGAATGGTGGGTGGTTCCGCAAGCGGATAAAGAGTTTTCACAAGTGATTTGAACATGGGTAAGAAATCAATATTAGGGATGTCAGGAGGCAGGAAGTTACAACGTTGAGGGGCAGAGCAGCTAAAAGCTCTCAGTCCCATAGTGTTATAGTCAGGCGGGCGAATGGAACATTGAGATGAAGGGAAGACCTGAGAATGCGGGATTACTGTTCTGAGCCCCCTATAATGCTGCTGGGTTAGCTGCACTCTGCTATAGACTTCTATTACATCCTGCAGGTGTGGTGCACTTTTTGAAAATGTACCAAAACTCCTGGATTCAGGATGGCACAGGAGCCAGCGCTACAGAGGAGGCATCACCTTATGCAGCTCTTGCACTCTACTACAGCTCCAACTTTACAAGTAGTCCCTCTGCATTGCATTTACAATGCTCTGGAATGGCGGTTCAGCAAGCCCAGACCATGATCTACTAGTAATCTGTCTGTGATCTACTGCTAGATCACGATCTACAGGCTGCTGACCCCCGGGCTAAACTATTCTGCAAAATAACTAACAGGGGACTACAATCAAAAAGAGACATTTAGACTATGCATAACATAAATGTGGAGCCTTTCTTGAAGTTTACACTATTCAGTCAACTACATGGTGGTAAATTCAGATTTCTATCAAAAATTGATTTTTTCCAGCAATCCACACCCTCTCCCATTGAAACAATGGGAGAGAGAGTGGATTATATTGAATAGAAAATGGGTGACTTCACGGAAGCTCATAACTAATTATTGGATGCCCACTTTGATCTGGAAAAATAAATCATACATCTTAAGTTGAAATTTGCAGACTTGGAGGACATGTCTAGATGCAACAATATAAAGTTTAGACGAATTCATGATAACATTAAAAATGCTGATCTGAAAGAATTCTTATGATGCATGATAACTGATCTGATCCCTACAATCCCTGACCAAGAGTTGGTGATAGATAGAGCCCACAGGCTACCCAAGCCTCCTCACATACCTGAAAAATTACCTAGAGATGTAATTGCTAAGATCAATTTTTTTCACATAAAGGATCAATTAATACATTTTGCATGCCAACAAGCTCTACTTCCTGATCTTTACGTGGGTATTCTCTTATACTCTGATCTCTTACAAGCCACTATCTTGGCAAGAAAAAAATTTGAATTCTATAACCAAAATCCTCTGATTTTGGGGGTTCCCCACTAAAATACAAACTGAACAGAACAACATCTCCTACTCAATTTACTTGCGGGAAGAAGGTCTGAAGAACCTCAGATCTTGGTGCCTGCTAACTAATGATGAGGGCAACAGTATGGGGAAAACTGCTCCCCAATAGCAAACTAGTGATCTTTTATGCCTACTTAGATTCACTTCAGTCTCCATGAAGTAATTGCTTTCTAAAAGTCTCAGGTTCAACATTAACCAAGGAACCCTCAAGCTCCGGTACCTACAACTAAGTTTTCCCCCCATGTTTTGTGTACAGAGTAAATTGTACACAGGGGCTATCTCACAATTCCCTTTTTTATTATTGTTTTACTTCCACTGTTCTGTTTTGTTCATTTCTATTTCACCTTACTACTCATGCAACTATTCCAACTTATGAGAACTATTCAATGTACGGAAATCTCATAGGTCCATTCTGCAGTTTTACTAAAATGGGAAATCTTTCTCCAGCCATTTATTAATTTCACCGCTATGAGAGTTAAACTTTTATCACTAAATGCAAAAGGGCTCAATACCCCATATATAAAGCTCTATGGACAGACTGCCATAAGTTTGGAAGTGACATATTATGCATTCAAGAATCACATTTTGACAAGGACAACTCACCTAAGTTCACACACACCCTAAATTTCCACACATATTCTGCTTGAACACTCCCAAAAAGAAAAAAGGATTAATAACTGCAATTAAAGACACAATAACCTTCCAATTACTGGACTTACAGTCAGATAATCAAGGTAGTTTTGTTATTTTAGTCATTGTCATAGACAATGGGGGTTATTTACTAAAGGAAAATCCACCTTGCACTGAAAGTGCACTTGGAAGTAAAATTGCTGTAGATCAAGGGGGACATGCCAGGAAAAAAAAAAAAAAAACAGTATTTTAGTTTGCACATGATTGGATGATAAAATCAGCAGAGCTTCCACTCATTTCAGATGTACACCTTAGAATTACAGCGACTGCACTTCCAAGTGCACTTGCAGTGCAAAGTGAATTTGCCTTTCGTAAATAACCCCCAATGTAACCTATACAATTACCAACATTTATGCACCTAAAAATCAACCCCCAACATTTCATGAATGAAATAATAAACAAATGTAGGAAAAATACAAAAAGGACAAATCATCATTTGCAGGGACTTTAATGCCCCTATGGAACCCTGTATGGACACCATCAAGAAAAACTATACTACCAGAGTAGGTTTGAGTAAAATCTTTCACGAAGAAGACTTGTTTGATCCTTGGAGGAGCCTTCACTTCACTGAAAAGCAATTATTTTCCAATGTGCATAAAACTTACTCAAGGATTGACTATTTCATCACAGACAAAAAATAGCTGATGGTAGCTGATCTTTGGTGTACGTGTAAAGCATGTGTCAGGGGTCTACTAATACAATTGATCTCTAGAGAAAAGAAAAAGAAGGCAAGCAATATAGATAAAACTAATGAAAAAGATAGCAGAACTAGAAGAGAAGCATAAACAATTTCCCAAACCTCCTACAACTACTTAATTTTAAAATGAATGAACTAAGAATCATACTAATTGCTGACCATGATAAGTACATTAAGAGATTAAAATTAAAATACTACTCCCAAGGTAACAGAGCAAGTAAACTGTTAGCCTCACAACTACGCCAGTGCTAAAATAAAAATAAAATCTTAAAATGAGCCCACCACACTGGACGGATAGCATGCAATCTTCAGGAAATAGCCAACATCTTCTCAGAATTTTATGAACTTCTTTAGAATCTAAAATATGACAAGACTACTCCTCAACCATCACCAGATGATAGTACAAATTTCTTAAGCAAAATTAATCTTCCCAAAATGGACCCTATCACACTAGATAAATTAAACAAACCAATATCCATTGAGGAAAGGCCATCAAATCTATACCTTTAAACAAAGCACCTGGCTACAATGGACTTACTGGTGAATATTATAAAGCTTTTGCTCCTATTTTAGCACCCTAATTAACTAAAACATTTAATTCTGTGGCTATTAATAATAAATTCCCAAAAGAAATGCTGGAGGCCCTTATTATTACTATTCCAAAACCTGAGAAAGATCCCACTTCCCCTACAAATTATCAACCAATATTTAATTTAAATTCCAATATTAAAATATTTGCCAAATTGACTATTGAAGATAATACCCTACCTTATAGGACCTTATCAGGCAGGCTTCATCAAAGGCCTTCAAGCGCCAGATTGAACGAGGTGAATATTGATCTGATCAATCAAGTGGAGAACAGTGGAATGCCTTCTCTGTTACTTGCCTTGGATGCAGAGAAGGCATTTGATAGAGTCCACTGGGGTTAAATATCGGAAAAATTATTAAAATTTGGCTTTAAAGGATGTATACATGCAGCCATAATGTCCCTTTACGCAAAATTCTCTGCTAAAATATTCACCTCAGGTATTATCTCCAAGAGCTTTGATCTGACAAACGGAACCAGACAAGGCTGCCCACTTTCCCCCATAATTTTCTCACTAGCAATTGAATCTTTAGCAGAATCAATCCGTTCCAATGACCTTATTAAGGGAATAAAAGTTGGCCAAATGGAACACAAACTAGGACTATTTTCGGACGATTTAATACTAGCATTATCTAAACACGAAACTTCTCTCACCGCTGTACAAAACATGCTGGAAGCATTTGGGAAAATATCCTACTATAAGGTTAACAATAACACATGTTATACACTTCCCATGAATATATCTAAAGAACTATCTGATAAGGAACTATACTTATAATTGGGATGAACCTTCCATTAACTAGGTATTCAGCTTACCTTCCCAACTTCTAAACTATACAAAGTCAACTTCCCAAATTTTCTAGAGCAGATAAACAGGGATTTACAAAATATTCAGAAAAGACAACTATCCTGGGTCGGGAAAATTCCTGCTTTTAAAATGCAAACCCTGCCAAAAATTCTTTATTATTTCCGCTCCCTCCCTATTGCTATAGTCCCTACGTTTTTTCAAACAGGTGAACATAAACTTGAGAATTTTCACATGGAATAGGAAAAAAACCTAGAGTTGCTTTCATGATACTACCTCTAATAAAAATAGTGGAGGAATTGGCCTACCAGACATCCGGAATTACTACTCAGGGGTTGATTTAAGATCTTCCCCTCAGATCTACAGCGACTGCACTTCCAAGTGCACTTGTAGTGCAAAGTGGATTTGCCTTTAGTAAATCAACCTGCTTGTGTCTCTTCTAGACCAAATGAAATACTGCTTCTCTTCTATCATCTTCTGATAAACTATGGGGGTACGAAAGGCAAATCCACTTTGCACTGCAAGTGCACTTGAAAGTGCACTGAAAGTGCACTTGGAAGTACAGTCTAATGCCGTGTACACACGGGCGGACTGTATGGCGTACTTAGTCCGTCGAAACACATTTCAGCGGACAGTCCACTCGTGTGTGGGCTTCAGCGGACTTTTTCAGCGTGCAGTCTGGCGTACTAAGTATTTCGAATTTTTCAAAATTTTGTCCGTCATACTTTGGTTTCAGCGGACAATCCGCTCGTCAGTATGCTAGTTCGACGGACTAAGAATGGCGCATGCCCAGAAAGGATTTACACGGCGGAAGGGTGCTTTGCTGTGTATTGGACTTCCTATTTCTAGTCCCGTCGTACGTGCTGTACACGTCATCGCGCAAGCTTTCGACGGACTGTTTGTGCATCCGTGTGTGGTCAAGTCCGTTCGGTCGAAAGTATGACGGACTGTCCATCGGATTGTATGACGGACTAAGTATGCCATACAGTCCGCTCGTGTGTACGCGGCATTAATCTAAGGGGTAGATCTGAAATGAGTGGAAGCTCTGCTAATTTTATCATCCAATAATGTGCAAGCTAAAATGCTGTTTTTTATTTTCCTTGCATATTCCCCTTGGATCTACAATGACTTTACTTCCAAGTGCACTTGCAGTGCAAAGTGGATTTGCCTTTAGTAAATAATCTCCTATGGGTCAATATTGAGAAAGAGGTTACCAAGGGTAATGATTTGTTTGCTCTAACTATGGGGGTAATTTACTAAGATGAATGCGCTACGCCAGTTCATACCTTAATTTGTCGCCAGATAAATTATTAATTGGGCTTGTGAACCGGTGCACACATAAGCGCAACAGATAATATGCTGGCGCACACGATAATGATATGCCATTGATAATAGCACACACCGTATCATTAACAGTCCATTCACACAGGGCCAACACGACTTCCAGCGCGACTTTGGGAGGCAACTTGGACACGACTTGAGTATGAATAACAGCACAACTTGGGGCGACTGACAACAGGACTTTAAGTCGCCCCCCCTCAGGCCAGGCAACTTTGATTTAAAAAAAAAAAAGGCATAGGTTCCCCTCCAGGAGCATACCAGGCCCTTCAGGTCTGGTATGGATATTAAGGGGAACCCCGCACCAAAAAAAATAATGGCGTGGGGGTCCCTCTCAAAATCCATACCAGACCCTTATCTGAGCACGCAACCTGGCAGGCCGCAGGAAAAGAGGGGGGGACGAAAGAGCGTCCCCCCTCCTAAACCATACCAGGCCACATGCCCTCAACATTGGGAGGGTGCTTTGGGGTACCCCCCAAAGCACCTTGTCCCCATGTTGATGAGGACAAGGGCTTTATGCCCACAACCCTGGCCGGTGGTTGTGGGGATCTGCGGGTGGGGGGCTTATCGGAATCTGGAAGCCCCCTTTAACAAGGGGACCCACAGATACCGGCCCCCACCCTGTGTGAAATGGTAAGGGGGTACCCTTACCATTTCACCAAAAATGTGACAAAAGTGTTAAAAATGACAAGACAGTTTTTGAAAATTCCTTTATTAAAGTCTTCTTCTTTCCATCTTCTTTGGGTCTTCTTCCTTCTTCTTTCCTTCATCCTTCGGTTTCTTCCTCCATCTTCTTCTTCCTCCAATCCTCTGCTTCTTGCTCCGGTGTTCTCGTCCAGCTTCTTCCTCCACGGCCCTTCTTCTTCCTCGCTTCCTTCTTGGGCCGCTCCGCGCAATGGGAGGCTCCCGCTGTGTGACGATTCTCTTCTTCTGACACTTATATAATGGAAATAATTCTGGGGCGCTCTAATTAGTTAATAAATATAATAGTGTAAATCTTATCTGCTCAACCATAAAGAAAAAATACACAATCATCCAAAATGTAAAAAAATATAAAAATACGTGAAAACAATAATCAAATGTTCTCACTCAGTGATCAAGTGACATATAAGTAATTCCTTCAAAGATTACTTATAATTGTCCAATCACACAAAGTCCCATCAATATGCCAATACAGCTTCTTTGATAAGTGATCCCAAATTCACCAGTACAAAAGATCTTGCAGGATGTGATAAAGATGATTCCAGAGAGATTGCATATACCTCCACCAAGGAACTCAATGCAACGACACCCAATCGTGAAATGAATATACAATCTGCTTACCAGATTCGTTTGACCACTTTAATTAAAAAGTAAGTCAACCAACGCCTGTACAGGTAAGTGCCTGTTCACATGAATGCTGACATGGGTGCATAGGATAACATATCCCCCTTCACAGTCTCAAGCGGTATATAGGAAAGAGCAAAAGACATCCATAGCATAATACTGTATTTATTTTTAAAAAGTGTTTACGTTGTCATGTGCTCGACCCGGCACTGGGGCTGCTCGCCGTTCAAAAAAACGGATTCGATGGGTGAAGTGTTACCACTCTGTACCGTCAATATGGCGTGCATTCCAAGCCGTCAGACCAACAACGAGGTAACCGGATATGGCGTCAGGAAAAACAGCGTGACCAGGTACCGCTTTGATGTACGTTTCCTCATTCACGTCTTCAGGAAGCATACCTGGTCACTGGGGTCAACGCTTTTAAGTTGTCAATACAGGGCCAGGGCCAATCAAAAAGGCAGATTATGTGCAGCCTCAGTCACTCGAGCGGTTAAAAAAGACATACACTCTAATTGCTACCGTTCCTACCTCTACCCGTAAGAGAAGAACAATTAACAAGTTTATAAAATCAACACAATATGTTACATAAAAATTTTATTAAAATTCATGATACCATATTAAATGTACATAATTTCAAAACAAGTTCCCAAATTAGAAAAATAAAAATCACCTACCAAGTATGACATTAATTTATTATAGATATAGATATTACACATATTGAGTTAGTCCCATACTCCAAATATTATTATTATATCTTGATTTTATTCCTTCAATAATCTATATCTCCCCAATACATCCCATATTTCTACCCAACATTCCCGTCACTTAAGGATACTAAAAAAGGGCATATTAACATAAAGTCCAATCGTTTTAATTCAAAAAACCTATCCATACCTAACCCTCTGAAGGCCGGCAATGGACATGATTCAAAAATAAAATCCACACTCCAAATTGGGAAAGAGAAACAATACCCTACTAACACTTTCTCCATTGTTCCCACCCCATCCTTCAATCATAAATGGCCTACCCCTATTCTCTACAACAGGAGGACGACTAAGAGAACACAGAAAGGGGGGGGGGGGGCGGGGGTGAAGGGAAACAATGGAGAAAAATAAAAAGGAACAGAGAGAGGGATCTAAAAATCCCAATACAATTAATCATTAGATAAAAAACAATTAAGGTCAAGTTCAATATTCATTCCCAATGGTTATAAAGTCTTTCATTTATAAATCCATTTCGTTTCATTTTTGGAGATTTCTCTTCTCATATGTGTCCCTCTCCAATGTTTTGAAATTTTATCAATGCCATAAAACCTACACAATGAGGGGTCACTATTATGGTAAAGTTTAAAATGCCTCAATATACTATGATTGGGAAATCCTTTTTTAATATTTGTCATATGTTCAGTAATTCTAATTTTTAATTGTCTAGTTGTTCGACCTACATATTGCATAGAGCACGGACATTCTAATACATATGTTACATGATCCGAATTGCAAGTAATAAGAGGTTTGATCTTATATTCATCTTTTGTCACACATGAACGAAATTGAGACACCTTCTTGGGTGTCCCCGGCTACTCAATCTGCACGCTCATCTGGTGCAGAAGTGAAAACCGGAACCATCCAAAAAGGTCACCAGTTTTTTAGGGGGGTCTGGTACATTATAAGCTATTTGGTTTCTCAAACCTGGAGCCCTCCTATAAATGAATCTGTGTTTTTTAGGAATTGAGGACAAAAGGTCTCTATCTTTTAATAGTATAGGCCAATATTCTTTAAAAATGCCCTCTACTTGTCTATATTGCCTATTGAACCCTGTTACAAAAGCCAATTCGCCCTTAAATTCAGGTTTGGGCTTGGGAATCAATAAAGATTGCCTCTCCATCTTAGCCACCTTATCTAAATCCCTAATTAATGTCCCTGAATTATAGCCTTTTTCCAAAAATCTCTCTGTCAATATTCCTGCTTGTGCATAAAAGTCAGCTTCATTAGCACAGTTTTGCTTGAGTCTCATATATTGTCCTTTAGGGACTACTCTTATCCACTGTGGATGACGACAACTGTGCGTCGGCACATACCCATTTCTATCAGTGGCCTTAAAATATGTTTTAGTTTGGAACCCCCCATCTTTTTTAGTGATAATGAGGTCCAAATAGTTCACTTCTTCAATACTAGATTCAGCCGTGAACTTTAGACCATATTGATTCCTATTCATTGCTCGCAAGAAAGAATCAAAACTAGTCTTATCACCTTGCCAAAACAGAATTACATCATCGATGTATCTTTTATAAAACACAAATGATTCACTTATGTTATGAAAAATATTCTCAGACTCCCATTTATTAAGTACAATATTTACTACGCTCGGAGCATAGTGTGCCCCCATGGCTACTCCTCCTATCTGGTTATAATATTCATTATTTGCCCAGAAGTTATTGTTCATAGCTAACTTTAGACCTTTAATTAGAAAATTAATTTGAACCTTTTTCAATTTAGACTCCTTATTTAATGCCCATTTGAGTGCATCCAGTGCATCATGATGTTGTATATTTGTATAAAGGGACTCAATATCCACTGTTATCATGATGGTATCCTCTGCAGCAACCAGTCCTTGTACAAGAATTATTAAATCTCTACTGTCCTTAAGGTATGAAGGACTTTGGTCTAGTGGTTTGAAAAAGCCATCTAGATACTCCCCTAGTCTGGAAAAAAGGGAATCTATCCCACTAATTATTGGTCGGCCTGGGGGAAAATCTTTATTTTTGTTTATTTTGGGTAATATATACAGTAGCCCCAGTGCCGGGTCGAGCGCATGACAATGTAAGGAGTCATTTGGCTATGTCTTTTAAACACTTTTTTAAATAAATACAGTATTAAGCTATGGATGTCTTTTGCTCTTTCCTATATACCGCTTGAGACTGTGAAGGGAGATATGTTGTCCTATGCACCCATGTCAACATTCATGTGAACAGGCACTTACCTGTACAGGCGTTGGTTGACTTACTTTTTAATTAAAGTGGTCAAACGAATCTGGTAAGCAGATTGTATATTCATTTCACGATTGGGTGTCGTTGCATTGAGTTCCTTGGTGGAGGTATATGCAATCTCTCTGGAATCATCTTTATCACATCCTGCAAGATCTTTTGTACTGGTGAATTTGGGATCACTTATCAAAGAAGCTGTATTGGCATATTGATGGGACTTTGTGTGATTGGAAAATTATAAGTAATCTTTGAAGGAATTACTTATATGTCACTTGATCACTGAGTGGGAACATTTGATTATTGTTTTCACGTATTTTTATATTTTTTTACATTTTGGATGATTGTGTATTTTTTCTTTATGGTTGAGCAGATAAGATTTACACTATTATATTTATTAACTTATTAGAGCGCCCCAGAGTTATTGTCACGACCGCTCGGGCACCCCGGTCGTATTCAAGAGACTTACCCGTAGAGACCCGTCGTGGAGACCCCGTCGTTTCCCTTTGACGCGCGCTAAAGCCAACGAACGCACTCGCGTCAACGCGAACGAACGCGCACGCGCACGTGGGTCACGAACGGGAGCACGTTTCCTTGCGAGGGCGCGCTGACCCGTCGTACGTCCGTTTGGCGCCCTAAGGCCTTCTTTAGTCACTGGCTCCTTTCCACCCGTGCTGTCCAGTCTACAGCGTGTCCGTGATCTTGCTATCTGACTCTGTACCTGTTACCTTGGTTCCTGATATCCGGCTTGTTCCTTGACTCTGATCCATCGCTGCCTGCCTACGACCTCTGCTTGTCTGACCACGTCTCTGCCTCATCTCTTGTACCTTGCTGACCGATTCCTGCTGACCCGGCCTGTACCTGATACTGCTGTTTCTGCTTACCCATTGGGTTCCTGGTGCCTCTTGATGACCACCTGCCCAGCAGTCCATCCACTGGTGCCTGTCTGCTACGGATTAGTCCTACCAGCTCTACCTACTCGCTGTCGGTGCCCAGCTGTTCATCTGGACCAGTCTCCATCCACCAGGCACTTGTGCCCCCTGAACTTTTGGATACTTTTGGATACCTGTTCCCATCTCCAGGGGTTCATTAGCCAGGGGGATACGAGGGGCCGATCCCTGCATTCCAGGCTCAACTACTAGGTACGTGACAGTACTGGACAGCCATGTCCGAGCCTGCGCAGGGAGCCTCCCCCATGGACGAGCTCTGCCATCTTCTGGCCGGCCTTACTCAAGCAGTTAAGAGTTTGCAGGAGGGCTACGGAAGACTGGAGGAACAAGTTCAGGCACTATCTGCTTCAGCACCAGCCGCTCCAGGGGCCCATGCTCCACCTTCAGTAGTCATGTTGCCACCTGAACCCAGGGTTCCAACCCCGGAACGATTCACGGGAGACCGAAACAAGTTTAGGGCCTTCCGCAACTCCTGCGAACTTTATTTTGCTTTGCAACCCCGGACCTTCTCCCTGGAAGCAACGAAGGTGGGATTCATCATCTCTTTGTTGACAGATGAACCTCAGGCCTGGGCACACCGTCTGTTGGAGCGAAAAGACCCATCTCTAGACTCTGTGGATACCTTCTTTCAGGCAATGTCCAGGCTCTACGAGGACCCCCAACTCGCTGCAACCGCAGAAGCAGCCCTACGTGCCCTGCAACAAGGTCGTAGACCTGTGGAGGACTATGTCTCAGAATTCCGGCGATGGAGTGCGGACACGGAATGGAACAACGCGGCCCTGCGTTATCAGTTCCGCTTGGGTCTTTCCGAGGCCCTGAAAGACGAGTTGGGCATCCCCGGGACATTAGAAGCCCTGATAGACACCTCCATCCAAATCGACAGGCGCTTGAGGGAACGCCGCCAGGAGCGTTCCTCCGCAGCTGCTCGTCCAATCTGGATGTTACCACGGGTGCCTAGTCACCCAACTCCACCTGATCCACCCGCATCCACATTGGACACCCCAGAACCCATGCAGCTGGGGCTACTTCGCCCGTCTCTGACTCCAGAGGAACGCCAACGTCGCCGGGTCAACAACCTTTGTCTGTATTGCGGAGAGCCAGGGCACTTTGTCCGTTCTTGCCCAGCTAAGATGCGTAAGTGCCTTCTTGTTCCACCTGTCCCCTCACCTGTGTTGCCTGATAACCCTTCTCATCTGGCTGTTCCTGTCCTTTTGCAGCTCCCAGGAAGGACTATCCAAACCCACGCGGTTATTGATTCCGGGGCTTGCAGTGGCTTTGTCGACTCGTCCTTCGCCCGAAGAAATAGGATTCCCCTCAGACCAAGGGAGAAGGGGCTCTCGGTATACCTAGCTGACGGATCTACCTTGGGATCAGGACCAGTGACTCTGGAGACTAGCCCTCTACCCGCTGTCATCGCCGGGACTCACCAAGAACTCTTGTGCCTGGATGTCATTCAGTCCCCCCTGTTTCCAATCATCCTCGGCATGCCTTGGTTGAAGGCACACAACCCGCGGATTGATTGGGTCACCGGAACCATCGAATTCCCTTCGGATTACTGCCTCCAGCATTGCTGCCAGAACCCCGATGGGGGCTCCTCAGTTCTTCTCTGTTCAGAATCTGATGACGAAACCCGACTAGCGGTACCCAAGGAGTACCACGCTTTCTTAGATGTCTTCAGCAAAAAGGGGGCAGAGACCCTTCCTCCTCATAGGCCATATGACTGCCCAATAGAACTGCTCCCGGGGGCAGAAATCCCCTTCGGAAGGATCTTCCCTCTTTCTGAGTCTGAGCTGAGTGCCCTGAAATCATATCTAGATGACAGCCTAGAAAAGGGATTTATTCGGCCCTCCACCTCCCCGGCAGGCGCTGGAATTTTCTTTGTAGAAAAAAAGGACCACTCCTTACGCCCATGTGTGGACTATCGGGCTCTGAATAAAATCACCATTAAAAATCGTTACCCCCTGCCGCTGGTACCTGAGCTTTTTCAAAGACTGGGGTCCGCTAAGTTCTTCTCAAAGTTAGATCTTCGGGGCGCCTATAACCTCGTACGCATCAGGAAAGGTGACGAGTGGAAGACGGCCTTCCGCACCCGCTTCGGGCATTACGAATATTTAGTGATGCCATTTGGATTGTGTAATGCCCCGGCCACTTTCCAGCACTTTGTTAACGACATTTTTAGGGACTATCTAGATTTGTTTGTAATTATTTACCTGGATGATATTTTAATTTTCTCCTCCACTCTAGCCATTCATCGGGAACACGTGAAGAAGGTACTGACCCGCCTCCGTCTCCACGGCTTGTACGCCAAACCCGAAAAGTGTATTTTTGAACAGCAGAGTATCCAGTTCCTCGGCTTGGTCATCTCGGTAAGAGGTGTAGAGATGGACCCACAGAAGATCTCAGCAATCCAAGATTGGCCCGCTCCTTCAGATAGAAAGGGAGTCCAGCGATTTGTGGGCTTTGCTAACTTTTACCGCAAGTTCATAAAGGGTTTTTCTGCTATTATCGCTCCCATTACCGAGCTGACCAGACAGAACCGAAGGTTTCATTGGACTCCTGAAGCACAAAAGGCCTTCCAGTCTCTGAAGGATCTCTTTGTATCAGCCTCGGTCCTGAAACATCCCGATCCTGCTCTACCATATACCCTTGAGGTTGACGCTTCGGAAATTGCAGTCGGAGCAATACTTTCCCAGAGGCAGGGACCCAAGTCCTTACTCCATCCAGTCGCCTTCTTCTCCCGCAAGCTATCAGAGGCCGAAAGAAATTATGACGTTGGAGACCGTGAGTTGTTAGCCATTAAGTCCGCACTTGAAGAGTGGCGCTACTTGCTGGAAGGGGCTACTCACCCAATCTTGGTCTATACAGACCATAAAAATCTGGAGTACCTGAAGACAGCTAAAAGACTTAAACCCCGTCAGGCCAGGTGGGCACTCTTCTTCTCAAGATTTGTATTCCATATCACCTACCGTCCCGGATCCAAGAATACCAAGCCGGACGCTTTATCCCGCATGTTCAGTCAGCCGGAAAACTTGCCACCTACTGATACCATCCTCTCTGCTGGGAACTTTCTTCTTCTCCAGGGAGATGTGATGTCTCAGCTTAAGCAGGCGTCCATAGGCGCTATACCTCCATCCGGTATCCCGTTATCCTCCAGTGATGGCCTTCTATGGTATGAGAGCAGGATTTTCGTCCCCCAGGCAGCTCGGACTCTGATTCTGGCCTCCTGTCATGACCATCCCCTGGCTGGCCACTTTGGAATATTCAAGACCCTGGAACTACTTAGACGCACCTTCTGGTGGCCACGGATGAAGGACGACTGCAAGAATTACGTACAAGCTTGCACCACTTGCATCCGAAGTAAGGGCGACAAGTTAAAAGCCTGGGGTCTACTAAGACCACTACCCGTTCCTGACAGACCGTGGAGGATGATCTCCATGGACTTCATCGTTGAACTCCCCCCTTCCGAAAACCACTCCACGATCTTCGTCGTAGTTGACCGACTCACCAAGATGGCGCACTTCTTGCCCATGAAGGGCACCCCTTCAGCCGCGGAGACAGCTAACATTTTTATAAAAGAAATTGTGAGGCTTCATGGCATTCCTGCCAACATCACATCCGACAGGGGGGTGCAGTTCACCTCAAGGTTTTGGAGGGCGCTCTGCGAAGCATTGAAGATTGACCTTCGCCTATCCTCAGCCTACCATCCGCAGACCAACGGCCAGGCCGAAAGGACGAATCAAACACTGGAGCAATACCTTCGCTGTTTTTCGTCCTTCTCTCAAGACGACTGGGCCTCTCTTTTACCAATGGCGGAGTTTGCGTACAATAATACTGTCCATTCGGCCACCAAGCAATCCCCGTTCTATGCGAACTTTGGATTCCACCCGTTGTTCCTGTCTGGCGACCTTCCTGAGTGCTCGGTGCCAGCGGTTCAAAAGAACCTAAATTTCTTTGAAGAAAACAACAAGCTTCTACAGGAAACTCTGGCCAGATCACAGGAGCACAGTAAAGACGTCTTTGACCGAAAGAGGAGAGGGGAGCTGGACCTTAAGGTTGGGGATCGGGTCTGGCTGTCTACCCTGAATCTTAAACTCTCCTGCCCTTCTAAGAAGTTGGGCCCAAGATTCATAGGTCCTTTCCCAATCAAGAGGAAACTAAACGATGTAGCGTTTGAACTCAAACTTCCTGAATCCTTCCGAATCCATCCAGTTTTTCATGTGTCACTCCTCAAACCCACAGTCATGGACCCCTTCACTGACAGAATCTCCAGCCCTCCGGAACCCGTGTTGGTCAATGGGGAAATTGAGTTTGAAGTGGAGGCCATTCTGGACTGTAGAAAGAGACAGAACCAGATTCAATTCCTGGTCAAATGGAAGGGGTACGGACCTGAGGAGAACTCCTGGGAGCCAGAAGCCAACATCCACGCCAAGAGACTCATCCGCGCCTTCAAGAAGTCCTACCCGAACAAGTTGGCTCGGTTAGGCATCCGGAGGCTGCCCCTTGGGGGGGGGCAATGTCACGACCGCTCGGGCACCCCGGTCGTATTCAAGAGACTTACCCGTAGAGACCCGTCGTGGAGACCCCGTCGTTTCCCTTTGACGCGCGCTAAAGCCAACGAACGCACTCGCGTCAACACGAACGAACGCGCACGCGCACGTGGGTCACGAACGGGAGCACGTTTCCTTGCGAGGGCGCGCTGACCCGTCGTACGTCCGTTTGGCGCCCTAAGGCCTTCTTTAGTCACTGGCTCCTTTCCACCCGTGCTGTCCAGTCTACAGCGTGTCCGTGATCTTGCTATCTGACTCTGTACCTGTTACCTTGGTTCCTGATATCCGGCTTGTTCCTTGACTCTGATCCATCGCTGCCTGCCTACGACCTCTGCTTGTCTGACCACGTCTCTGCCTCATCCCTTGTACCTTGCTGACCGATTCCTGCTGACCCGGCCTGTACCTGATACTGCTGTTTCTGCTTACCCATTGGGTTCCTGGTGCCTCTTGACGACCACCTGCCCAGCAGTCCATCCACTGGTGCCTGTCTGCTACGGATTAGTCCTACCAGCTCTACCTACTCGCTGTCGGTGCCCAGCTGTTCATCTGGACCAGTCTCCATCCACCAGGCACTTGTGCCCCCTGAACTTTTGGATACCTGTTCCCATCTCCAGGGGTTCATTAGCCAGGGGGATACGAGGGGCCGATCCCTGCATTCCAGGCTCAACTACTAGGTACGTGACAGTTATTTTCATTTTATTACTGAGGAGTTTTACACTTCACTTTTATAGGGTGCAGCTTTTTTTGTTTGTATAAAATTTGTTTTATTATACAATATTTCTTTACATGTTTTTACAGGGCGCAGAGTTTTTGCAATTGATTTTCAATTGTTTTTTCCCTTATATAATGGAACCTTGTGTCAGAGGGGGCGGGGTCACTGGATGGCTGTTATATAAGAAGTGTCAGAAGAAGAGAAGCGTCACACAGTGGGATCCTCCCATTGCGCAGAGCGGCCTGAGAAGGAAGCGAGGAAGAAGAGACGCCATGGTGGAAGATGCCCGATGAGAACACCGGAGCAAGAAGCAGAGGATCGGAGGAAGAAGATGGAGGAAGAAACCGAAGGATGAAGGAAAGAAGAAGGAAGAAGACCCGAAGAAGATGGAAAGAAGAAGACTATTATTTTTTTTAACCTAACCCTGCTTTAACTACTTCCCACCTTATCTATAGCGATTGACGGCCGGGTATTGGTTGACTGGGCATCATGACATCCAGCAGGATAACATACTGGTGTGCGCCCACGAGGGCATGCAGCATGGCGATCGAAAAGTGCGGCGTGTCAATCTGACCGATCGCTTTAGAGGCTTCTTACTATGTGATCAGCTGTGACCAATCCCAGCTGATCATCGCGTGAACCAGAAAGTGCCGGTAAACAGCATTCCTCAGTTCACGCTGACAGGACAGGGAGAGCCGATTGGCTGCTCTCCCTGTCAGAGGGGGTCTGTGCTGATAATCAGCACATTGATTATCAACACAGCTCCCATCAGATGTGCCCATCAGCTGCCAATCAGTGCCCAACAGCTGCTAATCAGTGCCCCCCAATAAAATCTCTCAGTGCCCACCACAATGCCAATTGGAGCCCATCACAGTGCCAATCAGAGCCTACCACAGTGCCAATCAGTGCCCATCACAGTGCTAATCAGTGCCCAGCAGTAACCTGTCAGTACCTCATCCTCAGTGCTGCCCATCAGTGCCATCTATTAGTGTCCATCAGTACCATCTGTCAGTGCCAATCAGTGCTGCCTATCAGTGCCCATCAGTGCTGCTGGCCAGTGACCATCAGTGCTACCTGTCAGTGCCCATCAGTGCCACATATCAGTGCCCATCAGTGCTGCATATCACTGCTGCCTAACACAGAACCACCTCTCAGCCAATCAGGAGGCCCAGAAGTAATACCGGGCACCTGATTAGCTGAAGGTGGAGGCGATCCCATTGGCCACTGTGCAGAACAGGAAGAAGACACACTGAGAGGAAACAGCATCAATTGCCGTGCTACACGTCCCACAGCTCACCACCTGACCTGCTGCCTGACCCACCACCATAATGGGGTAAGTGCCGGGCAGACTGCGGGCGTGGGGCACAGTGGCTGCATATTATGGGCACAAAGGCTGCAAATTATGGAGCACAGTTGGCTACATTTGCGGGGCACAATAGCTGCATATTGTGACAACAGAAGCGGAAATTAATGGGGCACAGTTGGCTGCATTTGATGAGCACAGTTTGCTACATATGATGGGCACAGTTGCCTGCATATGATGGGCACATTGGCTGCTTATGATGGGCACAATTTCCTGCATATTATGGGCACAGTTGGCTGCATATGATGGGCAGCGTGCCTGCATATGATGGGCACAGTGACTGAAATTGATGTTTTTGTTTCAGTATTTTTCAGATTGTTTTAAGTTCGTTTGCACCCCCCCCCCAAAAAGTATTAGAGTAAAGGGGGCTGAATACAAATGCACGCCACACTTTTCAGATATTTATTTGGAAAAATTTGGAAAACCATTTATCATTTTCCTTCCACTTCACAATTATGTGCCAACTGCCAACTTTGTATTGGTCTATCACATAAAATCCCAATAAAATACATTTACATTTTTAGTTGTAACATGACAAAATGTGGAAAATTTCACGGGGTATAAATACTTTTCAAGCACTGCATGTGTATGACCAGCTTCAAGGTCCTGCTCTATTTGACTCCTGATGTTAATGGATAGCCTTGTTCAATTGATTGAATTCAGGTGATCATTAAAACTCTGGAGGGGTAGATTGTTTGATTTTAGGCAACCACTTTTGAACATATGTTAGATTCTAGTCAACAGAAAATTATGGAAGCTGTTATGTGTAAGTCCGGCTCTAAGGTCTTGCTATCTGACACATTTTGTCAATTTATAGCCTTGTTCAATTGATTGCGTTTAGGTTATTAATTAAGCTCATGAGCGGTAGATTGCTTGTCTTTAGGAAACCACTTTCGATCATATGCTTGATTCCCCATCAACAGAAAATGATTGAAGCTAATATGTGTTTGGCCAGCTTTAAAGTGGATGTAAATCTGATTCATGAAACTTGAGCTGGACACATATATCTGTAGTGTTTTGTTATCTCTCTCCAAAGAACATGGAGAGGGGGGTGTGTGCCTTTCCTCCAATTAGCTGCCTTGGTTGTATGCCCAGGCTTCTCTGCAGTGCTAACCAGGAAGAGAAAATCTGTAACACGAAGAGCACTTTCTAAAGGATATATACAGATGAAGACAGCAGATATACATGAAAAACTTATGTCGGGAGATTTGTTTCATTTCTGTGTATCATCTGAGGCTGTTCAATTTACTGGGTATATGTGAGGGTTTACATCCACTTTAGCATCCTGCTCCATCTGACTCCTGCTCTAGTGACAACTGTTCCACTTTTCTTTCAAGATATTTCTTTATTCTTTTAGTTTCCTGGACTAAAAGTATGGCAAATCTTCCCAATGGGACACAAATAGCAAATGATAAAAAAAAAGTTTTTTATCTTCGCATATAAATTATGCTAAACCCACACTTAATGCTACCCAAACCCTAAAATGCAACCTTATCCTAACAGCCATGAGCCCTAGGCCAGCAATACATGATTTGAATCTCAGTTCAGCAGGAACCGGCCGAGAGTCAAACCTTTAATGGGCCGGCTGAATATACCAAGGTGATCGATCGATCAACTTGGGTACAACCAGCCTACCAGATTCTCTTACCGGATTCTCAGGCTTTCCCTGCCCACCCCTGCCCCCCTGCCAGGAGAAGACAAAAGCTTGGCAGGAGGGATTCCCCTGCCAACACTATCTGTGTTGTGGGGGAATCATGCAAATTTCTTTCCTGCGACTCGTGGCTGCAGGAAAGATATTTGCCCCATGTATGGCCAGCCAAAACCTATCCTTATTTCCTAACTTAACACATAGAACTATCTCTTAGCACTTTACATGAATGCAAACAGAATGTTCAATAAAGAACTGAAAAGGAATACGGTCCTCGGGAACAGGTGTTATAAAGTACATAACATCCTTTTTTTTTAATAAATCCCCGTCTCAACCTCAGGGGATACAAGCACTGATGAATAGTATTAAAGACATGCCCTTCCATCACCCCACAATCCAGCCCTATGGGGTGGAGGGTTGACTATGTTTTTTGCAAATGCTATCTTTCAGATTGTTGGTATTTGCATAGTGAACAATACATTTTGGATTTCTCTTACCAGAGGTGTGATGAGGCACCTTTAGATGGATGTTACCCACGACTACTTTTATCTTGAATTCTTCCACTCTTAAAATGTTTGTAAACCCTGAAAATGGCCCTTTGGTCTATATAAGCAGTATTAAACCCAATAGCAAATTTTTATTATATTTCACCTTATGAGTTCATAGATGTTGTGGCTGCATTAGTATTCCTTTTCAGGCTTTCTTTCCTTTATTTTCACCTGGTGTTCTGTTGTTTCTCAAAAGAACAAGCTGCCCTGCAGATGAGGCAGTTTCAGGGTTGAGATAAACGGTTTACAACTGACAAGGGTGCTTATTATGATCCCCTTTTATTTATTTATGTAAAACAATGTATCCCAATAGGAGAAAAAAACTGTTTGCGGTAACTGTTTTTAAAGTGTTATAGCTAGAGTTCACCTTTCATTTGTTTAGTGCATCTACATCTGCTAGTACGTTTAACATCCCAGATAGTAAGAAATTGAGCTGCAAGCTTGAAAATGACTTGCTAAGCTATTGCTAGACTTGCCAGGCTTCACAAGTTTGTTACACAATTGCAGTAAGTCCGCCTTGCATGACTCCATATCGACTTTCTTTGCAAATATTCTGCAAGTCTGCTGCAAGTTCTGGTTCCGTTATGTTGTGCAATAGTCCTCCCACCACAGGGGTCACTGTGGCTGCATTTTCATGCTGTAGACTAAAGTCCCATACACACGAACAGAAATTCTGCCAGCAAAAGTCAGATGTGAGATTTTGGTCAGAAATTCTGACTGTGTGTATGCTCCATCGGACTTTCAGAATTCCAGCCAGCAAAAGATTGAGAGCAGATTCTCTATTTTTCGGTCAAAAAAAGTTCCGATTGGAAATTACGATCGTCTGTACAAATTCTGACGTGCAAAATTCCTACGCATACTCGGAAACAATTTGACGCATGCTCTGCAGCATTGAACTTCATTTTGTTGGCTCGTCATAGTGTTGTATGTCACCACGTTCTTGACGGTCGAAAGTCCAGAGACCTTTTGTGTGACTGTGTGTATGCAAGCCAAGCTTGAGCGGAATTCCGTCGGAAAAACCACCCAACTTTTTTCCAATGGAAAATTTGCTTGTGTGTACGGGGCATTATAGAGCTCTTATTGTAGACTCACCACTGCAACTTTGCTCTTGTTCGAGAATTTTCTACAAATTGAAAAAGTGTCAACTAGAACCTGTGCTTTAAGTACTCTGCATGTGTACAACTTGCCAGTGAAAATGTGCAGCAAGTTAACAGGCTTACAATTCAACACTTCTACAAATTTATGGCAAGTTATCCTTGCTATTTGATAATCTGTCCCTTCTCATCAGGAACGTATCCCTTCGCTACACCTAATCTGACCCTAGCCAGCAGGCTTCTCTCCCTGTCTAACACACACTGTAGGTGCCCCCAAATTATGTGGAGCACCCCTTTTATCAGGTCAAGAGGGCCACCTGAAATTTTTTGAGGTTTCAGCGTCCAATTGGACAACTGTCCTACCTAAGATGGCTGCTAGAGCCCACAAAGGGAAACAATTCCTCTTATCAAACTCCTCTCCACCTGGAGAAGCAACACGTCGCCACCTATAGGCTGAAGGAAAATACTGCAGACTCCACCTGCCTACAAGATGACAGAGGGGAAAATCCTGAAAAATAAAAATAAATTTATATCAATGGACTGGTAAGTTGCATTATAATAAATTGTGTCTGTGAGTGGGTGGTCTTCAAAGTGGCATGGTGGAAGAACAAAAACACGAAGGTATCTGCTAGGAAAAAGGAGTAAGGGGAGAGGTGGGATAGCCCATATAGTGTAGAGATGTTTGCAAACAATCATATGTAATGATGCATGTTCAAAATTTTAAAAGAGATGTGATGTACATAAGGATGACCAAGTATAGTGACAGTGTTAGGATTGAGTTCATATGCTGGTGGCACTGTGCTGTTTGCTGCAGTTCTAGTGTCTACCAGCAGGTGTCTCCCAAGAGCCAGCAAGCTGGAATGATCAGTTACACCAGGGTTAAGCTGCCAGGTGGATGTTACCAGATCCTTGTGCTTCCTGTATCCTGATTGTTTGGTCTCAGTTTCTAGGTGTAGCTACGTGTCTGGTCTCCTTGCCGCTGATTCCTGGCATAATAGTGACACTCAGTGGCATAGCCTGGGTTGTCAGTACCCAGGGCAAGGCAAGTAATTTGTGCCCCCTAACCTGCGGACATATAGCACTCCCTGAGTCCCTTCCCTTCCTACAATAGTACTGACCAGCCTGATTCCTACACTGACCACTGCACTAACCTACCTGATTCCTACACTGACCTACCTGACCACAGCACTAATGTACCCGATTCCTAGACTGACCTACCTGACCACTACATTAACCTATCTGATTCCAACACTGAACTTCCTGACCACTACATTAACCTACCTGATTCCTACACTGACCTACCTGAGACTACACAAACCTACCTGCTTCCTTTAATGACCACTACACTGTCCATCACACTGTCCCCTACACTACACTGTCCACTACACTACACTGTCCACTACACTACACTGACACTACTCTACACTACACTGTCCACTACACTACACTACATTGACTACTACCCTACACTGTCCACTACACTAGACTACACTGACCACTACACTGCACTGTCCACTACACTGACCAAAGAAAGTGCACTGACCACTACACAACATGGTCCACTACACTACACTGAACTCTATACTACACTACACTGTCCACTACACTATCTACTACACTACACTACACTTGTACTGACACCAGACCTTTCTTTTATTTCTACTGACTCTAACTGCTTGTCTTATCTCTCTGGCTGGCTGCTCCCTCTCCCCAGACCATATACACCCCCTCACCTACCTGCAGCTTGTAGCTTCCATCAGTCTGGAGGAGGGGTGGAGCCTGGAGGAGGTGAAGAAGCAGTAGTGTTCACAGCAAGGTGGAGGTGGGACTCCTGGAGCAAATGCGATTGCGGATAGGCCAGCCCCGCATCGATCACTGATAGGCCAGCACCGTCACGATCACTGGTAGGCCAGCCCCGCCATGACCACTGATAGGCCAGCCCTGCCATTATCACGGATAGGCCAGCCCCGCCATGATCATGGATAGGCCAGCCCCGCCATGATCATGGATAGGCCAGCCCTGCCATGATCACTGATAGGCCAGCCCCACCACAATCACGGATAGGTCAGCCCCACTGCGGCCGCCGCACATGACCTCATTCACCGAATTACGGAGCTCCAGCCACAGTTGAGCTCAGGGACACAGGAAGTAAACATTAGGGTGACGGAGCCAGCAGTGACAAACACTGCCTGACGCAGGATTTCACCCCCCCTAAATGTTGCGCCCGGGGCCACGGCCCCCCTCTGCACCCCCCTACACCACTGGTGATGCCCACTAATGACAAGATCTGCTACACTTAGGAACTGAGAGCCAGTTACTTGAGTTTTTTTTTGTCTTTGTCAGAATGCTGAGAGTGAAAGTTATTTGTTGTGTGCAGCTTGCGGTAGGGGATAAAGATTTGTGTTGTTCACTTTGGCAGGATCTCACTGAGGAGGAGCTGTTGGGAAGCATTCTGACAGCACATGCTTTAGCTGTTAAGTGCAGATTCTCCCTTAGTAACCTGCAACCCTTGATTCAGGTCTGTTCTGAGCTACTATTTCAGTGTATCTCTCAGGGCCAGGATGTTTTCACTCCTCCCTTTACTATACTATACACCAGGCTGGATTTTTGGGATGGTTGCTGAAACATTGTGCAGGTTCCTTTTTCCAGCAGTATTCAGCCTATTCACAACAGGTGGTGTTGGATTGCATTGCTGCTGTGCACTGTTTAATTGAGCAATGTGAGCAAGGGAGAGACAAACCGACTTTAGTTCACCCACTGCTACAAGCCTGGTCAGAAATCATAACCCCAGTGCTAGATGCGTCACATAAAGTCAGATCTGCTGCTAAAGATCAAGAATCTATTCCTCTGTTACCCTTAGCAACCTTTGCTGCTACTGATTATTTCTTACTTTTTGTAGATCAATACCCTGAAACCAGTAATCACACTTCCTCTGTATGCAATCCATTGAAATCTTCTCCTGCAGTACTGTTGTCCATATCAACGTCTCAAGCTTCTTCCTGTACTTCTACTACTCTTCCCTCTATTTTCCCCAGTACTGTTACTACCTTCCCATCAGCAGTACACTCTGGTCAGCACAATACAACTACATGCAGGACTCCAGTATCCAAGCCCAAAAAGAAACATTTTTTTCTTGCTCTTACAACTCTGCTCCTATCTATGTTGCCTACTGATGGTGCCCACTCCTCTTCCATGCTGATGACTGCTGCTGATGTGATCCAGTCCTTCTCCATGCTGATGACTGTTGCAGATTTGATAAAGTCCTCCTCCATGCTGATGCCGTCTGCTGATGGTGTCCAGTCCTCCTCCATGCCGATGCCACCTGCTGATGGTGTCCAGTCCTCCTCAATGCTGATGCCGCCTGCTGATGGTGTCCCTTACTCCTCCAAGCTGCTGCCTTCCGTGGATGACCTACCATCTGCTGCCAAGCCCGCCGCTCAGCTGGACTATGCTGATACCTGTGCCTCTGCCCAGCCTGATGTGCCTCTGCCTGCTTCCCAGCGTGCCTCTGGACGTCCTGTGCCCAACAACCTGCCTGCCTCTGAGGGTCTGCTGTCTGATGACAAGTCTACCAATGATGATCTTAGATATCTTCTCCCTACCACCCTGCTGGGTTTTATTGACTCTATGCCAGCTGCTCAGTTGGATTGTCATGCAAAGGCAGAGTGTCCACCTACTAATGGGTCTGAAAGCTCCAAGTCCTCACATACCTTATATGTGTCCCCTGCTTTGCCTGAGATTCATTTGACGGTCTCCTTGGTTGAGTCTCCTTGGCAGTGTGTTACTCCTATGGCGCCAAAGCCTGGTGGTCCAGACATACCCTTGGCAACTGCTAGCTGCATCTGCCTTTATGGCCCTGGTTGTAGTAAGCTCCCGGGCAATGGCAGAGTAAGATCTGTGCCTTGCCATGATCCGGATGAGATTGCCACAACTCTGGGTGTACTAGGTGACCTAGGTCGAGTAACCAGTGCCTCAGAGAGACTCAGGTGGCTTTTGATGTGCAGAGCAAGTCCTGGAAACCAGGAAAGATACTTGGTTATGACGAGGCACTTCGGTGTCTGGATTTTGGTAGTCCCATGACCCCAGCTCTAAGTCTGCATATAACCCGTGGAACCCCAGCATGGGGGTACCTGCTGTTTTGAAGGATTTGAAGTACCGAATGCTGTACATCTCAGAGAATCTGGCCAGCAGGATACTTAGCCAGTCACCTGGGTCCCTGGTGGGACACTTTGCCTATCGATGGGTCTTATATAATAAATATCACTTTAAGGATATATACAGTACGTTGTTTGTTTGGTCTCAGTTTCTGGGTGTAGCTATGAGTCTGGTCTCCTTGCCGCTGATTCCTGACAGGTAGATGCAACATTCCGAGTAGGCGTGAGGAAAATACTCCTGTCTCCATGCAGGGTTATGTCACTCTTGGTGCCTCTGCTCCTAGGTCCTCTTCAGGGACAGTTAGATAACGTTTACAGTAGGTGCAATGAAAAAAAAAAATCAAATGTTGGTATGGCTAAGACATCCATGATGGTGTGTAATGATATTAATGGAGAATTTCAGACCTTGGGAAACCCATGATATTTAAAGAGAATGGATTTTAAAGGTGGGTGGTCTCTCAGGAAAACATCACAAACAATTAAAAAATATATATTTTTATTCTATAGAAATCCTAAAACATATGGAGGATATCATCCCCATTGACTTAAAAAAAAGTGCACATTTATATAATTCCATATAGTACATCAACCCCACGGTATATAACAATATTTAGAACACTACTACTTAATACTGCTTTCTAACACTAAAAGTATGGCACCAAATCAATAGTGGTCTCAACTTGGTTCATAAAGTGCTGATAACGATTCCTAATGAATTTCGCCTAAATAAGGGCACATCCGTAGTCTTGTTATCTCGTCACTTGCAATGTAATGTACACACTAATAGGCATAATTCTAACGTTTGAGGCTTGGACAGAGCTTAAAAATGTCCCTGTACCCCTGAAGAAGCCCTTCTTTGGGCGAAACACATTGGAAATCATGTGATCAACACTTTATGGACTAAGCTGAGAACACTATAGATGTGGTGCCATACTTTTAGTGTCAGAAAGCAGTAGTCTTGTTTAAGTCTAAATACTGTTATATACTGTGGGGTTGATGTTCTATATAGAACCATGTCAAAGTGTACTTTTTTAAGTCAAGGGGGCGATTTCCCCCATATGTTTTAAGATTTCTATGGAATAAAAACTATATATTTTTAAATTGTTTGTGATGTTTTCCTTAGAGACCACCAACTTTAATACACACTCACTTTGAATATCAAGATCTAAATATTGGTATATTATCTTGGATGTGGTGGGTCATCCCGGTTCTTTGCCATTAATTATATGTTGATGAAGGTCATCAGAGATGTCATAATTTAAGTGATGAGCAATTACATTTATGTCTGACACAGACACGCCGGTGTTTTCTGGACAACCAGGAAGTATGCTAAAACATTAAGGCTGGGTTCACAACATTGCGACGCAATAGCAGGATATTTTTCTCGGTTCTCTATGGAGCCGGCTCACATATCTCCACAGTGGGTTCGGTGCGATTTGCACGAAAACATCTTTTGGTCCGTTTCAGGTCTAAATTCAGCCAAAAATTCGGGCTGAAATCAGACCTGAAACGGTGAACCAGAACGCACTGGACCCCTACTGTGGTAAATCCTCCAATATAATAAAGTGCTGTTCTTTGGTTTAAACATTTGCCTTTTTATTGAACAGCATAGGCAGGGGAAGGGGATAGTAGGGTTTTATGGTTTTATTTGACATTAGGGTTCCTACATGATCAGCCACGATCAATTTAACCCGTTTTATATGATTTACTAACATTTTGTGACCGTTATGCCCCAGAAGTCTCATATCAACACCATTAGGCTTTTTGTATGAAGAAGGTTATAAGGAATTGTGTATTTAATTACACTGACATTTTCCCTGCTAGTTCTGTAAAATCCATTTGTAGGATATGAACAATTTCTAACGCTGTTATCTTAAATGCATGTGACATTTCCATTCATGTCAGAGCCCATGATATAATTATTTGCTACAGCAGTGTACACATATATTTCATTAGACTAAAATGATGGATTCATACAGCCATAAATACACGTTGTCAGTCATTTTATTGGCATTCTTCCCTATAATTGCCAGCAATGTTTTCCTTTAATATCTTTAACGGACTTAATCTCATAAACTCCTTCAGCTAATTTTTCATTTGTCTCCCTGACCCTATGATTGAGCTCTTGGTTCCTTTGTATTTTCCTTGTTGACAAGTGACAAATATATATATGTGTATACACACACACACACACACACACACACACACACACACACACACACACACACACACACACACACACACACACACACACACACACACACACACACACACACACTATATTACCAAAAGTATTGGGACACCTGCCTTTACACACACGTGAACTTTAATGGCATCCGAATCTTAGTCCGTTGGGTTGAACATACATTGAGTTGGCCCACCCTTTGAGCTATAACAGTTTCAACTCTTCTGGGAAGACAGTCCACAAAGTTTAGGAGTGTGTCTATGGGAATGTTTAACCATTCTTTCAGGAGCGCATTTGTGAGGTCAGGCACTTATGTTGGACGGGAAGGCCTGGCTCGCAGTCTCCGCTCTAGTTCATCCCAAAGGTGTTCTAACGGGTTGAGGTCAGGACCGTCAAGTTCCTCCACTCCAGACTCGCTCATTCAAGTCTTTATGGACCTTGCTTCGTGCCCTGGTGCACAGTCATGTTGGAACAGGAAGGGGCCATCCCCAAACTGTTCCTACAAAGTTTGGAGCATGAAATTGTCAAAAAATTTGTTGGTATGCTGAAGATTTCCCTTCACTGAAACTAAGAGGCCAAGCCCAACCCCTGATAAACAACCCCACATCATAATTCCCCCTCCACCAAATGATTTTGACCAGTACCCAAAGCAAGGTCCATAGAGACATAGATGAAGGAGTTTGGGGTGGGGTGGTAATCACTATGGTAGCTGACATGGTGATCACATTCCGGCTTAAAGCATTATTGACAAAATAAGCCTGTAGCCTGCCTGATAAATACTGCCACTATCATTGCCACTGTTAAATGGGATCTGCAGTGCCTTCTTTTTACTTGTGTAATTGTCAGACACAATTACATAATTGAAAAATATTTTAAAAAAGAAAAGAAAAGAAAATGCAATTTAGAAAAAAAAGGTCACTGATATAATAGATAATACAAAAGAGAATGGAATGTTTATTTAAACAGTGTACCAAATAAAAACATCATACATATTTAAAAATAATATACAAATCATATAGCTATGCAGAATAGTTAGAGTTCTTGCCAAACTGAATAAAGAATGCTAAATCTGTCCTGGAAATCTAGGCACCAATCATCTTTGGGCTGGGGTCTTTCTCATTACTTACTATGGCTACACTTCTGTTCTGCTTTAGTTAATACCATGGATGGGGTGAACTGGCTATGTATGGAACATATTATTTATCCTAGTGGAAGACAGGGAGCCCTGCAGTTATTAAATCTCTTCAGCACCATAAAGAGCTCCAGTCAGGACATTCACCAGTTGAAATAAAGTGTTACTAAACCCACAACAGTAAAACCAGTCTGTATATGCAGTATACTCACCTTGGAACCTAAGGGGTTAATCATCTGCATTGTGTAAAAAAGGCTGTCTGATCCTGTCTTCTCTGTTCCTCCCCTTCTCCCACAGTCCCCAAACCATTTCCTGATAGTGCAGAGCCCTGGGGACAAGCTTCATATGCTCAGTTTGGTGTGTATTGCTAGATAGTTTTTTTTTCTTGGGAGAGTGCAGGTGATCAGCACAGAGCCAATCAGCACTGTCCAGACAGAGGGTCAGGGGTCCTGCAGCTTCATAGTACAGTCAGAGCAGAATGAAAATTCCTCCTACAAGCATTAACCAGACAGTGAAAGAAGTCACTGCTCTAACTGCTAATGAAAAATGGTGTAGCAGCCTCTATCTAGGTGCTAGAGTTAGGTTTTTAGCCAGTGCAGGTAAATTTAGAGAGGCCTAGGCAAAAGCTAGGCCTGTTTGTTTTGATCTGGGGTCTGGGGAGTGGTTTAGTGTAGGCTGGTGACTCACAGGCAGTGTCACTTCTTGGTTACCTCCCTCCAGCTTCGAGAGGATTCTGGAAGCAGGGGAGGGAAGAGAGGTGGCGCTGTCTGGGGTGTATTAAGGAGCCCTGACCAATCCCCAACTAGAATTAACAGGGGTTAGGCCTCCTTAAATACCTTGGGTTAACCAAGCTAGGGAGGAGTTGTTCGGGGGAAGAACTGGGCGATGACGTGTTAGGCTGTCGGGGCTTAGGAGGGGTCCCCCTGTCTGGGGGGAGGGGTGGTGACCTTGGGCCAGGGGCTTGGAGCTGTGAAGTAACCCCACACAACAAAGGGGATGTCCTGAACAGGAGCAGGAGAGGACTGTGGGGAACAATGCCAGGCAAATCTTCAGGAAGGATTCACCTGTTGTTTGGTGAGAACAATTCACCAGTGATTCGGGGAGATCTGGGTGAGGCATGCCAGGAGTGAATGTAGAGCCAAAAGAAGAGACTGTGATGTTACTGGCATTCGAGTTAGGCTGCTGCAACCAGGAGGGCTGGTGGAGTTTGTTTAGGACTGACTGGGACCAGTAGTCCACCTAGATACAGCTAGCACAAAAGGACATTTTCTATTGTTATTGGTTGCTACACCAAAAGGGTCCGTGGTCCTCTGCCAGCAAATGGTGTATCTACAAAGTTAGGCCTAATTCAGAGTTGGGCCTAACCATGTGCTAGCTGCAATAGGAACCAAGTATTGGACAGTAGAGGAAACAGGGGTGTAGATAAGGGGGGAAAGGGGTGTTCAAACCCCCCAGAGCATCTTGGCAAAATTCCCAGACAGTGTTCCTGCACATCAGCACAGTAGAAGCAATTGGAGTGCAGCAGCCAGAGCCCCTTCTATTGTGCCCCATTCCCTCAGTTTAATAATGGGTCCCCCTGAAAAGCATGAAATTACTGTGAGGTTTCAGATACCTGAAACTGACAGTGCACAGTTGAGAGAACTCCTAGGCTCCTCCTCGAGGTATCATATGACACTGCCGAAGGGAGACTGGGGATGCAGAAATGTTCCTACTTCTGTGCCGTGCTAAATTTGAGGTCTGGTAAGTGGGGATGCATGAATTTTCTGTTTTAGAAAGGAGGAAGTAAGAATTCCAGTCTCGGGGAGTTTCTTTTGGTGGGAGGTTAAGGAAAGGGGGGTGGGTTTGTTTTTGGAGAAGGGGGGAGTTTCTTGTAGAGAAGTTTACAGGGGGTGGTTAATGGCAGGCATTTGCTTCTTGGCTTCTTGGAGAGAGTTTGATTGGATGAAGGCCACACCCCAATGTGTTTTGCTTTGTCCCTGGAGCATGGGGACCACTGGATGTGCAGATACATGTTAACAGCAGTGGCTCTTTTCAGCCCATCACTCAGGTGAACAAACTGAGCAGCTTACAAAAATTGGAACATCTGGGATCCTGGCTGTAGGTATTCATGGTATATTTGTCATTCCATGGCCATTTAGAACATGAATGAGTTCTAAAACCTAGTTCACACGGTAAGTTTTTTTTTTTTTTTTTAGTTCAACCCAGTGGGCTGAAGGAAAAAAAAACTAGGGAGCTTAGGAGGAGCTTTCTGTACTAATGAGTACACTACCGCACCACAACTGTGTGCATTGCATTCTATTAAAATAATGATAATATTTGCTGCGCTGCATTGCAAAGCCTCATGGCCCCACTCTGCTGTCACATGTTTTTACCATACCTCCCCCAACATAAAAACTCCCCCCCCCAGGAAAAAAAAAATCTAAGGCCCTGGAAGAAGTAACAGTTCAAGCAAGAAGCGTTGTGCTGGATGAGTCTGGGGCTTTAGAGACTGTGAATAGAAGTTCCAATCTACATTTTCATTGATGGCATGCTATTGATCTGGGCACCCCATATTCCCTTTACCCCACCCAAGTTTAATCCCTCAATAAAACAATAAAAACAAAGCTGATGGACGGTTCATTGTCTGGAGAGTGACTGGAAGTGAATGCCAGGCTGGGCAGGGTGACAGGTGGAACTACTACACTCAGTGGCCCCATGGGGGCACCGCTACAAAGTATTTAGCAGTTTATATTTGCTAAAACTATTGCCTTTTCTTCTTCTGTGTATTATGGAAGACCAGATATAGCGAATGCGGGGTCCTGGGTTTTATATCACTTTAAAAACTGTTTTTAAAATTAGGCTAAAGCTACATGTCTGATTCAAATCACTTGTTCCAAAAAGATTTAAACAAAAGCTCCAGCAATTGCAGCAGTTTAAAAAAATCTGATGACTAAGTCCAACAAGGTGTATGCCACCTTATGGACATGTCTCTTTTTTTACAATTTAAATTTTTTACTAAATGCCAGGAGTACATCTATTGCTATACTTCCAGCATTCCAATGATGGGCCTTAAGGTCACAGCTGCAGATGTTGCAGAGTCAAGTGCCACTCTGCTTGCCTCTCCTCTCCTCATACCCAGTCAAGGGAGGCTTTGTATTATGTGAACCCATTCACCAAATACAAAGCCTTCAGTGAATAGACAGCAGAGGGGAGGGGGCAGGCAGTCACACAGCAACTACATCTTTTGTCAGAGCACCAGGAGTATAGTGATAGCTGTATTTCTGGCGCTCAGTAAAAATGTAAAGTGTATATAAATGAGATGAGTCCACAAAGTGATATACACCATTGGACTTAACACCTTACAAATCAAAAGATTGAACTGGTTACTTTATTCAACCTTACTAACTATGTAACTATGCAATTTTCAAACTGCTGCAATTCTTGAAGTTCTCCTTATTTGCTGGCCCTACTCCCTAAACAGATCTCTTGCGGAATCAGGGCCAAATGGGACAGATGTCACTTTTGTCACATCCAGTGATTAGTGTGTTATTGCCGCAGCACCGCGCTCCACACACTCTACACGTTGCGGGACTGGTTTAGCAGCAAGGAGGAGCAAAGGATTGGGTGAGTGCATCTTTTCTATGTCCCCTTGACCTAAATGTGCAAGTAACTCTTGTAGTACTGGCGCAGCCCCAATGCAATGAGGGCGTTTCATGTTTCCCGGAGTTGGCTTTAAATAGAAAAAATGTGCCATGAATCATAATTATAACTATTTTACTCTGCCTTGTGAGCTGCTGCATGTCTCTACCGTTGATAACAGATAACATTATTATTCATGTAGTTAAATAATGAGCAAGCAATGAAGACAACAATATTTTACATGTAATATTTCCCTAAAAGGATTATGATGGGAATCTAATGGATCTGGCAAGACGCTAATGTTCAGTCCATAAAACGTCTCGGTAACCTCTGCTTTCCTGCGAGCCTGAAGGAGCCTGCTGGGAGTTCCAGTTGAACAACAGCTGGTGAGCCGCAGGCCGCCTATTCGCGATCTGAAGAGACAAAACTTTTAAAGAAGTTAGTAACAGCTTTTTGCGAAACGTATGTAGGTGACTTTCAGGAAAGTCAGAGGCAACAGCTGCCACAGGTGCTTCAAGTATTACATTTCACTGATCAATGCTTTGATTTGTTTATTGCTCTGTGTGGAATCCCAGCTGCCGGGTTTTTCTAAAATACTGTTCACAAGGTTTTTTTTTTTTTGATTTGTTTTTTATTGTTTTGTGTTTTGAAGTTTATCATATAATGTTTTCCTCACAAATTGTAAGGCAAGCTTTACAGCCCTATATAGGATATGGCCTTGTGTTTTAGTAAGTAATGTAACTAAATGAAAAAATCTTACAGCTGAACTCCAGGAAAACTGGTAAAAGATGAAATACATAAGAGTCTATGTGAGTTGTCTTACAGAAAGAAGTTGATTTTAGTGAGGGGATCCAGGATCTGACAGCTTTTGCACAGGAATAGTTGGCCATCCTCATAGATGGTTAGGGGCTAAAGCAGTGGTCTCCAAACTGCTGCCCTTGATTTGCATTTATCTGACCCTTGGGACAGTATTCCTCCAATGACACCAATGATGGGGCACCATTCTTTCCACTGATACCATTGATGGGGCACTATTCTTCCCACTGATACCATCAATAGAATATTTTTCCTCCCACTGACACCAATAATGAGGCACCATTCCTTCCACTGACACCAATAATGGGGCACTATTCTTCCCACTGTTACCACCCATAGGGGACTATTTCTCCCACTGGCACCAGCAACGGGGCACTATTCTTTCTACTGACACCAGTGACAGGGCCCTTTTCTTCCCACTGATACTATCAATGGGGTATTAGTCCTCCCATCATCACCAATGAGGCATTATTCTTCCCACTGACATCAATGATGGTACATTATTCCTCCCACTAATACCAATTATAGGAGCACTATTTCTTCCTCTGACAACAATGATTGGGCACTATTCTTCCCGCTGACACCAGCAACGTGCCATTACTATTCCAACTGACACCAGCGACAGGTCTATAATCTTCCCACTGATACTATCAATGGGATATTAGTCCTGCCATCGACACCAACACTAAGGCACCATTCCTTCCAATTACACCAATAATGGGGCATGCAATAATGGGGCACCCTTCTTCCCACTGTTACCCCCAATAGGGCACTATTTTTCCCATTGTTACCACCAATAGGGCACTATTTCTCCCACTGACACCAGTGATGGGGCACTATTCTTCCCTTTGATACCAGCAACGGGGCAATATTCTTCCCACTGATACTATCAATGGGGTATTAGTGTCAGGGCTGGGCTCTTAGCAGCTCTCTTCGCTGTGTTCAGGCTGCTCAGCTGTCGGATAATTGTCAGCACTCAATGATTCCCCAGTGACTCCCCTGGTTATCATTATCTGTTCATCAGTCCCGCCTACAGCCAGCCCCTTCTGGCTATTTAAACTGTCTTGTTCATTCTTTTCCTACTTTTGCCTGGTCAAACATATCTGGAGTTTCTCTGCTGTGTTCCTGCGAAAGACTTTGCCTGGCTGACATCTCTTCTGGTTCCTGTTCTTCTGCCTCTGACAATGCTGATATCTGGTTTCCTGATTACTGGCCAGTCAGACTACCCGTCTTGGCTTCCAATCTCTGGCTTATGTTTTGACTAAGTTTACTGATTTGTACCATTTTTATCATTACATTAAAAGGTGTGATTTTTACTTAATTTCTGTCTCAGTTTGATTCATGGTTCCTGCCAGTAGGAGAAGACCATGAATTCAGAAGATGCAGGCAATCCACCGAGTGGTAATATTTTTTTCCAGATTGATTAAGAAGAAAAACCGCATGGATCAATTTGCCATAGCGTTACAGATGCTCCTGGTTCACACTGCTCACCTGGATCCTCCCACTGTGGCTGTTCTGGTACAACCAATGTTGCAGGCCGTCCCTGCTGCTGCTCCAGTCTCCATGCAGGTACCTGACTTGAATATTACCTCTGTAAGAGGTATGTCTGGTTCCGCACTGATTTGCAGAGGGTTTCTCAACCAGGTTGGGATATACTTTGAGATGCTGCCCCAGGTGTTCCCCACAGACAGAAGATAAGTAGGCTTCATTATTTCTTTGCTTTGTTGAGTTTGTGGCTTCCTTTAAAAGAGTATTTGACATTCCCGCTTGCTTCAATTCTGCTGCCAAGAGCCTCATGTCAAACAGAGTACAAGAACTGTTACCGATTAGGCCATTCAATTCCATACTCTGGCAGCAGAGGTTGCTTGGAACAATGAGGCCCTTGTGGCTGCTTTTTCTCGTGGTCTCTCAGATAACATTAAAGTTGAAATGGCAACCCGAGACATACCTACGGATCTAGAGATGTTAATAATGTTTGCCATTCTCATTGACTCCAGACTCACAGAGAGACTTTCCTTTAAGGGACGCTTGCAGAAGCCTCCTATATGTTTGGCTCCAAGCTTTGCATTCCCACCCTTGCCTCCCTCACCTCCCATGCAAGTCTACCAGTGGCATAGAACACATGCAGTTGGGCTTCACATGTCTCTCTGCGATGGAGAGGGCCTTTAGGTGGAGGGAGAGATTGCGCCTTTACTTTGGCCAGGCAGGTCACTTTATAAGTCTTGTCTTGAAACTCCTGCACCTGAGGTCCTGGGGGCTTCATAGATAGTGCCTCTGTGTCTAAGCACTCAATTCTGATGCAGCTTCGTGCTACTTGCCATAGAGGCTATTGATTGGAGACCTTTACAGCCTGCCCATGTGACTCATGAGACTGCTCTGTTTACCATGGATGTAGGGGCTCTTCACCATGAGATAATCCAATTTCAAGTCATTTCCTCACCTCATTACCCAGTGGTCATTGGTTATCTTTGGTTAAAGGGGCACAACCTCTCTTTTGAATGGCATTGTGCTGAGGTTCTTTCCTGGTCACCACAATGCTGTAAAACATGTTTTCAGAAAATGGTTAAGGTCTTGTTCAGTTCTTCACTCTCCTCCTTGCCAGAGGAGTACCTTGAATTTAGCGATGTCTTTAACAAAGGTCAAGCCAGTAGTTTCCCTCCACACTTGCTGTATGATTGCACAATTGACCTTCAACCTGGTGCCATACCCCCTCCTGGCCGGATCTAATATTAATTTTCAATATTTTTTAATCTGTAGCTTTCATTAAAACGTATTGAATTTTTTTCTAATTTAGGCATGATAAATGGGAAAGGGGGCAGGATAGGGTGTGTGAGGTGGATTGAGAGGGGGGTTAGAACCACTGTCAGGTTTTTCCTGCTATCTGTAAAACTTTCCAACAGCAACAGCGAATACTTTCCTTCAGTAGAGGAGAAAGCTGGAGTGCCAATCAGATTTTTATTTCTGTCTGTTCCTCTTGTAGTTTCTTTTACCTTACAGATGTTTCCTTGTTGCTAGGGGAATCTATTGTTGCTGGCGTGGTCTGTGGCAGCAGGTCTATTTTACTGCTTTTCTTGTGGTCATTAACAAATTCCATATAAATGATTTAATATAACAAATCTTACTTGGTTCTGTATTCTCTAAAAGGGACAGTACTGGAAAGTGGGTAGTGGTGGAACCAAAGAACGGTGCTCGGAGATGGGTAGAGGGTGGAGACAAGGGGAGACTCCCCTATTCTCTGAGGAAAAAAAACCCTGCCGATAGGAGTTCTAATCCTCCTCCTTCTATTAAAAAACTAACACAGATAGCAAGCAATGGTGCTGCAAGTTTGAAATTGACTTGCTAAGCTATTGCTGGACTTGCCAGGCTTCAAAAGTTTGTTGCACAATTGCAGAAAATTGCATGACTCTGGATCAACGTTCTTTGCAAACATTCTGCAAGTTTGCTGCAAATTTTGGTTCAGTTATGTTATGCAATAGTCATCCCACCACAGGGGTCACTGTGGCTGAATTTTCATGCTGTAGTGTGTAGCAAGTTAACAGACTTACAATTCAACACTGCCCCAAATTTGGAGCACGTTATCCTTGCTTTCTGAGAGAAAATAATATATGGCTTCAGCTCATTTGCAAGATATAGAGTTTGTCCAGTTTATTGTTATAAACATTTTTGCCAAAACTCCTTGAGGAATACAGTAAATGTATGTGAACACCATATTATGTATAAAGCTGATATACTATTTGTGAAAAAAAAATCAATTTTATTCATTATGCTATGGTAATTTCTGTAATTTGTTTTCAATATTGCATATAAATGAAAATGATGTTTTAAGAATATTTTTACGGGTGATGGCATGACATCTTTAAAGTCCTGGTACAGTAGGCTTTTCTACTTGGATGTGGTATTGTCACGCTTACCCCAAACGCAAGTGGTCAGGCACTATATCTGGTTTCTGTATTCTTCACCTATAGCAGCCCCCTCTCCCATAGGGCAAGCAGGCCTACCGATACTCGGTTGCCCCCAGAACGTATACACACTGCTATAGTGTCTGGCCACCACACTCCCGGGCATGCATGAAATGAGCAAAGCAAGCAGGTACTTGCGGTTGTGCGCATGCGCCCTGGTTACATCAACCCAGCTGATCGGCAAATGAGCTGTTGTGCTGTTCCGTACAGCATATGCACAGTACATACCGTGCACTTCTTGATAGCGGGCACTTCTCGACAGAACACCGGCTTGCCAGACAGACTAGTCACGTGACACTCTCAGACACAAAGAATTACTACTCCTCCCACCCTCACCATTTTCAACTTAAATATAAAAATGCAGAAACGTTTTGAAGGCCCCTGGTATATGCATAGTATATATAAAAAAACATTCCCGGGATTATTTAGGTGCTGCCCAGACTAAGGCACTATTATATATATTTTTGGAAATTGCAAATATATGAAACCTATATGGCAACAGGTAGTCACCAAAATTGAACAACTAACGGCTAAAACTATTTCTTTAACACCTCAGATAGGCCTATTATTTACACCTATACCAGATTTAACCATCCCTAGCACTAGATTGTGTCATACCCTTTTCAATTCAATTGGAGGTCAAGTCCTGGGCAAAAAAGTGTGGGAACTCACTAAAGATCCCCCCACCTCAAAAATAAAAAAGTGTGTTCCCATGCGTTCCTGCAGGAATCGAGCCCTGCTCCCACAGCACTGTCCTTCTCTGCCCCCTTCACCCCCCCCCAGTAATGTCCTTCTCTGCCCTCTTCACCCCCCCCCCCAGTAATGTCCTAAAGTCCACCTCTGCACTGTCCACCCCTCCTAGTAATGTCCACCTCTGCCCCTTCACCTCCCCCCCAGTAATGTCCACCTCTGCCCCCTTCACTCCCCCAGTAATGTCTACCTCTGTTCCCTTCACCCCCCCCCCCCGTAACGTCCTCTGCAGCATTCACCCCCCCCCCCCCACAGTAATGTCCTCCTCTGCCCCCTTCACCCCCCCAGTAATGTCCACCTCTGCCTCCTTCACTCCCCCCGAGTAATCTCCACCTCTGCTCCTTCACTCCCCCCCCCAGCAATGTCCTTCTCTACAACACTCACCCCCTCCACAGTCATGTCCTCCTCTGCCCCTTCACCTTCCCCCAGTAATGTCCACCTCTGCCCCATTCACCCCCCCAATAATGTCCTCCTCTGCCCCACTCACCCCCCTTCCACAGTAATGTCCTCCTCTGCTACTTTCACTCCCCCCTCACATCAGTGTCCTCCTCTCTGCTGTGTCGAGGTGTGGCCACTGAGACACTCACATCAGTGTACTGCTACTGCCCTCCTGCTCTCTGCTACGGTGAGGCACTCTGTGGCTACCCGAGACTGAGTGTTACTGCGGAAACTGCATTCCTGCTGTGGAAAAAGTACAGGAACACTGTTCCAATACGTTCCTGCAGAACTCGACCCCTTAATTCCATTCATTGGACAATAGCATTTAACTGGCATTCTACATCTGTTCCCTGGCCTCAGGTAATAAATAGAATGGAACAAATGAAACTTTCAGAGCATATCCATGATAGACTTTTGACACCTTACATGTTTTAAAAAAAAAGACATATCCATACATTATACTTTTTATTACTTTTTATTTTATCTTATCAATAGGAATTTACAAATCTTTCATAATCTCCTACTCTTTTCGTTGTTGAGAGAATACTATTTTGATACAATACAATTTTATTGGAAATATGCATTATATCTTTTCCTATCGATTTCTTAACATTCAAATTTTACTTGACTTCACCAATGCGTGTACTTGTATTTTTGAAACATACTTATGTTCTTTTTCTATGAATGTACTGGATTATGACATTTACAACAATAAAAATCGTTGGTAAACCCCAAAAAAATATTCCCAGGTTATCTATTAGGACTACAGAACACCTATTGAAATAAGCATTCCCCCATCCCATATTTTCAAAAACGAATGAACTATATATATTAATATATACACAGCATAATCCATTACAGAAACATGCTTGTAATCCAAAGCACTCGTATATCAAAGCAAATTTCCCCATAAGAAATAATGGATGATTCGTTTCACAACCATTTATTCATATAAAAATGATTACAGCAATACAAAATACAGTACAGTAAAAAGTATATGGTGTTTACAGTATGTGGCCAGAGGTCATATATAGAGGTCATATATAGAGAGAGAGAGAGAGAGAGAATACCCCAGGTAATCTAGGAACTACGGAACAGCTACTCCCTATGCTATGGAGAAGTGGAGAGGTTTCTGTAGTCCTGTCCTAGAGTGACAATGCTGCTCCTCCATAGAGACAGTACAGTGAGTAAGCATCCCTATAGGACATGAAGTGTGCGTTTCTGGTAGAATAACCAGTTTTAAATAAAGGGAAAAAAATATGGAAAAAACAAAACAAATTAAGACCCCTTTCAACACAGGGCAGATCCATTTTGACGGACTCTGCTTGCTCAGCGGGGATCAGCAGGCAGATGAAAGGTCCATTTCTGTTCACTGTGCAGAGACGGATCTGTCAGAGTTCCGCTCTCCTCTATGGGGAGATCGAAAGAAAATGGACAGCCTGTACCTTTTTATCCAATCCCATCCAATCTGACCCACTGTTTTCAGTGTTTTTTGTCAGATAGGATGCCAGGCTGGTGTCAGCAAACACATGTCTGCTGACATCCACCTCCCCATAGAGGACAAATGGTTGGCCCGATTGGGTCCACCTGAAAAACTGACAGGCGGATCCGATCGGTCCGATCGCATGAAAGGGGCCTAATGCAGTCATCCCATTTGGGGACTGCTAAACAAAAAAATATTACGTTACAGGAGCATTTATGAAAACATAAAACATGTCTGGCCTCTTAGCCCATTCATTTTCTAGAGCAAGCTAGATGTCATGTCTCCTTCCACTAGTCCTGGAGAAACATTTTTTGATGTGCTTTTTTTCGTTTTGTTTTTTATCAGACACATAAAAAGCTTTATACATTCACCAGCATTACCTCATTCAGCCTCATTATCCCTTTTGCAAATTAGTTTATTTGGCTGCAGTTCAAAAAACCTCTGCCATAGTTGTAGACTGAAGTGTTCCCTTCCATCCTGCACACATTGTGATATTCCCTTTGAGCTTTTTTACCAGATCGTATGAGCTCATTTATTTTCTCCCTTCACCATTCCCTTAGTACCACTATTAAAATTAATATCTATTCCCAGTGGAGGAATTTTCTTGGAAAATCACTGGGTTTTACGCGTCAGGGCACATCACTGCTCTCTAATTAATATCAACAAACAGCTCTCGAAAAATAAAATAAAAATAATCAATGTTCCACTGGAGGGCCATCACTGTAATGATTACAGCAGTCTAGTGCAAATAAAGTCCAAGACGCAGATGCATAGAGAAACTTGGACAGTCCACGTTATAAAGAAAGAAGGATATTAGTAATATGCTAGTAGCAGCTGCAAGGATATAAAAAGGGGGCCTGTTCATAACAACTGAAGAAAAGCAAAGTCGCTGGCTGAGTTGTGATCCACTATCTCATTTTATTCTGTGGGAAAATTAAAGTGAACCTTTGCCCCTAGACTATGGACACTGAAGTTCCTACATATAATTTTACAAGCAATAAAATAGGTTTAAAACAAGTCAAACCTGACCTCTGTAGCTGCATGTACTATGACGTAATTCATCCTCAAAGATCACAACAGAGACAGGTTTTAGTTAATTTCTAACATCTTACAGCAAGTACCGTTTGTCTGCATTATAAGGTTAGCAGGGGGGTCTCTTCTGCCAGAGAAAAAAAAGAGGAGAGCAGCTGAGAGTTCAGTGCCTGTGCTGTGAACTTTGAAGACTAATTTCTCCACAATGCCTGCAATTATGGTCAGTGAGGGAATGTGTATTATGTGATTTTAAGAATATGTAGTTACTTTTACTTGCATAGTCTGGGCATGGATGTGGGAGAGATAGTGCCTTATTGTTGGTGTCAGTGCCAGTTGAAGGATGCATGCCCCACTGTTAGTGTCAGTGGAAGGAATAGTGCCCCATCACTGGTATCAGCAGGAAAAATAGTGCCCCATTGTTGGTGTTTGTGGGAAGAATAGTGCCCCATCAATAGTATTAGTAGCAGGAAATATGCCCCACTGTTAGAGCCAGTGGGAGGAAAAGTGCTTTGTATCAATGGGAAGAATAATGCTCCAAGGGTTGGATAAAGGCTAGCAAAGGGCTACATCTGGCCCGAAGGCTGCAGTTGGAAGACCACTGAAGTAACCAGTAAAAACTCTGACTGCACTATCCTGATGAAGACACCCCGAAAGCTTGCAGCTGTAATCAAGTAGGTTGCCAAATACGTGATGTCAGTAAATGAATATTCCTGCTTCTACCATGTGCTAACACTGCACAACACTCAATGGGCTTTCAGTGGGGGAAGTCAGGAACATCTGGCCTGCATATTCACAATACTCAGTTATTGGTGTTTAGAGAACACCACATTGCTAACAATAAAGACGTTATAAGCAGCTATGTTGTCTAATGTGTCGCAACTATGCGGTAGTGAAAATTCTATGTGCAATGTATGCATTTTAAGGCAGAATTGAACATTTTACTGATGTGTTCCTTATACATTGCCTTCAAAAAGTATTCATACCCCTTGACATTTTTCACATTTTGTCATGTTACAACCAAAAACGTAAATTTATCTTATTGGAATTTTACATGATAGACCAACACAAAGTGGCACATAATTGTGAAGTGGAAGGAAAATGATAAATGGTTTTCAATTTTTTTTTACAAATAAATATGTGAAAAGTGTGGCGTGCATTTGTATTCAGTTTGCCCCCCTGAGTCAATACTTTGTTTAACCATCTTTCACTGCAATTACAGCTGCAAGTCTTTTTGGAGATGTCTCTACCAGCTTTACACATCTAGAGAGGGACATTTTTGCCCATTCTTATTTGCAAAATATCTCAAGCTTTGTCAGATTGGATGGAGAGCATCTGTGAACAGCAATTTTCAAGTCTTGCTACAGATTCTCAAGTGGATTTAGGTCTGTACTTTGACTGGGCCATTCTAATACATGAATATGCTTTGATCTAAACCATTCCATTGTAGTTCTGGCTGTATGTTTAGGGTCATTGCCCTGCTGGAAGGTGAACCTCTGCCCCAGTCTCAAGTCTTTTGCAGGTTTACTTCTAAGATTGACCTGTATTTGGAACCATTCATCTTCCCATCAACTCTGACCAGCTTCCCTGTCCCTGCTGAAGAAAAGCATCCCTGCAACATGATGCTGCCACCACCATGTTTCACAGTGGGGATGGTGAGTTCGGGGTGATGAGTAGTGTTAGTTTTCCACCACATATAGCGTTTTGACTTTAGGCCAGAAAGTTCAATTTCTGTCTCATTTGACCAGAGCACCTTCTTCCACATGTTTACTGTGTCCCCCACATGGTTTCTCGCAAATTGTAAACAGGACTTCTTATGGCTTTCTTTCAACAATGGCTTTCTTTTTGCCACTCTTCCACAAAGGCCAGATTTGTGGAGCACATAATAGTTGTCCTGTGGACAGATTCTCCCACCTGAGCTGTGGATCTCCGCAGCTCCTCCAGAGTTACCCTGGGCTTCTTGGCTGCTTCTCTGATTAATGCTCTCCTTGCCCAGTCTGTCAGTTTAGTTGGATGGCCATGTCTTGATAGGTTTACAGTTGTGCCATACACTTTGCATTTTTAGATGATGGATTGAACAGTGCTTCGTGAGATGTTCAAAGCTTGAGATATTTTTTTATAGCCTAACCCTGCTTTAAACTTCTCCACAACTGTATCCCTGACCTGTCTGGTGTGTTCCTTGGCCTTCATAATGGTGTTTGTTCAGTATCTCTAACAAACCTCTAAAGGGCTTCACAGAACAGCTGGATTTATACTGAGATTAAATTACACAGTGGACTCTATTTACTAATTAGGTGACTTCTGAAGGCAATCAGTTCCACTATATTTTAGCTATATCAGAGTAAAGGGGGCTCTGAATACAAATGCATGCCAGCATTTGAAATTTTCAGATACTGACATTTTCTGATATTTATTTGTAAAAGATTTTAAAAACCATTTTTCATTTTCATTCCACTTCACATTTATGTGCCATTTTGTGTTGGTCTATCACATAAAATCCCAATACAATACATTTAACTTTTTGGTTGTAACATGACAAAATGTGGAAAATTTCACGGTGTATAAATACTTTTTCAAGGCATTGTATATCTTGTAATAACAAGTGCTTGGCAAACCTGCTGGAGAACCCCCTACCAACCTGTGCTAGGCACCCTATAATGCCTATACTTAGGCTGGCCATACATTATATAATTTTCTTGCACAATTTTCCCTTAGTCCTTGTACACACGGTCGGACATTCTGACAACCAAATCCGTTGGAGTTTGTCCGACGGATTTTGTCCAAAACTGTTGCATACACGCGGTCGGACAAAGTTGTCGGAAAATCCGATTGTACATAACGTGATGACGTTATTTCGTTACGACGGGACTACGTTCAGGCTAGTAGCCAATAGCTTTGGTCTAGGAATTTGATCTGAGCATGCGTGGCACTTTGTCCGTTGGAGTAGGCTACACAAGATCAGAGTATGTCCGATCAGAGCATTTTGTCTGAAAATTTTACGGACACGTTGGAAAACTTGGTCCGTCGGAGTATCCAACGGAAACAGTCCGATGGAGACCACACACAGTCGGATTATCCGACAAAACGGTCCGATAGGACACATTCCGTCGGAATCTCCGACCGTGTGTACGAGGGCTTAGATTTACCAAAACCATATAATATGAGGTCAACCCTAAACACTTTAAATTTGTATGCAATCAGGCAGGCCTTTGGACTGCATATATGAAAATAAATCTAAAGAAAATTGTATGGCCAGCCTTACATGTTACGCAGATACTATATATTAAGGCAAGACTGAAGGGGAGACTTTAAGCATCAGCTCTAAGCTTTACAGTTGATCTATCACTCGTTTAGAATTATAGATATCCTTTACTTTCAATTTCCAGACATATCCTTGCTCTAATTCTAGAGTAATGAAATGAAAAACAATATTGGGCAGGAAGTATGGATGGTGAATCCCTCTGTAATGGAGGAGTATGTGAAGTTCTAATGTAAATATATAATATATAAAAGCTACTTCTCAGTAGAAGGGTCATGCGTGGAGACGTGCAATTCAATATATATTGACCAAATTGGTTTTAGCTAATGTACAACATACTGAAATGAATTACTGTAAGATTAATTCCTTAATGCAGGCTTGAATCATACTGAACAAATCAATAGAGTTTAGTTCCATATGAGCAGAATGGCTGAAGTTAAAACAGAAATACTTAATGACACATGAATTTCTTTTTCTCATATGTATAGTGCTGAAAGGGCTTGCTAGTACTTTAGAAGGAGCTTTGAACCGTTCACATTATTCCCTGCCTCTGAAGGGTTTGCTTATCTAACAGTGTTAACCACTTCAGTACCGTGCACTTTTACCCCCTTTTACCCAATTTGCAGCTTTCAGCGATATCACACTTTGAATGACAATTACGTTGTCATACAACACTGTACCCTAAAGTGTATTTTTATCATTTTGTTCACACAACTTGAGTTTTCGTTTGGTGGTATTTAACCACTTCAGCCCCGGAAGGATTTACCCCCTTCCTGACCGGGCCATTTTTTGCGATACAGCACTGCGTCGCTTTAACTGAAAATTTCGTGGTCGTGCGATGTTGTACGCAAATAAAATTGACATCCTTTTTTCACCACAAATGGAGAATTATTTTGGTGGTATTAGATAATCTCTGCGTTTTAAATTTTTTGTGCTATAAACAAAAAAAAGACAGACAATGTTAAAAAAAAACAATATTTTTAACTTTTTGCTATAAGAAATATCCCCCAATTTTATTTTATTTTTTCAGTTCATTTCTTCACCCCCCTTAACCAATTTTCTAGTTTTGAAACGGCATGCAAACAGGACCCGCATGCTAGAGGGCTGATCTCATCCCTTTATTCCCAACTCCTAGTTATACCTGATCCTGACAAGCCACAGTATACTTCGAAATGGGAGGTGGACCTTGGGCGCACCCTTGACAATGCAGACAGGTCCAAGATCTGGTCAGATCGCGGACCAGAGCTGCCATGGTAGCTGTCACTCCACCGTCCTCATTCAGTGTACCACTAACAACCAGGTCATCCTTGTGGACTCCCTTTCTTTCCACCACCTCTCTCTACTTTTTTTTCCTCCTCTCTAGTTATGGAGCTTCCCTCTCCATGTACAATACAGACCTTTTTTCTCCTCTGCTTCAACCCCTTTAATCATTATCAGGCAACCCTGTCCATATCCCTACCATTATTGAGTATATTGGTACTCTGATACACATATTTGTGATTATATAATAATAATATGCAATTTACTGCAAGCTTATGTTTACTAAGGTGCCATAATGTACTGTGGTCCGCCGTCCTTGTTCATGTCTGTCTATTACTTTTTTGTTATGTTTTGTTAATCCAATAAAACTCTTAAACAAGAAAAACACATTCCTTCATCAAAAAATAGGGGGATTTGCCTGGATCACCGAGTAAATAGTATTAATTGTACTAAAAAATTAAGCAATCGCTAGTTTGAAGCTCAATCTCATCCACGCGGATAACCATGGGATGCAGAACAAAAAATAAGAGAATAAGGTTCTCTTAACCACTTTCAGACCGGACCATTTTGCTGGTCAATGACCAGAGGTCTTTTTACAATTTGGCACTGCGCTGCTTTAACTGGTAATTGCGCGGTCATGCAATGTTGTACCCAAACAAAATTTGTGTCCTTTTCTTCCCACAAATAGAGCTTTCTTTTGATGGTATTTGATTGCCTCTGCGATTTTTATTTTTTGCGATATAAACGTAAAAAGACCGCAAATTTTGAAAGAAAAATTATATTTTCTACTTTTTGTTATTAGAAAAATCCAATAAACTCAATTTTAGTCATACATTTAGGCCAAAATGTATTCAGCCACATGTCTTTGGTAAAAAAAAAGTCAATAACTGTATATTTATTGGTTTGCGCAAAAGTTGTCACATCTACAAACTAAGGTACGTTTTCTGGAATTTAGTTTACGACTGCCTATCTCATTTCTTGAGGTGCTAAAATGGCAGGGCAGTACAAACCCCCCCCCAAATGACCCCATTTTGGAAAGTAGACCCCCTAAGGAAATTGATAAGTGGCATGTTGAGCCCATTGAATATTTTATTTTTTTGCCTCAAGCGATTGAATAATGACAAAAAAAAATTTTTTTTTTACACAAAGTTGTCACTAAATGATATATTGCTCACACATGCTATGGGCATATGTGAAATGACACCCCAGCCTAGCCGCGTACGGGGCCCCGAAAACCAAGCACCGCCATCAGGCTTTCTAAGGGCGTACATTTTTGATTTCACTTCTCACTACCTATTACAGTTTTGTAGGCCATAAAATGCCAAGATGGCACAAAACCCCCACAAATGACCACATTTTAGAAAGTAGACACCCCAAGCTATTTGCTGAGAGGCATGTTGAGTCCATGGAATATTTTATATTTTGCCACAAGTTGCGGGAAAATTACAAACTTTTTTTTTTTTTTTTTTTTTCACAAAGTTGTCACTAAATGATATATTGCTCACGCATGCCATGGGCATATGTGAAATGATACCCCAAAATAAATTCTGCTTCTTCTCCTGAGTACGGGGATACCACATATGTGGGACTTTTTGGGAGCCTAGCCGCGTACGGGGCCCCGAAAACCAAGCACCGCCTTCAGGCTTTCTAAGGGCGTTACAGTTTTGAAGGCCATAAAATGCCAAGATGGCACAAACCCCCCCCCCCAAATGACCCCATTTTGGAAAGTAGACACCCCTAAATTTAGGGGTACACTAGTGAGACTAGGTGATAAATGGCGGGTGCCCTGAAACTATAAAAAAATAACTAACCAACCAGCGTCACCTGTAACAGTTATATGGTGATCACTGGTGAAAGGGTTAACTAGGGGGCAATCAGGGGGCTTTATGCGGTAGTATATGGGGGTCCCTGGCGCTATAAAAAGCTGCGGCGAACCTAAATACCTACCTGCCTAACTAGCGTCACCTGTGACACCAATACAGCGATCAGAAAAACGATCGCTTATTAGGCTGGGTTCACACTGGAGTGATGCGGGAACGCCACAAATCTGCGCGGGTTCCCGCATCGCATGCCTCCCGGCGGCAGTTCACACTGCCCTATGCGAACTGCTGGGAGTGTCAGTGAAATGTTAATGACACCCCCAGATCAGTTCGCATATCGCAGTGCGATCTGCAAACTCGGATAGCATGGTGTGAACACCCATGCGATCCAATTCTGCTGCGGACCAAAAAAAGGGTCCCGTGCGAATTTGCGGCGGGTGCGGCGGGTGCGGCGGGTGCGGCGAATGGCTGAACTCGAATTGCACAGAGATCGGATGTGATTTGCACTGCAGTGCGGTGCGAATCACATCCGTTCTCATAAACCGCTGCAATGTGAACCCAGCCTTAGTGACACTGGCGACGGGGGGTGATCACGGGGTTAAACCTTTATTGGGGGGGTTAGGGGGGTACATTAGAACTAAAGGGGGCTAACCCTAACTGCCCTAACAGTTATTACAGTCACAAATGACACCAATGCAAAAAAAAAAAATGCAATTGGTGTCACTGTGACTGGGGGGGCAGGGGTAATTGGGGGGTGATCGGGGGGTAAAGGGGGGGTGTGAGTGTGCCTGGCATGTTCTACTGTGAAGTGTCGTGTTGGTGCAACTCACCGATCCTCTCTCCTCGGTGCCGGAACGAAAAATACCGACACGGAGGAGAGATTACATCACTTCCTCTCCTGTGTTTACATTACAGGAGAGGAAGTGATGCAATGCTTCACTCCCATTCGTCAGGAGCGATCGCGAGGGGGTGGCCATGAATGAATGGCCGCCCCCTCATCCCGGATCGCTCCTGCACGGATACCGACCGCCGCTGGCACCGGGGGGGCCCCCCACCCGCGGGAAGGCAGGGACGTACATGTACGCCCATATGCCTGCCTGTGCCATTCTGTCGACGTACATCGTCGTGTGGCGGTCGGCAAGTGGTTAAGAGGGCAAAATTAGACCACTAAATATGATACAAACAAGCTTTATTAAATAGAAATAACCACACTCGTGTAGTTGAGTTGTTGTCACGCCAAGAGAATGGATACCGGCTGGAACGAACGGCTTGTGGAATCCTGTGCAACTCACTCAGTGGTCAGGATGAGGCTCCACGTTCATAAAGTCGCTGCCACATCGAAGGGACCGGTACCAGCCAGAAGTAACGAACGGCTCGTGAAATCCAGAGAAATTCACTCAGAAAGCTAACAAACGGTTCCTCATTGACGTACTGACGTCACACTGGTGCATTTCACCAGCCAATGGACACTGGTTTCTTCAGAGCTTTTGTAAAGCGATTTTACGAACATGGAGCCTCATCCCAACCATTGAGTGAATCGCACAGGATTCCACAAGCCGTTCTTTAGTTCCAGCCAGTATCCGTTCTTTCGGGGTGGCAACAACTACACAAGTGTGGAGCCTCATCCCTATCACACAGCAATAGTCTAATACCGAGCCAGTCTCCTAGCTGAAGACACGGGGGGTAGAGAGTGATCAGAAGAATGACCGCAACTGTCAATGTGGTGAGAGTATCTTTAACCCACCTGTTTAACTTATATAAGGATATGCCCAGTATGTTCCTGTATTACCTCCCCTGCTGATATTCCCAGGAGACTTGCAGTGTCTATAGTCTATGATCTGGAAACGTTCGTATCATGTTTCATCACATTGTTTGGCTTTAGTGAAATCCTTTCTGGCTATTAATTGGACATTCTGATGTTTTTTTTTTACTATCTAAGTCATGGACTTCCTATCCTTAATTTAATACCCTCAGCTTGACCAGGACAGCAATTCACCCCTACATCCACCCAGTATATTCCACATTTGCCATTTGACTGAGCATATCTATTAACAGGAGTTCCCCACAGATATCTTCAGTTTGACTTTGACTCTGTTGTTAAGCGAATATGCCTAAACAACATTAAAGTGTAACTTCCGCTCATCGGAACCCTCCCCCCCTCCGGTGTCACAGTTGGCACCTTTCAGGGGGGAGGGGGGTGCAGATACCTGTCTAAGACAGGTATCTGCACCCACTTCTGGGCATAGAATCCCATGGGAGTCTATGCTTCTTCCTGTCCCGCCGCGCTGTCTGCTGGGACACACACGGGTCCCAGAGACAGCGCGGACCATTCCCATTGTGCTGCGCGACTCGCGCAGGGGTTCCCCAATGACGTATGGGTGATCCCGCCCCCTCTGATGTAATGCAGGTTTCTGTTACATCAGAGGGGGCGGGGTCACCCATACGTCATTGGGGAACCCCTGGCTTCCCTCGCTAGCATCAGAGGGGGAGGAGTCGGGGACGGGTGGCCTCACCCTCCTAATATAAGAAACGTCAGGCTCTGGAATCCCTGCAGGCTCTCCTCAGTGGAGACAGAAGTTGGATGCGTGGATGGACTGCGCTGGACTGAAAATCACCCGTCGCTGGATCAGATCAGCCATCGCTTGACCCCGGAGAGATAATCATATGTCGCTGGATAGCAAGAGTGGATTACCACTGCTGGAATCTTTTTTTAATTTTTTTAAATTTTTAATAAAGGAATTTTTCAAAAGTGTGTTTGTCTTATTTAACCATTTTTTACACTTTCTTTATGAAATGGTAGGGGTACATTTGTACCCCCTTACCATTTTAAACAGGGGAGGGGGCGGGATCTGGGGGTCCCCTTGTTAAAGAGGGCTTCCAGCTTCTGATAAGCCCCCCCGCCCGCAGACCCCCACAACCACTGGCCAGGGTTGTGGGGATGAGGCCCTTGTCCCCATCAACATGGGGACATGGTGCTTTGAGGGGTCACAGACCCCCAAAGCATCCTCCCAATGTTGAGGGCATGTGGCCTGGTATGGTTCAGGGGGGGGGGCGCTCTCTCGCCCCCCCTCTTTTCCTGTGGCCTGCCAGGTTGCATGCTCGGATAAAGGGTCTGGTATGGATTTTTAGGGGGACCCCCACGTCAATTTTTTTTTAAATTTGACACAGGGTTCCCCTTAATATCCATACCAGACCTGAATGGTCTGGTATGGATATTTAGGAGGACCCCCACGTAAATTTTTTTTTTAGATTTGACACAGGGTTCCCCTTAATATCCATACCAGATCTAAAGGGCCTAGTAATTGAATTTAGGGGAACCCCATGTTTTTTTTTTTTTTTTTTTTTATCAATGAATGAATTGTCGGCTCCCATTGAGTGTTCTCTGTATTACGCCGCAAGTGATTTTAAAAGACTTTTTTTCCTGCAGAAATGACACTTTGTGCAGTGACAGTTCTACGCACGGGAAACATGTGCCCCTTCACAGGCATATTATAGACACCCCCCAGGTATGAAATTTAAAGGAATATTACACTTTTATTGTTTCACTTTAATCATTATTAAAATCACTGCTCCTGAAAAAACAGCAGTTTTTAAAACTTTTTTTTGCATTGGTCCATGTCCCCTGGGGTAGGACCCAGGTCCCCAAACACTTTTTAGGACAGTAACTTGCATATTAGCTTTTAAAATTAGCACTTTAGATTTCTCCCATAGACTTGTACAGGGTGTTCCGGCTTTTCGAATTTGCCGCGAACAGCCCAAATTGTTCACTGTTCGCTGAACAGGCGAACATGCAATGTTCGAGTCGAACATGAGTTTGACTCGAACTCGAAGCCCATTCCTTATATATATATATATATATATATATATATATATATTGTAATGGATGCCGTGGCTGGGTCCTGGAAGGACACTATATTTCCCCTCTGTTTGGGTTGTGCTCTCTTTAAGGGAATAAAATTGATTAACCCACCTGTTAAGGCAGTGTCTTTAAAAAGTAAGACAGGAAGTTGTAGATGGGTGTGGAGGAGTGTGAGCAGCTTGCTGCTGGCTGAAGAGTGGTTTGCCCTGTGGGAGACTGTAGTCCGTGTAAGGGACTGGGAAAGGCTGACAACCTTGAGAGTCAGGAAGACTAAGGAAGTCGGTGAGTCCAGGGGGCTGGAAAGAGTTGACAAATCTGTTGGGAGCAAGCAGAGGAACTGTTGACAATTGAGAGCCAGGTGGCTTGGTATGTTCATTTGTGTGCTGAATGAATTTAAACCCCTGCGTGGGATTACTGGATGAACTTATATTTTGTTTTCTTATAATAAACGTGGGCTACCAGGCCCTTAACCATAAACCGCCTGCCTGATGTAGACTAAAACGTGCATCTACCAATTGAGTTTAATCACCCCGAACATTACAATATATATATATATATATATATATATATATATATATATATATATATATATATTTACATTTACAGTATCTCACAAAAGTGAGTACACCCTCACATTTTTGTAAATATTTGATTATATCTTTTCATGTGACAACACTGAAGAAATTACACTTTGCTAAAATGTAGTAGTATAAGTGAGTGCAGCTTGTATGACAGTGTAAATGTGCTGTCCCCTCAATAACTCAACACACAGCCATTAATGTCTAAACTGCTGGCAACAGGAGTGCTGCGTGCAAAAGCCAGATTGTAAGGGGTGAAGAAGGTTATTTTCACTGAGGTAGGAGCTAAGACGGTTGTAGACTAATGCTGCGTACACACGATCGGACTATCCAGCAGACTTGGTCTGACGGACCAGAGTCCGCCAGACAATTCGCCTGTGTGTGGGCTCCGGCGGACTTTTTCTTCCCAAAAGTCCGGCGAACTTAGAAAGAATTCTTGACTCAAAATTGTCTGCCGGACTCGGCAGTCCAGCGGACAATCCGCCCGTCTGTGTGCTGTGTGCGGACTTATATAGGCATAAGGGGCGGGGTCCCCAAGTGATGATACATGGTGACCGCACCCCTTATGATATCACAGTCTCGAAGGATGCTGTAAGAAGATAGCGAAGTGCGGGACAAGACCCCCGAAGTCGGAAGGAGACCCCCGGACGGTGGCGGCCACGAAGGAGAAAGCCAGGCTGCTCCTCTAGTAAAAGAGCGGTAAAAGAGCAGAAGATAGTGGAGGAGCCTGGTGAGAAGACCCCCGAAGTCGTAAGAAGACCCCCGGAGCTGTCTAATAAAGTAGTTTAAACCTGTGTTGTGTTTTTTTTTATTAATGTTTTTTCCCTCAGGTGAATGGGTAGGGGTAGGTGAAACTTCACATCACTTGTGACAGAGCCACTCAGGAAAGAGCCATGGTGTCTGCGCCTTGCCCCTGTCTGCACCACCGCAAAGGCTGCTTTAAAATTAAAGGGAGACTGAGCAGGCATGCATTTCCCAATTGGTCATTATAGGTTCTGATTTGAGACACCTGAATATGGGAGAGGAGATGGCCAATACCAGACCAGCTACAGACACAGGCTAGGGTCGTAAAGCTAATTACCTCTCTTGATCACTCAAGCCAAATGCAGTTGTTATAGAGCTAGCATTAAATATAGAAGTTTAAAGATATGACAGCAGAAGACCAAAAATGTTACAGCAATGTCAGTTCAGTAGAGTGTACAGATAGATAGACATTTACCAAAAATGTTACAGCAATGTGAGTTCAGTAGAGTGTACAGATGGATAGACATTTACCTGTAAAAGAGCAGAGAAGACATGATCAGAATTGATAACTGCGGTGGTGAAACTGTGCATTACACTGTTATATGAGCTGTATATTCACTACTTTACATTGTAACAACGTGTAATTTCTTCAGTGTTGTCACATGAAAAGATATAATACAATATTTACAAAAATGTGAGGGGTGTACTCACTTTTGAGAGATACTATATATATATATATATATATATATATATATATATATATATATATATATACTCTGCATCCGGTGTAGCCAAATATCTACAGTGCATTCTGTGGTGTACTGTTTCTAATACACTTCAGGCGGTGTACACAGTATCTAATACAGTGTGTACAGTTTCTACTACACTTCTGGTGGTGTACACAGTACACAATACAGTGCAAGCGACCAGCCAGCCGAATTAAAGATTCTAATACAGTGCAGGCGGTATACACAGTATCTAATACAGTGTGTACAGTTTCTACTACACATCTGGTGGTGTACACAGTACACAATACAGTGCAGCTGTAGTACAATTTCTACTACTTTTCTGGTGGTGTACACAGTATCTAATACAGTGTGTACAGTTTCTACTACACTTCTGGTGGTGTACACAGTACACAATACAGTGCAAGCGACCAGCCAGCCGAATTAAAGATTCTAATACAGTGCAGGCGGTATACACAGTATCTAATACAGTGTGTACAGTTTCTACTACACATCTGGTGGTGTACACAATACACAATACAGTGCAGCTGTAGTACAATTTCTACTACTTTTCTGGTGGTGTACACAGTATCTAATACAGTGTGTACAGTTTCTACTACACTTCTGGTAGTGTACACAGTATCTAATACAGTGTAGTGTGGTGTTGCAAAAAAAAATAAAAAAATACATCATGTCACAGGCCACTAAAAGAGGGCAAGCACATGGTGCATCCTCTGCAGGTGGCTGTGGGGCACGCTTGTCCTTTTTTTTCTACTGCTGGCCGTGTTATTGAGCAAGAACATGCAAAAGAATTTGGTGGAGTGGATAACAAAGCCGCCCTCATCCTCTGTCACCCAGGCTCAGAGTAGTTTGCCTTCCAACGCAGCTGCCAAAGCAGCCTATTCCACCAGCTCCTTGTCCACAGTCACTCCTTCCGTAGCCCCATCATCATGCACGGAGGAGTCCTAAGTATTATTTGACCACAGTGTCGGGTACATGCTGTTGGAGGATGCACAGCGATTTGAAGGCTCTGATATTTCCAGGTTGAGGAAGGGAGTAACGTGAGTCTAGAGAGAGGGGGTGCCCAAGAAAGACAAGAAACTGTCAGTCATGTTCCCCCCAGCTGCAGCATACTGCCAAGTCTGCTCCAGTGACGAGGAGGGAGGAGATGATGAGGTCACAGACTCTACTTGGGTGCCTGAGAGAAGAGAGAAGGAGGCAGGATGTCCTCTAGAGGGCAGCTTAAGGGCAGCCACCCTTATGCATCACACCACAGACTGCAGGTGCAGGGCGCTGCTGACTCCCCTCTGACTTTTAAAAGTTCCTCGGTGTGCGCCTTTTTCGACATGTGTGCAACAGATCGCTCCATTGCGATTTGCAACCTATGTCTGAAGCAGATGAAGCATGGCCAGAACAGCAGCTGCTTGGGCACCAGAAGCTTGACCTGCCATGCAGTCCATGCATGCATGACGACCTGCCATGCAGTCAAATGGCAACAGCTCTTGAAAGACCCACATCAAAGAAAAAAGGCAGGACTCTCCTTGCTCCTCATCTGAGATCTCCAACCCTACTATACCTCCAGTCCTCTCAAAAACCTGCACTAAGAGGAATGAAGGTATAGCAATAGGTGCTAGTACTTGTAGCCAATCTGCTAGCAGTACACCACCATCTGCTTTTAACAGACACATTTCCCTACCCCAGTTGCTGAACAGTAAAAATAAATTTGGTCCGAGCCATCCACATGCTCAGTGTCTCAGAAACCTGCACTGAGAGGAATGAAGGTGTAGAATTAGGTGTGTCACTGCCAAGTACTTGCAGGCAATCTGCTATCGGTACACCAACGTCCGATTGTACCAGGCAAATTTCCTTGGCCCAGCTGCTGCACCGCCGAAAGAAGATCGCTCCCAGCCATTCACATGCCCGGCGGTTGAATGCTAGCTTGGCCAAATTGCTAGCACCTCAACTGCTGCCTTTTCAGCTGGTAGACTCTGCCCCCTTTCATGAATTTGTGGAATGTGCTTTACCTCAGTGGCATGTTCCAAAATTACATTTCTTTTCATGGAAGGCCATTCCAGCTCTCTTCTTCTTCCTCTATGGCCTCTTCTGCAGATTTTTCCTTTGAACCAGCGGTGCTTTGTAAGCGTTTAAAGGGCTACGCAAGCAGTCAGGCTAAAAGATGCCATACAGTGCTTAAGCTGGTCTGCCTAGGGGACAGTAGCCACACTGTGGCAGAGATTCTGTCAGCTCTGCAGGGACAGACTCAGAGGTGGTTGATGCCAAGCCAGCTTCAGCAGAGTGTGATGAGGATGAAGAGGATGAAACATCTTCAGGAGACCTTGAAGAAAGGTTTGTGCAACACATTTCCAGATCCTGGGAGGTTACAATTTCCTGGTGCTGGACAATATGTTGCTGAGGCATTGTTCAGTCAAAGGAAGAGCGGTGGAGAAAGTGGCCAGCTGACCGATGCCTTTAAACAATTTTTGCGTCAAGGTCTGATTGGTTTAAGCAACCATTACCAGCATCTGCATTACATGGTGCAGGAATATCTAGGGTCAAGAGCAGACTTGGAGACCTTTCTAACAGAGCATCCACTGGGTTACTGGGTCTTGAGGATGGACCACTGGCCAGAACTTGCTCAATATGCAATTGAGCTAGTGGCCTGTCCTGATTTCAGCGTGCTTTCTGAATGCACATTCAGTGCTGCTGGAGGGTTTGTAATGGATCAAAGAGTGCGCCTGTCCACAGGCACTCTTTGATAGGTTTACATTCATAAAAATGAATCAGTCTTGGATCAGCAGCTATCAAGCACCTGATGCTCATGTAACTGATTGAATTTGCTATGGATGTGGGATCCCTTGAAGACTGCCTATGCTGACTATCCTATTCCTCCTCAATCTTGATGTTGCTAGCTTCCAACAATATTTTTGATTTAGGGCACCACCACCCAAGGCCCAATTTGTCTGCTCCTGTTTAGCAGGGGCATTTAATTGCAATTTTTGATCTAATATTTCAACGCAGGGCTCATTCCTGCGCCCAACAAGAGTAAGGCTACTTTCCCACTGCGCCAAACAAGAGTATCTGTGAGGGCTTACAGTGTTGTGGCAACACCACCACCGCCCAAGGCCCAATTTTTCTGCCCCTGGTAAACATGGGCATGTATCTACATTTTTTTATAGAATATTTCAATGCAGAGTCCGTTTCTTCGCCCAGCAAGAGTATCTGTGAGGGCTTACAGTGTTGTGGCACCACCACCGCCCAAGGCCCAGTTTTTCTGCCCCTGTTTAACATGGGCATGTAATTACAATTTTTTATATAATATTTCACAGCAGGGCCCGTTCCTGCGCCCAACAGGACTATCAGTGAAGGCTTAGAGTGTTGTGGTACAACACCACCACTCAAGGCCAAATTTTTCTGCTCCTGTTTAGCAGGGGCATTTCATTGCAATCTTTGATATAATATTTCAATGCAGGGTCTTTTCCTGCACCCAACAAGAGTAACTGTGAGGGGTTACAGTGTTGTAGCACCACCACCACCCAAGGGCCAATTTTTCTGCCCCTGTTTAACAGGTGTATATAATTACAATTTTTGATATAATATTTCACAGCAGGGCCAATTTCTGTGCCCAACAAGAGTATCAGTGAGAGCTTACAGTGTTGTGGCACCACCACCACCACCCAAGGCCCAAATTTTCTGCCCCTGTTTAACAGGGGCATGTAATTACAATTTTTGATATAATATTTCAACGCAGGGCTCATTCCTGCGCCCAACAAGAGTAAGGCTACTTTCCCACTGCGCCAAACAAGAGTATCTGTGAGGGCTTACAGTGTTGTGGCAACACCACCACCGCCCAAGGCCCAATTTTTCTGCCCCTGGTAAACATGGGCATGTATCTACATTTTTTTATAGAATATTTCAATGCAGAGTCCGTTTCTTCGCCCAGCAAGAGTATCTGTGAGGGCTTACAGTGTTGTGGCAACACTATCACCGCCCAAGACCCAATTTTTCTGCCCCTGTTTAACAAGGGCATATAATTACAATTTTTGATATGATAACGCAGGGTCCATTCCTTTTCCCAACAAGAGTAACTGTGAGGGGTTACAGTGTTGTGGCACCACCACCACCCAAGGCCCAATTTTTCTGCCCTTGTCTAACAGGGGCATGTAATTACAATTTTTGATATAATATTTCACAGTAGGGCCCGTTCCTGTGCCCAACAAGAGTAAGTGTTCTGGTACCACCAACACCTAAGGCCCAATTGTATGCAGAGTATATAGGGCAGGCCTCACGTTCGAACAAATTTTTTGCCTGTTTGCATGTTCTGCTGCAAAACGGGGGTTGTTCAGCTCATCTCTAATCCTGACTCTTGTACATTACATTGTATACTCCTGATTCTTGCACTCTATACACTGGGGTTGATTTACTAAAACTGGAGAGTGCAAAACCTGGTTCATCTCTGCAAAGAAACCAATCGGCTTCCTGTTTTTTTTTTTTTTTTTGTCAAAGCTTAATTGAACAAGCTGAAGTTAGAAACTGATTGGCTACCATGCACAACTATACCTGATTTTTCACTCTCCAGTTTTAGTAAATCAACCCAACTGTGTTGTACATTACATATTGCGGACAACTGCATTCTATATGCTATGTTGTATATTCCACCAATGTATTTATTGCCTTAACAATTACAAGTTACTAATTAGTCCTCAACCGTCTTTTCCACAAAATCGCATACCTGTTCGTCATTTGCTTCAAGTGGTTGTACCGGTGTGATGTCTGCAGGTTCCGTGGCTCATCCCGGCTCTCCCGTTCCCACAAGGAGACCCAAACCACCAGCAGGCACCTCCGCCAGCTGGCCAGAGACCAAAACAAAGCCGAAATCAGCTTTGATCGGGTCTCAGATGTAGTAAGCCGGAAGTGACGTCACAATGTAATTTCCAGTTTACCTGGCAGCCAATGGCACCATTTAAAAAAAAATCTGAAGTATTAAAATATGCAGATCTTGGCATTTTAAATACTTTCAAGTACAGAGGAGGGGTTTGGGGTCTTTTAGACCTCAGATCCCTCCATAAAGAGTACATGTCACTGCCTATTACTGTCAGAAGGGATGTTTACTTTCCTTGTGACAGCAATAAAAGTGATCAGAAACATTTATTTTAAAGGGAAAGTGTAAAATAAATAAATAAATAACATAAATAAGAAAAAAAACCAACATTTTTAAAGCCCCCCCATCCCTCCGTACTTGCGCACCGAAGCAAATGTAAAAAGTGCTCAACCTACACATGTGAGGTATCACCATGGTCGATAGAGCGAGAGCAATAATTCTAGCACAAGACCTTCTCTGTAACTCTGAACAGGTCCCCGTTAAAAGTTTTTTAATTATCACCTATGGAGATTTTTAAGTACCATAGTTTGTCGCCATTCCATGAGTGTGCACAAGTTTAAAGCATGACATGTTAGGTATCTATTTACTCAGCGTAACATCATCATCCTTCACATTATACAAAGAAATTGGGTTTAAGGTTACTGATTCATTTATGTTTACTTCATTGAAGTGTATTTTTTCCAAAAAGATTGCATTTGAATGACTTCTCTACTACTTTGTCTGAACCTATCTGTGTATATCAGTGATACGTAATTAGCGGACCTCCAGCTGTTGCAAAACCACAAGTCCCATCGTGCCTCTGCCTCTGGGTGTAATGCTTGTAGCTGTCAGTCTTGCTATGCCTCATGGGACTTGTAGTTCTGCAACAGCTGGAGGTCCACTAATTGCATATCCCTGGTGTATATTCTACATGCAGATGCAATAAGAGAATCTCACTTTTTAAAAATGATCTTTGGTCAAGACTAGTGAGACTCTTGCTTATGGGATGCTAATTAAGCCATGTGAATAGAATGATCATGATATACTGTATGTATGAATGTGTAGCGTTAATAGGTTTATGTTCTGTACATTACATAGTCCCATCCCAACCCATGCACTTTTTACATTATGTGGTTTATTTATCAATTGATTTATCCAAGATTTCATCAACTTTCACCCCAGATTCACACATCTATCACATAACATTCCATTACAATAAATACATGAGTCTTGGGGGAAAGTTGTGTGAAATAATTAATAAATAGACCCGTATGTTGTGCGGCACATACACACATATATACAGTATATATATTGGATATATTTATATATATCCAATTGTAGAGTATTAAATAGGGTCATATTCAATGGGCTCCTTTGGTGACTAGGTCCACCACTGCTTACACGGCTAGGGTATGTATCTTCCTAAATTTTGTGTAGTGCTACCCCCTCATGAGCCACCCTTTAAAATGGATACTCTGTTCTTTACCATGACCTTATGTAGACCTCAACTAGCAAATAAATGATTTTGACACCAACTACTGTAACAGGAATACTTTAAGACAGGCACCAGAGATTTGTTTGGTAAAAAAGAAAAAAAACTGGATTTTATATTTGTTGTTTCTAGGAAAATTTTATATCCAAACAGAATCAAACAAACCACCCTTTACGGAGAGTAGGCTACAATGTTCTGAATCAATAAATAAGGATTAGGCCTGAAAACATAAGATATTCCCATTCAGCATTAACAGTAGCAGGGCCACTCAGAACAAGCAATATTGGCAGCTGAAATTAGCAGATTTATCAAAGCATGTCTGCATTGATGTATGCAGTTTGTGTGTTCTTTTAATGGTGGCTATGCTCTTCCTAGCCTGGCTCGGTATCACAACTGTCACTGAACTGACTATAAACAGTAACACAGTAGACAAATTGTATATATTTATACAGTATCTCACAAAAGTGAGTACAAATATTTTGTTTCGAAATTTCATTTTCATCTGAAAAATACGTGTATCTAGTTACTCCCAAAATTAGTTTTTATTTATTTCGTTTTTCATTAAAAAATTACATTCGTCTGAAAATCCAAATGAATTAAGGTTGAATCTGTCATTGAAGGCTTATGGTGTCTGTCAAATGTTTAAAGAAGATTCAACGGAGCAGCGAAACTCACTTATGATGCTGCAATCATACATTCCCGGTCGAATATTTTGACTACAAGCTATAGTAGGATTCTAATGTTGTACGTCTTCTATGGGTTTTTTTTTAAGGCTATTTGCATTTCACACAGGTCATTAGCATTAGCATTAAGAAAAAAAAAAATTAAGAAAAAAAAAATGCATGGGGGTCCCCCGAAATTCCATACCAGGCCCTTCGGGTCTGGTATGGATATTAAGTGGAACCCTGTGCCAAAAAAAAAAGCCGTGGGGATCCCCTCAAAATCCATACCAGGCCCTTCAGGTCTGGCTTGGATTTTAAGGGGAACCCCGCACCAAAAAAAATGGCGTGGGGGTCCCCCTCAAAATCCACACCAGACCCTTATCCGAGCACGCAACCTGGCAGGCCGCAGGAAAAGAGGGGGGACGAGAGAGCACCCCCCTCCTGAACCTTACCAGGCCACATGCCCTCAACATTGGGAGGGTGCTTTGGGGGTAGCCCCTCAAAGCACCTTGTCCCCATGTTGATGAGGACAAGGACCTCATCCCCACAACCCTGGCCAGTGGTTGTGGGGGTCTGCGGGCTGGGGGCTTATCGGAATCTGGAAGCCCCCTTTAACAAGGGGACCCCCAGATCCCGCCCCCCCTGTGTGAAATGGTAAGGGGGTACAAAAGTACCCCTACCATTTCACCAAAAAACAAAAAAGTGTTAAAAATGACAGGAGATGGTCTTTGACAAGTCCTTTATTAAAGTCTTCTTTCATCTTCTTTCTTCTGGTCTTCTTCCTTCTTCCTTTCTTCATCCTTCGGTTTCTTCCTCCATCTTCTTCTTCCTCCAATCCTCTTCTTCCTCCGATCTGCTTCTTCTTGCTCCTGTGTTCTTGTCCGGCATCTTCCTCCACGGCGTCTCTTCTTCATTCTCGGGCCGCTCCGCACAATGGGAGGCTCTCGCTGTGTGACGCTTCTCTTCTTCTGACAGTTCTTTTATAACGGAGGGCGGGGCCACCTGGTGACTCTGCCCCCTCTGGCGCACGCACTGGAGCAGGGTTCCCCTTAATATCCATACCAGACCCAAAGGGCCTGGTATGCTCTTGAAGAGGACCGATGCCGTTTTTTTTTACATTAAAGTCGTGTTGTAAGTCGCGCTGTGATTCACACTCAAGTTGTGTCCAAGTTGCCTCCCAAAGTGTTGCCCCTGTGTGAATGAATGGACTGTTATGATACAAGTTCAATAGACACAGATTGTTATTGTCAGAGTCACGTCGAATCTCCTATCTGTATCGAACTGTGTCAAAACGAAAACGAAAATAAAGCATCTATTTATGTCGGATCTTTTGTTTTTTGGATTCTGTGCATTTGGTATTGTTTGTCAAAACGATAACGAAAATACTTCAAATTTGGACGAAAATGCATTCGGACGAAAAAGAATGCACATGTCTAGTAAATACTTTATTCTACTGTATCTTTTCATGTGACAACACTGAAGAAATTACACTTTGCTCCAATGTAAAGTAGTGAGTGCAGCTTGTATAACAGTGTAAATTTGCTGTCCCCTCAAAATAACTCAACACACAGCCATTAATGTCTAAGCCGCTGGCAACAAAAGTGAGTACACCCCTAAGTGAAAATGTCCAAATTGGCCGCAATTACCCATCTTCCCGTTATCGCTCTCACTCTCTCATACTGGTCACCGGAAGTTCAAAATGGTACCTCATGGCAAAGAACACTCTGAGGATCTGAAAAAAATAATTGTTGCTCTACATAAAGATGGCCTAGGCTTATAAAAAAGAGTGCCATCTGGGGCAGGCAGCCCTTTCACTAACTCCCAGCAGTAATTATCAAAAGCTAGCAGTGGAAGGGGCCCTCCAAATGATACAGATACAGCTGTCCTATTGAAGAGAATGGGTGTCCTGGATAGCATTCCAGCCTCTAGCTAGCACCAGGTTAAAGTGAGCCTTGCTGGCGTCTTCGATACGGGCAGCCTCCAGTTTGCTCCCTGACTCCTTTTAGGTAGCTGGGCTCCTGCCACCCTATCTCTAACAGGTCTGATTGCTTGGGTTCCCGCAGAGCTGGGCATCAGAATTCATTTTCCTTTAGGCTCCTCCTACCACACAGTCAGCTGGCATATGTATTTCAGAAAGCCAGTGTAGAGATGTATCTCAAAACTATACCACCATAATGTTCAAGGTCTTTAGGTAGCACCAGGGTAAAGTAAGTCTCATGGGTGTCTTCAATGCGGGCAGCCTCCGGTTTGCGAACTGCCTCCTTTTAGGTAGCTGGGCTCCCGCCACTCTCCCTAACAGGTCTGATTGCTTGGATTCCCGCGGTGCCAAGAGTGCAGCTTTTCCCAGGCATCAGAATATGGTAATTTTAAGCTAGGAAATCTCTTTGTATTTGGTTGACATATGTTGCCATTCCAGGGCTCCTTGCTGCAAAGACCAGTTATAGGTGGTGGCAGTGGCCCCTTGTTCATATTTTGATTATATTGGTCAGGCAACACACTGGCATCTTTGCTGCCATAGTGCTATGTGCTGGGTGTTCAGTGCACTCCTGTACCTTTAAGGAGGGGGGGGGCTCCTGCCCTCTACCTATCCATTAAAATGAATGTGCTTGCATTGTGGAGACTCTCAGAAGTTAGAAAACAGGGTGCCATGATGAGGCCTGTAGCTTAGACATGTCTTTGCAAAATGTGTGCAGACTAAACCCCTGTTCTTAACGCATATTGTTAGACAGGTCAATTAGATTGGTCACTGGCTGGTTGGTAAGTTTGAGTTTGGAAATCTCTTTGTATTTGTTTGGCATACTTCGCCTTTCCAGTGCTCCTTGCTACAAAGACCAGTTCTTTATATCAGAATATATCTCCCTTTAGCTTCTCGTGAAGTTAAGATTCAGTTGGGAAATATAGTATTGGAAGCCAGTTACTTCAGTGAATAGATGTATCTCAGAACTACATCTCCAATGATCTCCAAGGTCTTTAGGTAACACCAGGGTAAAGTAAACCTCATGGGTATCTTCGATACAGGGAGGCATGGTTTGCCCACTGGATCCTCTTTGGTAGCTAGGTTCCTGCCAATCTCACTGACTGCTTGGGTTCCCGCTGCGCCAAGAGCACGACTTTTCCTGGGCATCAGAATATATCTCACTTCAGGCACCTCCTACTGCATATATCTAGTTGGGATGTGTAGTTCAGGAAGCCAGTTGCTCTGATCTATAAATGTACCACAAAACTACACCTCCCATGATCTCTGAGGCCCAGCAAGGAAGTCTATGGGTGGTTTTTCAGTTTGCTGCTCCTTCTGGTGGCGGAAGGAGAATTGTGCAACAACATTAACACTCTGTGAAAAAGGAGGAGAAATGCATACAATGCAATGTCTTGGCTTCATACTATCGTACCCAGAACCTGGCTACATTTACAACTACAATAAAAAAATGTTTGGCTATTTTACTACTTGAGGTTTTCTTCAGCTTATTTGTTTGCCTATATGAATCTTATTTTTGTAGGTTTAATTAGAATAACCAGCTACATCTCCGGGCTGCTTGCTCTTGTTCATTATCTTACTTGCAGCATATCATAGGAGCTTGGCAGGAATTCTCTAGAATCGTCTTTTCATGTGGCATTACAGAAAATAGAGTGATATATGTTCTAATGTGATATACACAAAAACGTTTTACATCAGAACATAATACCCGTCCTCTCCAAGTCCGCATACTTTTTTAAGCAGTCTCGAGATAATAAATATCTCTAACGCGTGTTGTAAAATGACTAAATGTGCATTAATATTTCAGATGCATTATAAAGCAATCTGAGGATGGAAGAATTAATCAGAGAATATTGCATTAGATATTAATCTCTGTCGGTGGATTAGGGTGAGTGCAAATTTATTGCTTGCAATAATGTAGCTGTTATGATGGCTTTTAAATGGCCACTTTTTCATGGGAAACATATTTCACATTCGAACTTTACGGCCGACGGTTAAATAAATCTAATTTGAAGTGTTTAGGTATTATGTGCTTTCTTTCCTTCTGTCATGTCTCTGTCATAGCCTTGTAGAAGAAAATACATTTAAAGAGAAACTATAGTGTATTTTCTGTTAGAACATATTTCAATGCTGAACTTGAGGCAAACAGCTAATTACAGAGAAATACATACACGGAGGCTGTTGTACTTACCAAAGGCTTTTTATGTATGCCCATCCAGTTCTGAGATTTAGACAGCAGTGAAACACAACATGGCCCTGTCTGGCAGGGCTGGAGACATGTTTTTTTTTCTGCTTCAGTTAAAGTGGTCGTAAAGCCTAAACATTCCTTGCATTACTTGCATTAAGGTAAAAATATTTTCACTGGCTCACTACTTCGAAAAATCAAGGCTTTTTCTTATCCCTAGACGCTGAGAAGGCATTCGACAGGGTGGCCTGGGACTACATGCACAAGACCCTGAAGGCGGTTGGCCTTCACCCTCGCATGTTGTCTCACATTTTAGCCCTATACTCCTTCCCGAATGCGAGGGTGAGAGTTAATGGCCACCTGTCGGACGCCTTCACAACAGGTAATGGTACCCGCCAGAGATGTCCGCTATCCCCACTAATTTTTGTCCTGCTACTAGAACTCTTTCTCAATAGATTAAGAGACAATCCCAATATTAAGGGGCTGATGAAACAGGAAAAAGAATACAAGGTAGCCGCCTTTGCAGACGACACCCTCCTCTCTATCACTTCTCCTCTTACTTCTATACCTAACCTACTGAAAGATTTAGAACATTTTGGGGCCCTATCACACTTAAAGGTCAATTATACAAAATCACATGCTCTAAACGTCTCCCTCACAAAAAAAAGAAGAAGAAAAATATGGAACCAAAGGGCTATCATTTATCTAGGTATACAGATTACGACAAAAATGGCTGACCTCTACAATGAGAACTTTCTGGTTGCCCTGAAAAGAGCCCAATGTGATCTGAAAGACTGGGGCAATCTCAACGTCTCATGGTTTGGCCGATCGGCTCTCCTGAAAATGATAATTATGCCACGCCTCCTATACCTCATTCAGTGAATCCCCATCGACCTACCTGCATCCTTCTTTGCAACATACAAGAGGGCATCCTCACTGTTTATAAGGAGAAATTCCCCACCCAGGATCAAATATACATGTCTTACATGTCCAAAGCTTAGAGGGGGTATTGGGCTACCAGACCTCTATAAATACTTCCTGGCAAGCCATCTTACCCGAATTGTGGGCTGGAATATTCACGAAACTGGAAAGGTCTGGGTGACCCTAGAAAAATCTCTTACACAACTCCCCCTTAGGTCCCTACCCTGGGTTTTACCCTAACACTGGCCTTCAGTGATCACGGAACACCCACTTATTCACCCATCTCTCAGAGCCTTTAGAAAGGCGACTAAAACTGCAACATTCTCCTCGGTTCCCGGACCCTTAACTCCACTGAGGGGAAACCCCAGCTTTACATCAGGAGTAGCAACTTCTTTTCTCAACCAGGAATGGCCACACGATAGTATTTTAGCACATCAATTCTTTACCCGCGGGTCCCCCCGCACTTATGAGGACTTAGTAGCCTCTTCCCCTTCCAACTCTTTCCCCGTTTTGGTCATATAGACAGATCTGGCACTTTCTCTCCACCCAGACGATAACGGAAGTATGGACGAGACAAATGACACCTTTTGAAACATTGTGCACGCGAGCTCCCCCGCAAAGGCACTTAATTTCCTACATATACAGTATACTTATAGACAAAACCTCCACCGCCCCAGATTTAGCTCACACAGCCTGGGAGTCGGACCTCCAAATTTCCCTCACTGATGAGGACTGGGCACTCATCAACGAATATATCCACAAAGGGTCGCTGAATGTTGCCATTCAGGAAAACTGCTATAAAGTCAAGACGCGCTGGTATAGGACACCATCACGTCTACATAAATTTTCCCCGTCTATCCCAGATACATGCTCCACATTTGGTGGGAGTGTGATTCCCTCCAGCCATTCTGGAAAGAGGTACATGAGCTTATTGCTCACATTACTACGTACACCTTGGACTATTCTCCAGCACAATACCGCCTACACCATACCCATTTAACCAAATCTGAGTACTATAAGTCCTTGGCCATGCATTTGGTGAATGCGGCGAGACTATGCATCCCGGTTCATTGGCGATCCACACACACTCCAATGATTGGCGAATGGTTCCTGAAGATTGCAAAAATAGAGGAAATGGAAGAGCTAGTGCATATCTCCCAAGAGAGGATCCAAAAATTCACCACAACATAGGCATGTTGGACTCACTTTAAATTTTTGAGCCTATAGCACTTAAGCTACATTTGCCACCAGGATCGCCGTAGATATTAAGAGAAATTGCGCCGAGGTATCTGCACCATACCGGGAAAATGGACATAGACCCTGATAACACCTACAAAAAAACAACTCATACAGTTATCCGAGCTAATTAACAGATTGAACAGGTCCCAAGGATACCAATAATGAGACACAATGACACCAATGATGGGGCTGACACAGAGGAAGGGGCTGACACAGAGGAGGGGGGCTGACACAGAGGAGGGGGACTGACACAGAGGGGGGATGGGGCTGACAGGGAAGGGTGACAAACAGAAGGGGGGCTGATAGAGGACAGGAACTGACCCAGGAGGGGGTGTCACTGATAGAGGGGGGGTGCCGACAAAGGAGGGGGGCTGACAGAGGAGGGTAGCTAACACAGAGGAGGGGGGTGACAAAGAGGAGGGGGGTGACACAGAGGAGGGGAGCTGATACAGAGGAGGGGGACTGACACAGAGGATAGTGGCTGCCAGAGGAAGATGGCTGACACAGAGGAGGTGGGGCTGACAGAAAGGAGGGGGGCTGACAGAGGGAGGTGGCTGAAACAGAGGAGGGGGGCTGACACAGAGGAGGGAGGGGCTGACAGGGAAGGGTGACAAACAGAGGGGGGGCTGACAGAAGACAGGGGCTGACACAGGAGGGGGAGTCGCTGATAGAGGGGGGGTGCTGACAAAGTAGGGGGGCTGACACAGGAGGGGGGCGCCAACAGAGGAGGGGGGCTGACAGAGGATTGGAGCTGACACAGAGGAGGGGGGATGACACAGAGGGGGGGATGACAAAGAGGAGGGGGGCTGACACAAAGGAGGGGGGCTGACACAAAGGAGGGCGCCTGACATAGAGGAGGGGGACTGACACAAAGGAGGGGTGCTGACACAGAGGATGGTGGCTGACAGAGGAAGATGAAAAGGTGGGGCTGACAGAGAGGAGGGGGGCTGACAGAGGAAGGTGGCTGAAACAGAGGAGGGGGATGACACAGAGGAAGGGGGATGACACAGAGGAGGGGGGATGACACAGAGGAGGGGGGGCTGACACAGAGGAGGGGGGCTGACACAGAGGAGGGGGGCTGACACAGAGGAGGAGGGACGACACAGAGGAGGGGGGCTGACACAGAGGAGGAGGGACGACACAGAGGAGGGGGGGTGACACAGAGGAGGGGGGCTGACAGAGGAAGGCAATGAGACGGGAGCAAGCAGCCGTGACCACCCACAGTCCAGCCCTGCCTCCAGCCCTGCCGACCACACATGACCCGTTTGGCCAATCACGGGGCACCTGCTGCCCATCGCTGAGATAGGCTCAGAGCGCACTGGTGTTCTGGCAGTGTGTGACAATGGCGGGCACTGGATGTGCCACTCTAGATGTTGAAGCTGGGGCCAGAGATCCAGCTGCCCCACACTATGCCACTGGTCACAGGATGGTTGGACTGCTGGTATGTGTCTGGGTGCATGGAAACCCAGGCATATGTGTTAAAACCTGGACCATCCGGGTCAAAACCAGACAGGTGGGAACCCTATCCCAATGCTGTCAATAAAAGCCAGTGATGAGTGAGGCGGGGGCGGGGCCGAGTCCCACTGTCTGTGTCAATAGACACAACAGTGGGGCTCAGGTGTGAGCATGCATGAGTGCCCTCATGGGAAGCGGCTTCGCATTGGGGCACTGGACAGAGGCAAGGGGCCAGGAGCGCTGGCGGGGGACCAGAAAAGAGGAGGTTTGTGGTAGCTCTGTGCAATTCTATTGCACAGAGCAGGTAAGTATAGACATGTTTGTTATTTTTGCAATCACTTTATGTAACATGTATGGGTCTTGCCCCTCCCCAGCCTGTGACTGGACAGTTAAAGGAAAAGCAGCAGACTGAACAGCTCATCCTTTTGACTCTCTGATATGTCCTCCTATCAAATGAGCACTGTGGCAAAAAAAAAGGTTTGATTTACTAAAACTGGAGAGTGCAAAATCTGGTGCAGTTGTGCATTGTAGCCAATCAGCTTCTGACGCCAGCTTGTTCAACCTGGTGATCTAGCCAGTTAACACACCTCCTGTATTAGGCTGCATTCACACCTGAGCGTATCGTCTTTGAGCCTTTTTCTAGCATTTTATTATTATTTTTATTTTTTTGGGGGTGTTTATTTATTATTAATGTTATTACTAAGATTATTTTTAATAATAACCCCATCACACCAGAGCCCCCCCCCCCCCATCACACTAGACTCTCCCCATAATATCAGAGTTCCCTTATCACACCAGAGCCCCCCCCCCCCCCCCCCCATCACATCAAAGTTCCCCCTATTACATCAGAGTCTCCTCATCACACCAGAGTTCTTCTCACCACATCAGAGCCCCTCTCCCCTCATCACATCAGGGTCTCCCCATTACACCAGGGTCTCCACATCACATCAGAGTTTGCCCCATTACATCAGAGTCTCCCCATCACTTTAGAGCCTCCCCATCCCCCGCCATCACATCAGGGTCTCCCCATAATATCTGTGTCTCCCCACCACATCAGAGCCCCCCCATAACACCAGAGTACACCCATCACTTTAGAGCCTCCCCATCACATCAGAGCCTTCCCCATCACATTAGAGCATCAAAGCCTCTCCATCACATTAGACTCTCTCCATCACATAAGAGCCTCCCCATCACATCAGAGCCCCTCCCATCACATCAAAGTCTCCTCATCACATCAAAGCCCCCCATCACATCAGAGTCTCTTATCACATAAGAGCCCCCCCGCCATCACATCAGGGTCTCCCCATAACATGGGAGTCTCCCCACCACATCACAGCCCCCCCATAACATCATAGCCCCCATCACATCAGAGTACCCCCATCACTTTAGAGCCTCCCCATCACATCAGAGCCTCCCCTATCACATTAGAGCATCAAAGCCTTTCCATCACATCAGACTCTCCCCATCACATTAGAGAGTCCCCATCACATCAGAGAACCCCCCCACCAACACATCAGAGCCTCCCCAACACATCAGAGTCTCTCCATCACATCAGAGCCCCCCCCCCCCATCACATCAGAGCCCCCCCCATCACATCAGAGCCCCCCCCCCACATCAAAGTCTCCTCATCACATCAAGCCCCCCCCCCCCCCATCACATCAGAGTCTATTATCACATCAGAACCCCCCATCGCATTAAAGTCTCATCACATCAGATTCTCATCATCACATCAGTGTTCCTTCCATCACATCAGAGCCTCCTCATCACATCAGACTCTCTCTATCACATCACAGTCTCCCCATCACATTAGAGACTAACATTACATCACAGTCTCCCCATCACATCAGAGCATCAGAGCGCCCCCATCACATCAGAGCCCCTCTCCATCACATCAGAGTCTCCCCATTACACCAGAGTACGCCCCAACACACCAGTCTTCTCATTGCATCAGGGCCTTCCCATCTCAGAGCCCCACAATCACCCAGTCCCACTTGTCACATACCCCGATCCAAGGCACACTGGGTACACCCTGAGTAAACCCAAATGACACCCTGGTTGAGAAACACTTTACTAGACAGACAGACAGACACTACTGTATGCAACTCTAATGATGTAACGTCTGCCTAGGTTTTAGCTCCCATGAAGATATTTGATTTTTTTTTCCCTTGGGAAAAAAAGGTACATTAGACTGAAAATAGTCATATGTTTTTGTAATCCTGACATGCTCAACTGATTCATGCGAAGAGTGAATTTTCATAATTAGTTAATTTTAAAGTGGGGAGCAGATGCCCTTTAACACCTGTCAGGAAATGAGACATTTTATCAGAACTTAAAGTTTCCACTGTACAAACATTTATCAGTTTATCTGCAAAACATTTGCATATTTGTAATCAAGAATCCCTTCTAGAGAATTAAAGTATTGCAAGTAATCAGTAATCAAGTTCTTATAAAGGATGTGACATCAATTAAGAAGAAGAAAGTCACAAATGGAATGTAATAATTTCAGACGTAACCTTGCCGTTTTAAAACATTTTCTAGATTTTATTGTAGATACAGTGGATCCGGAAAGTATTCACATAGCTTCACTTTTTCCACATTTTGTTATGTTACAGCCTTATTCCAAAATGGATTCATTTCATTATCTTCCTCAAAATTCTACAAACAATACCCCATAATGACAACGTGAAAGAAATTTGTTTGAAATCTTTGCAAATTTATTAAAAATATAAAAAAAAACTAAACAATCCCATGTACAGAAGTATCCACAGCCTTTGCCACGACAATCAAAATTGAGCTCAGGTACATCCTGTTTACACGGATTATCCTTGAGATGTTTCTACAACTTGATTGGAGTCCACCTGTGGTACATTCAGTTGATTGGACATGATTTGGAAAGGCACACACCTGTCTATATAAGGTCCCACAGTTAACAGTGCATGTCAGAGCACAAACCAAGCCATGAAGATCAAGGAATTGTCTGTAGACCTCCAAGACAAGATTGTATCAAGGCACAGATCTGAGGAAGGGTACAGAAACATTTCGTAAATGGAAGAAGTTTGTAACCACTAGGACTCTTGCGAGAATGGACCACCCGACTAAACTGAGTGATCGGGGGAGAAGGGCCTTAGTCAGGGAGGTGACCAAGAACCCAATGGTCAATCTGACAGAGCTCCAGCGTTTCTCTGTGGAGAGAGGAGAACTTTCCAGAAGAACAACCATCTCTGCAGCACTCCACCAATCAGGCCTGTATGGAAGAGTGGCCAGACGGAAGCTATTCCTTAGTAAAAGGCACATGACGGTCCGCCTGGAGTTTGCCAAAAGGCACCTAAAGGACTCTCAGACCATGAGAAACAAAATTATTTGGTGTTACTAAACAAAGATTGAACTCTTTGGCCTGAATGGCATGCGTCATGTCTGGAGGAAACCAGGCACCGCTCATCACCTAGCCAATACCATCCCTGCAGTGAAGCATGGTGGTGGCAGCATCATGCTGCAGGGATGTTTTTCAGCAGCAGGAATTGAAAGACTAGTCAGGATCGAGGGAAAGATGAATATAGCAGACATCCTTGGGGCAAAACCTGCTCCAGAGCATTCTGGACCTCATATGGGGCAAAGGCTCATCTTCCAACAGGACAACAACCTAAGCACACAGTCAAGATAACAAAGGACAACTCTGTGAATGTCCTTGAGTGGCCCAGCCAGAGCCCGGACTTGAACCCAATTGAACATCTCTGGGGAGATCTGAAAATCTGAAATCTGAAAATGGCTGTGCACCGACGTTCCCCATCCAACCTGATGGAGCTTGAGAGGTCCTGCAAAGAGTGGGAGAAACTGCCCAAAAATAGGTGTGCCAAGCTTGTAGCATCATACTCAAAAAGACATTGAGGTTGTTGGTGCCAAAGATGCTTCAACAAAGAATTGACTAAAGGCTGTGAATACTTATGTACATGGGATTCTTTTTTTTAATACATTTGCAAAGATTTTAACCCTTTCCCGCCGAGCGTACGCAGATGTGCGTACTCGGCTTCCAGGGGGTATACCGGGATGATGCCCGCACCTGCAGGCATCATACCGGTACCATTTTGTTCAGCGGGCGATTGGCTATCCAGCCATAACAACCGATGCGGCTAAAAGCCACTCGGCTGTTATGCCGGAGGAGCGGGAGGGGACGTCCCCCCTCCCGCCGCCTCCCGCTGCTGTTACCGGTGCTCCCGCTCGATCGGGAGCACCGATTCCTGCTGCGATGCCTCCGGCCGCTGGGGAGGAACTGAAACGAAGCCGTAATCGGCTTCGTTCCAGTCTCCTCATAGTAAACACGGAAGCGACGTCATGACATCACTTCCCGTTTACTCGGCTGCCAATGGCGCCGGTTTAAAAAAAATATCCGGTATTCAGAAACGCCGTTTTCAGCGATCTGAATACACTGAAGTGTAAAGGAGGGGTGGGAGGTCTTTTAGACCCCCGATCCCTCCATAAAGAGTACCTGTCACCGCCTATTACTGTCACAAGGGATGTTTACATTCCTTGTGACAGCAATAAAAGTGATCATTTTTTATTTTTTATTTTTTATTTTAAACAATTTAGTCATTTTAAAATAAATAATAAAAAAAAAAAAATGTTTAAAGCGCCCGCCGTCCCCGGGAGCTCGCAAAGCAAAGAAAACGCATACGGAAGTCGTGCCCGCGTATGTAAACGGTGTTCAAATCCCACATGTGAGGTATCGCCGCGATCGTCAGAGCGAGAGCAATAATTCTAGCACTAGACCTCCTCTGTAATGCTAACCTGGTAACCGTAAAAAATGTTTAAAGCGTCGCTTATTGAGATTTTTAGGTACCATACTTTGTCGTCAGTCCACAAGTGCGTGCAATTATAAAGTGTGACATGTTTGGTATCTATTTACTCGGCGTAACATTATCTTTCACATTATGCAAAAAAAATGGGATAATTTTACTGTTTTGTTTTTTTTTAATTCATGAAAGTGTCCCTTTTCCCAAAAAGTTGCATTTAAAACACCACTGCGCAAATACCGTGTGACATAAAATATTGCAAAAATCGCTGTTTTATTCTCTAGAGTCTCTGTTAAAAATATATATATAATGTTTGGGGGTTCCAAGTAATTTTCTAGTAGAAAATATGGATTTTAACTTGTAAACACCAAATTCCAAAAATAGGCTTAGTCATGAAAGGGTTAAACAAACTTTGTTCACATTGTCATTATGGTTTATTGTTTGTAGGAAAATAATGAATTGAATCCAGTTTGGAATAAGGCTGTAAAATAACAAAATGTAGAAAAAGTGAAGTGCTGTGAATACTTTCCGGGTGCACTTTATATGTTATGCACTCATAAATACTAGGAGAACAGCTGGGGGAGTCAATGGTGGAGAAGGATCTGGGTGTTCTTATACATCATAGACTTAGTAATAGAATGCAATATCAAGCTGCAGTTTCTAAAGTTAGCATTGTTCTATACTCTTTTGTATTAAAAGAGAGAAAGAGACATTATTTTGACCCTGTGGCACTACCCCCTTAGGAACCTCTGTTTAAGATGGGTCATCTGTCCTTTTGCTTTGACCTTCATAAAAACTTCAGCCCTTTGACAAACTAGGTTGTGTGTTTGACAAAGAATGCGATACCACAGAAAAAGCCTTAAAAATAATATCTGGTAACCATTAATATTACCATGTCCAAGAAAACAGACACCGAACCAGTTAGCAAAGGCAAAATTTAAATATTGTCACCCGATATGGTGGGTAAAGAGGCAAGTATGAAAAAGGATTACCATAGACAATAACGCAATTTAGCTTACAGAGTGATTAGCAATAAGAGCTAGACGTAAGGTGACACTTGGCGTCCAGATCAGCATAAACAGTGTCAAGGTAACCTACAGTGCAGTAGTGTGCAGTAATAAAGCTTAAAGTGGTTGTATACCCCTTTTTAAAATTTTTACCTACAGGTAAGCCTATAACAAGGCTTACCTGTAGGTAAAATTAATATCTCCTAAATCGACATAGTTTAGGAGATATTCACTCTGCATGCAGCTGCTGACGTCAGCGGCGCATGTGCAGTGAAGGTCGTGAAGCCGGAAAAAACTCCAAGGGGAAAATGTCAGCTCTTTCGACATTGAACGGGATGCAATGCGGGGACCTCGCACTAAGGTACGTATTTCATAATGAGCTAGTATGCGGTGCATACTAGCTCATTATGCCTTTGCTTTACAGGATTTTTTTGGGTTTTTTTTGTTTGTTTGTTTTTTTTGTCTTTGTTTTGCGGGTAAACAACCGCTTTAATCTACCGAGTGCTGGAACTATACTGCCAGAGTGCATTTTATAGCTGTAATGCTAGTCCTAGACTATACTAGGTATGCACTGTCCAAAAGAAAAGGGGATTCATTGGTGGAAGGGGCAGGGGAGCAAAGAGGCTTGCAGAATAATTATTAAGGGGAAGGGCAGTCCTTTCAAATGATCTTCTTCTGGCTATCGTTGGGGCCCTTCAAGAGTATCAATGCACTTAACGACAGTCCTAGTTAAACTGCATGCTTTATAGGTACAGTACAGTATAGGTACGGTATAGCCCTGGCACAGGTGCAAGAGTGGACGGCATGGTTTAGATGCAGTAAAGGTTTAGTATAATGCAGCATAGAATTGGTTTAGGTGCATTATAGAGACAGTATGGATGTGGTATAGATGATGAATAGGTATGGCACAGGTGCAGTATAGCTGTGATAGACTTAAAGGGTAACTGCACTTTCGTGGAAAACAAAAATCAGTAAATGGAAAAAATATCTATAGCGTATACAATGAAAACACAAGTCATATTGTAATTAAATGCTTTTAAGAATTACTTTTCAATCTGTAGCACTGTAATTTTCTGTAAAATGCAATGCAAAATGGCAACCTGGAAGCATTCTGTACACAGACGGAGAACAGAACGCCACCATGAAAAGTAATTTCCTGCTTGTGCAATTGGCTTACATTTCCCAGAAGTCTGCACTAAGATACAAATAAGATTTTGGGCATCCCCTGCAACAAAGATGTAATTTTTGGTGTGATACTCTCAAAGGGAAATCACGTCTAAGGCCTGATTCACACCTATGCATTTTTAGTGCTTTTTGCATTTTGCAGATTTGTTCTACAGAATGTGTTTCATAGGAAACCATGTAAAATGGACTGCAGTGCAAATCTGCAAAATGCAAAAAGCACAAAAATGCATAGGTGTGAATCAGGCCATAAAGGAAGCAAACCCTGCCACTTTCCTTATCAAAGTCCTGCAGGTGCAGCAGCTGATTGATAATTATAAAACCTCTTCCATACAGATTCACGCTGCATATGGATCTTAGGCTCAAACTCCACCAGTCTAGCCTCTCAGCAGTCTCTCAGCCTGGAGCAGATGTGCTCTCTTTGCTTTTTTTGCCACCAAAACAGCTCACTTTCCCAGGCAATTTAATAAAAATATCTTTTTTTTAACTCCTCCTGCTATCCAGGGCACACTGCAATCTGTACTTCAGAAAGTAAATTCTTGCATTACACGGCTGCCATTTTGGACTACAATCCCCAGGATTCCAGGCGCCCTGCACTGAAGTTTACGGTGTTGCTTAACTTTAGCTCTCCCCCCTTGTTGGCCAGAGGGACATGGTGCAGCATAACATCAGTATCTCAGTAGAAAGTGAAGTTAACTGTAAAACGGGAAATGTCTCCTTAGTGTTTCTGTAGTCTAGCACCTGGGTACATTAGTAAGACCTCATCTGGAATGTGCAGTTAAGTTTTGGGCACCAATTCACAAGAAGGACATCGGGGAACTGGAGAAAGTGCAGAGAAGGGCAACCAAATTGATAAGAGACATGGAAGAGATCAGCTATGAGGAAAGGATTAGAGGAACTGAATTTATTCTCTCTTAAAAAGGTTACCAAACACACACTGTTTAAATAACATTGTCACTTTTATTTCTCTATGTGGATGATGACACTGTAATTATTTAAATATAAAAACATCTGAGTGTGACTCACCTGTTGATGATATCCTGCTCGTCAGACCTGCCTATTTAAGCCGTCCAGCCCAAATGATCTCTGCCTTTACCTTGGTCACATCTCTAGAGACGTTCTCCTGTGTTCCTGTTAAAGACTTGCTTGGCTGACATTCCTTCTGGCTGCAGATCCTGGTTGCTGTTCTACTACACTCATCTCTGGCTCCCTGACTTTTGGCTTGTCTGACTATCCATTCCGGTTCCTGAACTCTGGCTATGTTTTGACTACGTTTACTCTGTTTACCTTTTTATTATTATTAAAGTGTGATTTAACTGTACTTCTGTCTCTGTTTGGTTCATGGTTTCTGACACTTAATACCCTTTTCCTAACGGATATACAGCTGTCACCTGACCCAGCACTCTCCTAGCCTGCAGGAGGAGCTTCTAGTCCTCTGCTGCTAGTCACATGTTAAAAAAAGACAAAAACAAAAAAAAAGCCTTTGGAATACAGAGAAAAGAATAAATAATTATTATCAATAAACTGTTTTAAATTGTCATACAAATCTATATTTGAAATCAAATCTTTATTATTTTGTGTAAATAACATGGCATGGGTGGATTTCTGCCAGTCATAGGCTGTGTCACGCCCCTCCAGCCTGTGTCTTAGAATAAGAGGGAGGTGAAGCCACTATTAATCTACATGTAATATGCCCCCCCCCCCCCATTGTGTTAAGATGGTTAGTGGGTATGGAGGAGGGAGGGAGGGAGTGGGCTGTCATTTACCACTGTGTATACACCCACATGTCTGACTCTATAGTCACATGGGCTGCTAAGATGCGATAAGGAGGAAATGCTCAGCATAGAAACTCACAGATAACTGAGCGTGTGCAGAGTTGCCAACACAGCTACACAATCCCAAGCTGAATTGGGGACATGGACAGAAGGTGGAGATAGAGAGCAGCAGGATCAACCAGGTTTTTCGCAGAATACAGAAAACGAATCTCATAGTGACTGAATGAGTATGAACAGCATGTAATACAGCATTTATTGAGAGTTTATTTATGATGTAGTTTTAGTGACACTTTAAGAAGTGGGGGGATATGATCGCCCTAAATACATAAGTGGTCCATATACTGCATGTAGAGTTATTCAATTTCAGTTCATTATTACAAAAGACAAGGGTGCACACTTTACACAAAATACACCTGGATACTAACATTTTTATGTAATAACACCAGGGGGTTTTTGACCTAGGAGTATCCAATTGCCTCCTGAGAGAATCCCCCTTTCGGGGAAAATTGGATCATGCTTTATTGTTTTTTTGTTTTTTTTGGCTTCCTCTGGATCACGTCTGGATATGGGATTGTGTATATGGAGGTTTTCTACGTATTTATTTATGTTGGTTGATCTAGATGCTTAACTATGCAACTATGAATTAAGGAGGCACTCTAGAGGTACTGTTTTAGTACCTCCAGAGTGCCCCCTTATATCTTCCAGAATGCTTCCTTACATCCTCCAAAATGCATACATCACTGCCTGTTTCAGGATTTCAGGTGCATGTTCCCACCCACCTACTCCCCTGTGAACTCTGTTTATATCTAATTAAACCTAATTTAATTTGTATTGTTTTAAATATTTACTTGTTTTGAAATGACACTGACAGTTTGCTCTCTTTGCCCTGGGAACCAAATGACCTTGTCCCGCCACTGGTCAGCCCCACCTAGATCTTCCAGCTGACTACAGAACACCTCCCTTTCTCCTCGTTTTCTTAACATAAGTGGAAGAGGCTCTGTAGTCTAGCAGGGAAGAACTAAGGCAGGGCGTATGACACGGCTTGAAAGCTCACAGCATCAGAGGCAGCTTTATCAACTCACCACAGGAGCTCAATGGATTTCTGGGAGGATTAAGAGTTATTGGTTTTTATACAAGGGCAGTACCAAAAGTAATGCAAAAGTGTGCACAGTTATTTCATTAAAGTGGGAGTAAACTCCCTTGGTTGCTTTTTACCTATAGGAAAGACATTAATAAGGCTTACCTATAGGTAATGTAAATATCTTCTAAACATGCACCTTTTAGGAGATATTTATTTTAGATGCAGCCAGTGATATCACCGGCAAATTGAATTCTGAAAGAAAGGCATACCCATGTTATTCCTTCATAGCCCTGTGCCGTGAACAGTGACCCCCATGCACATCCGCATGGGTGATGTCATCGTGGCTTGGCCATTCATACCGCCGAACCGGGAAGGAAGACCGGGTGAAGATGGAAGCACCTACAGTGGTGGCAGCACAAGGCTAGAAGGCTTGGCTTTCAGATAAGTCTGTCATAATTCCATGTGGTGCATACTAGCACATTTTTATTTAGACTGCCCGGGGGACAATTTATTTATTTTTTTGCTGCAATTTACTACTGCTTCAACTTATTGTATATAGGTTATTCAAATGTCCCATGATGTAACTCTTCCTTTATAGCAAGGGTGCCTAGAAGAGGGAGGGCCGCTTTAGTGACCTGGTAACTGATCGCAGACCACAATGAGAGGAGCGGGCAGACGACAGGTCCGTGTTCTCTGCATTTGCAGAGCAGACACAGACATAGCCTGCTCTACTCTATAGGCCCTCCGTTCCAATCCGCTTCTGTTTTTTTTAAGTGGATGGGATTGGAGATAGGTGGGTGTAAAACGACACATGTCTGTTTACATTTGTCGCTCTATAGAGGTGAAAGGAGGGTCTGATTGGGTCCACCTGAAAAACAGACAGGCAGACCCGATCGGACCAATCATGTGAAAAGGACCTAAGGCTGCTTTCACATTGATGAGCTGCAGTTTACCTGTACGTCAGCCAACATCAATCTTCACTCCTCCGTCAAGATTCCTGCAGGTATCGCTGACTGCTCCTGTCCCCCAGATGGGTATGGTTGGTGGCTGCTGCTGGCTGTCCTCCAGGGCTGGTACTGCTGGTGGGTACTGCTAGCTTGTCCTGCTGGCTGGTACTGCTGGCGGGTACTGTTGGTGGATACTGCTGGCGGGTACTGGTGGCTGGTACTGGTGGCAGGTACTGGTGGCTGGTACTGCTGGCAGATACTGCTGGTGGGTACTGCTGGTTGGTACTGTTGGCAGGTACTGCTGGTGGGTATTGCTACCTGGTACTGCTGGCTGGTACTGCTGGTGGGTACTGCTGGTGGGTACTGCTGGCTGGTACTGGTGGTGGGAACTGTTGGCTGGTACTGCTGGTGGGAACTGTTGGCTGGTACTGCTGGCGGGTACTGGTACTGCTGGTTGGTACTGCTTGCTGGTACTGCTGGTGAATACTGCTGGCAGGTACTGCTAGCTGGTACTGCTGCCTGGTGCTGCTGCCTGGTGCTGCTGGTGGGTACTGATGATGGGCACTGCTGGCTCAGGATTCCTGCAGGTATTGTTGGCTGCTGCTGTCCCCCAGGCTGGTATGGCTGGTGGTTGCTGGTGGCTGCGGCTGGCTGTCCTCCAGGGCTGGTACTGCTGGCTGGTACTGCCGGTCGGTACTGCTGGCGGGTACTGCTGGCTAGTACTGCTGGTTGGTACTGTTGGTGGTTACTGCTGGCTGGTTCCCAACCTACCATCCCCAAACATCAGTGTGAAGAATGGAGCCGGCACTGGAAGAACCATGCGGCTCCAGTAGAGAGCAGAGCCGATGCTTCCTGTATTGCTAGTGTCACAGGCAGAGTACATTTGAAAGTCTGTGATCTGGGTTTGCCGACCCACCATCCCAAAGCAAGAGCAGAGCAGGAGGTGGCGGACTCAAGGTTGGGCACCCCTGCTCTATAGTAATTCTCCAGGAATGCAGGAAAATAATGGATTCCAAGCAGAAGCAACATGCTGTCATTCAGTTATTGATGAAAGAGGGGTGCAGGCTGTCCAACATCCACAGAAGGCTACAGAATGTTTACCGAGATGACACATTTGCAAAAACACTTTTTCATTATTTTTAGCTCAGCCGCATACTTTTAAGGGGACAAAACATGGGGGACATGTATCGCATACAATATACTCAATATGTTTGTTTTTCTTTTGTTTTTGTTTTTTTTACATTTTGTCCAGACATACATTTTTAACAAAATCTATCCACCTCTTGTTTCATCAAGTTTTTACTTGAGACCGTTTAGAATTTTCAGCGAAGTATGATCATGTGGCAGATAGACTCTTTATGGCGCTATTAAAATTTAAATTTTAGCTCCTGCTATAATTTAGTGTATTTTCACTTTTTTTTTTGTCATGAATGCACATTGACAGTATTATTGATGTTAGTATGAAAAACTGCATTTCCCAGTCTAACGCCAGTATTTTATTATGCTTGCTCATAAAATAACTTTCCTTCTTTTTTACTGATTAATACTTTATTGAACAAGGCAAACCATTTTCTATTTTTGACAACAAAATATTATTTTCGAGAAAGTAGAAAGCTCAACTTTTGCAACATTGTGCACTGGGGTAATAGGGGGGTCGGCTGTTTCAAAACTTTGTGAGGTGATAAATTATTGTTGCAGAGATTGTAATATTTTACCTGGTACAGAAAGAGCTATAATTTAAACACTGGAAAATAGTAATACAGTTTATATTTCATACATACGTGTAGCGCCGGCTCCTGAACAGCACACGCTATATGTTTTGAAATTTAAAGTTACACCTAAACTGTAGTTTGGTTTGGGTATAATTGTTCCAAATTTTGACCTCAGCATCAGTCTGACTGGACTATAGGGTGTTCAGCCGGGCCATAGGGGGCACTGTCTCTTCTGGCAGGCATGGAACCACAGTCTGGTTGGGTGCTTTAAGGTTACTTTCTCTCTGAGCCAGCCCAGTGGGAGGGTCACTCTTGCTTTGCTTTCTGGGAGAGGGTACTTAAGATGGGGATGTCACATGGTTCGGGGTTCCAGTCCATACGTATGTTCTGACTCCATGGTCCTGGTCCTCCTGACCAGCCCCCGGGAAGGCTATGGCCTGGGGTGTGGATCCACCTGACTTTATGTCTCGGGGCTGGCTAGCCCGAGCCAGGGAAACTAAGGAAAGGATTCGGAGGTGGTCTGGTGCCGTCTCCGGTCATGGAGAGGCCCAGCGACTTTGTAGCTATCCAGGGGAGGACTCTTCAGAAGAAGGCCACGCTTCTTAACAAGAGCCTGGTAGGGCTGAAGTACCTAAGTGAATCCAGTTTCGTCGGTATCTCCAAACTGGCTGAAAGATACTGGTACCACACGAGTGTTCTACAAGTCCTAGTTTCCTACGTGTTCTACAACAAAGTCTGTGTCAGAGACTTATTCCTATGTGTTCTACAACAAAGTCTGTGGCAGAGACTTATTCCTGATTTTAGCACCTTGTTTGGCTGCTAGGCCTTGTGAGAGAAGGACTATCCAATTGAGTGAACATCCAGCTGCGAATGGCTATTCTCTGGATTTAGTCGAAGTAAGCAAGTTCTTTATTATTGACTGACACTAAGCCCCTGTACACACGGTCGGAGATTTCCACAACCAAATCCGTCGGATTTTGCCCGTCGGATTTTGTCTGTCGGATCTTGTCCGAAACTGTTGCATACACACGGTCGGACAAAGTTGGCGAAAAAATCCGATCTTTCAGAACATGATGACGTAATTTTGTTACGATGGGACTACATTCAGGCTAGTAGCCAATAGCTTTGATGTAGGAATTTGATCTGAGCATGCGTGGCACTTGGTCCGATCAAAATTCTCTACACATGATCGGAGTATGTCTGATCGGCCCAGTTAGTCGGGAAATATTTCCAACATGTTGGAAAATTGGGTCCGATGGATATTCCGACTGAATCAGTCCGATGCATACCACACACAGTCGGATTATCCGACGACACGGTCCGATAGGACACATTCCGACGGATTCTCCGACCGCGTGTACAAGGGCTAAGAGTACCTGGACTTTTCTCCTAACCCTCTGATCCTATACTAAGAGACTGTTCGCTAACCACGTTTTTGCAAATAAAAATCCCTTTAAGCGGATCTGTTATCAGTCTCTAAAGTTTCTGGGCCATCTACCACAGGAAACCCCTAGACGCAAATCGAGATGAAGAAGGTAACGGTAAGCCCAATCAAACCAGCAGCTCCTTCGGGGGTTAGTGCTACATATGCATGTAAAAATTGAGCAACCTTAAGGGATTAGGCATACAAAACGAACATTTCCTGATTCCGGAATGGGGGTGGGTCTGGAACGCTTTTGACAATTTTGTTGTGGATCGTGGGCGCTCTTCTATATATAAATTTGGGGTTATCAGGGAGTACCCCTTGTAGTTGTACATCTGTTAGGAGTATGTGCCGATGCCAGAATGGAGCAATAAGCATAAGTGGAATGGTTTGAAAACAATCTAGAACTAAGTTTAAAGATGAGTTCCAGGTATGGATATTTTATACATAGTTACATTGGAACAGTTTGGACCATTATAGCTATGTGCATACTATACTTGGCCAATGCCCATAGAAGCTGTAAACAATGGGCATGATTCCTTTCACTAACACCAAGAATGGGGCACTTTTCCTTCCACTGATACCAAATGGGCACTATTCCTCCCTCTGACACCAAATGGGCACTATTCCTCCCACTGACAGCAAATGGGCACTATTTCTCCCACTGATAATAAATGGGGCACTATTCTTTCCACTGATACCAACTGGGCACTATTCCACCCACTGAAACAAAATTAAAGGTCTGCAGTCACCAGTGATGCACCTCCATCCCTATATACATATGCAAAAAAAAGGAGAGTCGCCCTGTCCTGTTGTAACACCCATCTTCTGTTGAGCTTCAGCTTAGACATAGGAAGTGCATGGGGAGCTGAAACAAGGGTTTCCCAACCTAGTGGGCGACAGCATTTTGTTTTAGTGTGCCGTTGCCTTTCAAGTGTGTGTGTGCCTGAAACCTAATCTGAATGATAGTTGGCTCAAACCTGCTACCAATAGGCTACAAAGGAAAATAGGCATTTACACTTGTAACTTACAAATTACAAAGATTAGCAAACAATGCATACCATATAACAAAATGTTGTTAAATGAATATACTGCTGACATTTTTGACCATACAATTTACCCTTTATGTAATTAACAAACAGTTTAGTGGATTAGGAATTTAGGAGATAGTTTTGTTTACTTGAGATTACTTGTTTATTTGACACTAGGCCTCTAGACACTAGGCACTCATATCTCAAATATAATAACAATCATTGCTTTAGTAAAATATAAATTATTTGGTTTGTGTACTAATTAAAGGCGATTTCCAGACTGTGTATAAAGCAGCCCGCTATATTTAAATGTCCATGTGACGCGTTTACTTTTTGGCCTATTCTCTGTTGCGTCCCGCACATGTCCTTGCGAGGCGTTGGGAAGCCCTTACTCACAGATGAAAACAGCAACGCAACCATTGATGACAAAGATGTGGCATCGAGTCTCCACCTCAGCGACAAGTTTTCACTGTAGCGACCCCTAGACGGGTGCAGTACTTTTATTCTTTTGCCTCAAAGGTGTGCATTAAGGTTGAACACCACAGAGGTTAATCCTTTTGACTCCTTAAACACCATAAGCACCGTCAAAACTGGAAAATGACATACAATACATTTGTTTACAGAGAACACCAAAAGAGGGTTACAACAGAATTACAAATGAGGAGTTACAAAGTGGTGTTCCATTATCTACACACATATATCTAAATTAACATTAAACATTTAAGGAAACATGACCATATGTTCAAACATGTGGATTTTCTACAGCAGGGATCTGCAATTAGCGGACCTGTTACAAAACTACAAGTCCCATCATGCCTCTGCCTCTGGGTGTTATGCATGTGGCTGTCAGAATCTTACTATGCCTCATGGGAGTTGTAGTTCTGCAACAGCTGGAGGTCCGCTAATTGCATATACCTGGTCTACAGCATATCGTTTAACTAACAGCATGGACTCAATTTGTCCCTAAAAACATATATACTGACAATGACAACGCATACCTTGCCCCGCTTGCCAAGGGGTGCAAACTTTAAACTTTAGAAAACGTCCATAAGCAATCGCCTTCCCACAAGGTACTGCTGACTTGCCTGTGAATGCGGAATTAATGAGAGTCCCTTTCTCCAAAACTAGAGGAAGCAGGAAGTGTCTGGTGATTAAAACATTTCCCAGAGAAACAAGAGGAAGGCAATAAAGGTTCCACCTGCCAGTCAGTGCTGAACAAAGGTTAAAGTGACGAGCGAACAGTTACAGTGAGTCTGATTAGTACAGATCAGATTGGGGTTCTCAGTCACCCTGTACCCCTAATAGACACAGGTGACTTAGACATAGGGGGTGCACGGGGAGCTGAAACAACCTCTCCAAGAGATTCTGGGTTCCACGGGCCCCCTGCCCAAAGTGACTCCCATCACAGATACCAAATGGGCACTATTCCTATAATACACCTACTGATCATAGGGATACTATGTCATTTTTTTGTTATTCCCGCTTACCACCAAGCCCACTGGCCACATTCCAGCCCGTGCATGAAGGACAGTAAACTGGCCCTTTGTTTAGAAAGTTTGGAGACTGGCAGATTTACATATACTAACAAGTCGAAGCCATACTCCGCTCACACTGCAGTACACAACCTACACAAGCAGTTTTTTTATTCTTATTTTTATTTTTATTTTAGGATAAATGTTTTACATGAATAAATAAACGCTGATCATTGTAAAGACCCTGTCAGTGGTCAGTGATTTGTCTCAACACTGCTAACTGATACATTTGTAAGAGAGCTTGTTTTGTTGAAAAACAACAGACTTACTGGCCAGATCATGAAAGAAAGAAAGAAAAAATTTAATACTGCTTTAAACCAGTATTGTTTTTGTTGTGTTTTGACAATTTCTGGTTTATATAGCTTTAAATTCACTGTGGGCACCGGAGTGTTAAGGGACTGGTAAGACAACAACAAATAAAAAGGGGACCCTACAGTGTGCTTATCCCTGATATTTTTCATGTGCGTACATCTTTATTAGAAAATAATTTATCAGCTCTAATGCACAAACCCCAAACTTCACTCCATAAAAATAAGAACAACGTTGTTCTTTACAAGCAATGCCTACCGTGTACATGCAGAACATCTAATACATACAGTATTACCACAATGTTTACAGCTTAGATAAAATTATAAAGACCATCTTTCTAAATAATCAAGAAACTCCCATATTACAAACTCAATAAACAGTCCCATTGATGATCATATGTGCAATACAAGTGCAGTAGCCATTGCATGGGCTTAAATCAGTGTCAGGCAAAAACAGGTAGATGTCAACTTAACCACCTCAATACAGTGCACTTACACCCCCTTCCTGACCAGACCCATTTTCAGCTTTCAGCGCTCTCACAGTTTGAATGACAATTACTCAGATATGCAACACTGTACCCATATGAAACTTGCGTCCTTTTTTCCACACAAATAGAGCTTTATTTTAGTGGTATTTAATCACTAGTGGGGTTTTTTATTTTTTGTGCTATAAATTTAAAAAAACATACATTTTGTGAAAAAAAAAATGGCTTTTTCTTTGTTTCTGTCATAAAATTTTGCTAATTAGTAATTTTTCTTCATAAATTTTGACCAAAATTTATACCTCTACATATCTTTGGTAAAAATAACCCACATTAGTGGATATTATTTGGTCTTTGTGAAAGTTATAGAGTCTACAAACTATGGTGCCAGTCACTGAAAATTGATCACATCTGATGCATTCTATGCATTAAGATAAAACATCTTCTGTGTGCAGCTGCGACCCTTCAGCCCCCCTAATACTTACCTGAGCCCATCTCTATCCAGCGATGTCCATGAATTCCTCAGCCATGATCAGGAACTTTCCCTCTTGATTGTCCAAGACACAGCAGCAAAGCCTTTGGCTCCCGCTGCTTTCAGTCAAAGCCATTTAGCCAATCAGGAGAGACAGAGCTACGTGTCTCTCACAGAGCTATACAGAGGGGTTTGGGTGCCCCCCATAGCAAACTGCTTGCTGTGGGGGCACTCGACGGAGGGAGGGGCCAGGAGCACGAAGAGGAACCCAAGGAGAGGAGGATCTGGGCTGCTCTGTGCAAAACCACTGCACAGGACAGGCAAGTATAACATGTTTTTTATTTTTAAAGAGAAACAATTAGACTTTACAATCACTTTAAGGGCTTTTGCACCCTTTGTTTGTCTGTTTATATTTTCAAGAGTCCCCAATTTCAGGAGGGCAGCATCTGTGAAGTATTTTAGTTTTCAACATCGAATAGATGACTTTTTATATACCTGCCCGGCTCCTTAAGTAACTGTGCACTCTGGTGTAATTATGTTGGCTTGATTGTATGACGGCTTGGCTGACCAGAGCATTTGCATGTATAGCTTTACTTGATCAAAAAGGCTTTTTCCAATAGTAAGCTTGACACTACACATCCAACACTCACCTGTACTCTACATCCAGCTTTGGGCTGTTGGGTTACTTATAAAATTTACAAGGATATGAAAATCTCACTTCAAGGACTACTTCAAAACGTCCATATTTAGTCAAGTGTAGAAAAAAATGTCTAGTGTAGTCAGTTAAATAAGGAGCATTAACAAAAAGTCATGCTTCATCGTATGATGCTTCTGTGGAATAATAGATGAAGGTAAACGTCTGTTGAGTTGTTCAGAAAGACATAATTACACAACATAATCTATTCATAATGGTAAATTTCTGTTTTAGTCGGCAATGCTTGAAAGACCAGGGGAAAGGCAAGCCCACGATACGTCTTGTGAAATGTATACATCAAGGCTTGTAATTTCTCTCCTTGGCCCACTTACACACCACCTGCTTGTGCTACGAGAGCATTAAATGCCATTATTATCATTTTGATGGCGCTGCTATTCGACATCACAAAATAAGAGCTTAGAAAATTTGGTATGTGGTCTGTGCCTGGCTCTAAAAATTTTATGGCAATTCATATTAATCAAATAATTGAACACCTTAATGTTCTTTCTTATTTCTATATATTGTTTAAGAACTAAATTGTGTCTAATTTTTTGGGAAGTTTGCAAGTCTATAAAAATAATATTTTTGTAATTACCATATTTACTTATTGAAAAAAATTGTATGGTACATACAAAAAATAAAGGGTGTCAAAATGGAAGCATATGGTAGTCTCAGTTTCACTTCTCGTACATAATGAAAATACACGCTTCACATAGATAATTGCATCAGTACATAGTGTTCGAATTATTATCGGAGCCATACAAACACCTCCATAGATCCACCAACTCCCCACTCACCCCATCCCGCCCACTCCTGGCTCGTCTCCATATACTTAACAAAGGTATAGAACAATACTCATCTAAAATCAGACTATTATGTGCATGTTGCAGAGTTTTTGAGCCATCTGTCCCAGACCTTCTCATATTTGGGGGGGCATCCCCTATGGGTGTATACAAGTTCCTTATACGGCAAGACATTATTAATTTCTCCGAGCCATTGTGAGACCGTTGGAGGATCAGGTCTCATCCAGACTCTAGCAATAATTTTCCGTGCAGAGAATAGGGTTTCATGCAAGAATATTTTGGTGTATTTATTTGAGTCAGGATCTGGGAAGTTGCCCAGAAGACACAGCTTCGGCTGAAGTGTGATGGGAGAGCCCATCCTGTCATGTAGGAACCTCACCACCTGCAACCAATACGTTTGAATTTTAGGGCATTCCCATAGGAGATGAAAAAAAGTACCAGGTACTTGTGTACACATGTGGCAAGTACTAGAATAGGTGTGTTTGTATTTTGAAATTGTAAGCGGCGTGAGGTATGCTCTATGCGTTATGAAAACTTGGGTTAGTCGGTCAGAGAGTTTGGGCAATACTAGTTTACAGGTGTCCAATGCATCACTCCATTCGTCATCTGTAATAGGCCCCAACTCCCTCCCCATCTATTTTTTACTGTGTAGGCAGCCACGGTCATGGAAGGAAGCGACAACATAACATAAAACTGTGAGATGAGTTTTTTGGGATCTGGGTTTTTAATCGCTGCCATCAAAGGATTTTGAGCTAGAGATAGATCATCTAGGGGAAATTGTATGCATGACAAAGCTGTAAGTATCTATAGTAAAAGTGATTCGGGAGCCCATATTCAGACTGCAAGTCATGAAAGGATTTTAGTTTACCACCAGAGATTATGTCGGACAGATAAAAAATGCCCCTGCCACTCCACAGTCCACTACCCATGATCCGTCTAAACTCTGGGATAATCCCATTACTCCATATGGGGGTATATTCATGCAAGGGTGGCAGGCACAGTCTCGCAGAAGCAATGTTCCACACCCTCCTATACTGGTATAGAAGAGATGTAGTGGCCACCTTCCTGCCCTCCCTCTCCGTCCCTCCAACAATCGCCACCATGGGCTCTAAAGTTAGTTTAGTCCATGTCGGGCATAGAAAATGTAGAAACCTGTCTTTGTCTGTTTTGTCTATATGAAAAATTTGTGATAGCTGAGCTGCTAGATAATACAAATTAAAGTCCGGCAGTGCCAGTCTCGCTAGGTCTGTGGGCTTTTTGAGTTTTTGCCATGGGAGTTTGTGCCTAGTATTACCCCATACAAAGGGTTTCAGAAGGGTTTCTATCACCTTAAAGTGTTTGAGGACCAGGTAGACAGGGAAGTGCCAGAGCATATTCAAAATTTTCGTAAGAAGGACCATCTTAATCAAGTTTGTACAACCCATTACCCCCAGTGGGAAACGTGCCCATAGCTGCATCTTCTGTTTGATCATGTCAATTAAAGGAGTTATGTTAAGTTTGATATAGTCTGACGGGGTTCTAGTCATCCTAATCCCAAGATATTTAATGGTATCCACCCTCTGTAAAGGAAGCAGAGCCCTATCTCTGGGAGGTGGAAAACTGTCCAGAGGAAGAATTTGGGACTTGTCCCAGTTGATTTTTAGACCAGAAAACGTGCCAAACTCTTCTATCAGTGCTAAAGCTAGGAGGAGTGATTGGTCTGAGTCATTTAGATAAAGTAGAGTATCATCTGCATAAGTGCTGATCTTCTCCGTGATCCCATCCCTACACAAACCCACTATTCCCGTATGCGCACGGATCGCTATGGCTAGCGACTCCGCCGCCAGTGCGTAAAGCAAAGGTGATAAGGGGCACCCCTGTCTAGTGCCTCTAGAGAGGGGGAACTGTTCTGAGGGCCAGCCATTTGCCAGTACCTTGGCAACCAGATTCTGATAGAGTAATTGGATCCACTTAATAAATTTGGGCCCCAGGCCGAACTGGGCCAAGCAGGTCCATTAGTACTGCCACTCAACAGAATCAAACGCTTTGGCGGTGTCCACTGCAACTATTATCCTAGTACCAGCATCATCGTGTAGGGTCTGGAGGTTAATAAATAATCTCCGGAGGTTAAAGGACGTGTTTCTGCCCGGCATGAATCTTGCTTGATCCCCATGGATCAACGAGAGGATGACCTTATTGAGGTGGATGGCAAGAACCTTAGCGAGTATCTTGACATCCACCTGCAACAAAGAGATGGGGCGGTAAGACTCCGGGAGGTGCGGGTCCTTCCCAGGTTTGGGGATAAGCACTATAGTAGCATCCCTCATGGTCGCTGGAAGTTCGGAAGTTTCAAAACTAGAGTTATATATTGCCAACAGCCTAGGGGCCAACAGCTCTATGTAGGTAGAGTAGAATTCTATTGGTAAGCCGTCTGAGCCTGGGGCTTTGGACGACGGAAACGCAGCAATGGCAGACACTATTTCATCCCTTGTCAAAGGTGCTTCCAGTCCTAGAGTCTGTTCCTCAGTCAGGTGAGGAAAATGCAGCCTCATCAAAAAAGATTCCATACGGGAGGGGTCATCCGAGGCATTAGTGGTGTAAAGAGAGGTAAAAAAGTAACATAACCTTTATTGTAAAATATATAGTGGCAATGACCTCACCCTATAGGGATACCTATTATGGTAATTTACATACCTTTTATAATTTACAATGTTATGTTGCATTAAGTGGCATTTTGGTGCATAGGAAAGCGCACGCACTCGTCTAGTTCTAGTTCATTTTTTTCCATGGTTAAGTTTTATCAATATCATAGACTTTTGTATATATTTAATTTGTAATTATTTGTTTAAGATCTATTCTACAAATAAACCTCAAAGTGATTGTAAACGGTCACCTTGTAAAACAACCAATTCAGTTTGAAATACAAATGAAAGGCAAAACATTTGTGTATAGATAAAAAATAAAATATAAATAAATACCTTTTTATCCCTTTTTTTTATAAGTAATCACATTTCCTCTATTTTCAGCTGAATAAGAGCTGGGGAAGGAGAAGTAGCATCACACTGATCTTCCCAGTGAATGGCTGTGCAAGGGGGGCGTAACAGGACATGTCTGATCATTGGAGGAAAGCAGGCTGAGTTCCCAGCACAGCTAGAGAACTGTCCATGATGTGCTATGCTGCTTAGTGTGTTGAGTTTTTAACCACTTCCAGACTGCCCACCGTTGTTTTACATCCCTACTTTGAAGAGCTCAGAAGCTAGCTGCCATAACCCCAGTATCCTTTTCTTCAGCGGGCGTTCCGATTCAAGATAAAAGTGTTCTCTGGGGCCGGGTTCTCATCGAGATCACTTTTATTGGTGGTGGGAGAGGCCCCCCCCCCCCGTGCCGCTCTCCAGAAGCGATTGTGTCCTGTCCCTTGCTTGACATGGAGACAAGTGAGGGGAAGATAGCCCCCACCCATCTCCATACCACTGCAGGGCGGAAGCAACATCAAAACATCACTTCCGCCCAAAGTTCTTAAAGGGACAACAAAACACAAACATGTATTTTTTATCCTACCTATCTTGCCTAACCTGTGTAAAAAAGATGTGTGTATTTATCTATTTTAATCCAGTCCAGTCGCATGATCCTCTCAACAACAGCTGGCAATTTTGGGAGAAGTGACATCACTCATAGGCTTCCTTAGCCTGCAGCTGCTTACCCAGGGGAGCCAGATCTGGACTGGAGCTGATTAAAAATAGGTAAGTAGACCTTTTTTTATACAGGTTATACAAGATAGGTAGGAGGAAGGTGTAGGGAATTTTTTTAAGAATAGGTAGATCCATTGGGACTGCGAAAGCCATGAACATTTTTTTCTTGTTTAACCAATGATGAAGATAAGTTTCACATGGAATGCAACAATAATGAGTTTCCCAACTATTGACCTGACTCCCTATTTTGAAAGTAAACCAAAATATAGGTGGTATGACTTTTTTACCACGGCTGTCATATTGCACTTTTGAGATGCAAATGTAACCTCACCACCAATGTAGCAGAAGTTATCTGTGTTGTTTAGATAGCTTGGAGGCATCTTGGCTTCTGAAGGAAAATATCGAGCAACTGTTCCTTGGAAATGTTAGGCAATGACACTTTCACAAGCCACCAGATGTAACTGTATGATGCGTAGATCTGACAAAGTACTTTGCAATAAAAGGGACAATAAATGACATTTAGGTAATAATCTTTAGTCTCAAAGTGACGATAAATGTATATACTTCCATGTGGTACCATTTTCATTGTTCTACTGTATACTTTGTTGAGAAGTTATGAGGCATCGTGATCATCAGACACCCCCTCCCTTGTAGGAAAATATATTTGCCTGTGTATACATTTTTATTGTGAATTATTACCTGTTTTCTAATTCATCTAATCAAAATATATAAGAATTAGTACATTTTATCTCGAGGTTGATAATTCCCCCAAATTTGTAGATTAGTTGTATTACTCCTTATACCTGCACCCCTAGACTAAACAAGCAATAAACCCTTTGGTGGAGTTCAATTACAATGGTAGATTTCATCTAAATCCTGGAGATCAGCATGAAGAACTTTTACACAATACATGGAGTGAATGTTCACTTTAGTTATCCGTCATGTGCAAAGCAAATTCCTCTTCACCTTTTATACATAGTTGTGTGCAAAAAAAAAAACCAAATAAACAGGAATTTGCTTTCTGTGTGATGAGATAATTGAAGGGAAGGATCACTCAATGTATTAAGTGAAGATGTCTTATTTTTGCCTCATTCTGTTAGAGTTTCAGTTTCAGCATTAATAGGCAGAGTAGGGTTAATGTAGAATGGGACCTCAGGCATGGTAGCAGCTTTGATGATCCAATCAATTGACACTGATAAGATTTGCAATAAGCAAATGCCATTTGCATTGTCTGTTTTAACATGTCCCCATCAGACATCAAGGGGTTGATTTACTAAAGGCAGAATGCTATTTAGTTTGCAAGGGAACTTTGCTCACGGTTTACTGAGTCAGGTGACGTCTATCATCCAATCATGTTATCAGGTAAATAGGCGCATCCCCAGGCACAATAGTGCAGGGATCGCGAACCAGTGTAGGCAAAGGCATGCTGGTGCGAATCAATATACAAGGACGTGAACAGGCAAGTACGCATGCATGGCAGCACAGCGTGATAGTGGCGCCACTGCCTATTTAACTTCTTGAGATCCGCGCTATAGCCGAATGACGGCTACATCGTGGACTTGCTTTGCCGTGATGACGTCTATTGATGTCGTCCCATGCACGAGCGGCCTGCGCGCCCCCTGATGGGGTGCGTGCTGCGCGCTCTGTGATCAGCGAGTCTATGAGACTCGCCTGATCAGGGATCGGAGCAAGGCGTCGATCCCGACCCCTTACCACATGATCAGCTGTCAGCCAATGACAGCTGATCATGTGATCACAACACAGCCGGTAATCGGCTAAAATCGGCTAAAAAGCCAATCACCGGCGGCCGTGATCGGGACATCAGTCCCGATCACGGTGAGCTGGGGACAGCTCATTAGTGCCCACCTTCCCCCTGCCAGTGCCACCAAAAATATGCCAAAAAGTGACACCATCAGTGCCCATAGTGCCACCCATCAGTGCCCACAGTGCCACCCATCAGTGCCCACAATCTGCCTCGCAGACACAGTGCTGCACCTCAGTGCCACATATCCGTGCCCATCAGTGTCATGTACCAGTGCCCATCAGTGACACCCATCAGTGCCCAGCAGTGCCACCTATCAGTGCCACCTATCAGTGCCCATCAGTCCCATCTATCAGTGCCCATCCGTGCCACCCATCCGTGCCACCCCTCCATGCCACCCATCCGTGCCATCTTATCTGTGCCCATCTTTGCCCATCTTTGCCCATCAGTGCCGCCTTATATGTGCCCATCAGTACTGCCTTATTTGTGCCTATCGGTGCCACATTATCTGTGCCTATTAGTGCCGCCTTGACTGTGCCTATCAGTGCCCACCAGCGCCGCCTATCGGTGCCCACCAGCGCCGCCTATCAGTGCCCACCAGCGCCGCCTATCAGTGTCCACCAGCGCCGCTTCATCAGCGCATTTCAACGAAGGAGAAAAATTACCTGTTTGTAAAACTATTAAACATGATTTTTTTTTTTTTTGCATCTTTTTTTGTTTGTTTAGCAAAAAATAAAACTCCCAGCTGTAATTAAATACCACCAAAAGAAAGGTCTATTTGTGGGGAAAAATGATAAAAATTTCATTTGGGTACAGTGTTGTATGGCCGCGCAATTGTCATTCAAAGTGCATCAGTGCTGAAAGCTGAAAATTGGTCTGGGCAGGAGGGGGGTTTAAGTGCCCAGTAAGCAAGTGGTTAAACCAGTTGCTGACAATTGTGCATTGCTCGTTTATCGTCAACTTCCCTCTGTGTTCCTGTGCCTTGTATAGCCTGCTGATCTGATTTCCTGTGTACTAACCCGGCTTGCCTTGACCTGCTCTTCTTGATCTCCCGGCTTGACCCCTTGGCTTGTATCCTGACTTGTTCCTGCTTGCTCCCTGCATCTGATCCCGGCCTGGCTTACGGACTCTGCCTTTACCTGTTTCTTGTGCAAAGACTCGCCTGACCCTTGGTCACACTGATCTTGGACTGTCTTGCTGTGAATGACCCCTAGCCTGGCTCCCGTCTCAGCTGTCCGGTCTGCTCCACTGGTCTGCATCTTCTGGACTTTCCAAGCACACCTGTTTTGCAGTATACCTTGCCTGTCCCAGAAAGTTCCTGGCAACCAGCCCCAGCAATCAGGCAACTCATGCTTCTGTGGGCACCACACCTCCTGTGTCACCTTCATGGGTGTGCTGCACTCGGCCGTAAGGTGAGCCTTCCCAGCATCTCGGCCTCCCACCAAGTTCCCGACACAAGTCCAAGCAAAAGTACTGTTTTTCTTTTGTTTGTTTTTTTTACTTGCACATAATTGTGTATTTTTTCAAACAAAATTTTTAACACATTCACCATTCTCTGGTGACAATTCCCTTGCAAAGTACAAGTTCCCTTGCTGTCTCTTTGCCTTTAGTAAAACGAATGCCAAACTGCTTACAAGTACACCCTCCCTTATAAGTGACAGACAGGTGCACGGCTTTAACCCCCCTAGTTGACTTGCAAGAGAATAAAGGTTGTAGCTCAAGCTCGGGGACATCCATTGTGCCACTAAGCTCCTGTCTAGTTTACCTTGTGGATAATCTAGCTATGGTGCTACATCCAACCACCTGCTCCATTAACGGAACATTATGTGGTTTAATTATCAAAGGCAAATGGGCTATTTACATTTCATATTTTCCTTTAGCTTAGTGAATGAGGTAAAACTCTGCTAACTTTCATCATCCAATTATGCGCAAGCAACAATGCAGTTATTTTTTTCTTTGCATGTGATTGGGTATTCTTTGCAAAGTGAATTTTTGCCACATTCTGCAAACCCTAGGGAAAATTCCATCGTAAACAGGCAACTTCCCTCGCAAAGTGAACAGCCTATTTGCTTTTTGTAAAGCAACCCCCAGCTGCCTACAAGTGCACCCTGTCTTATTAAGTAGCAGGCAGGTGCGCAGCTTTAACGCTCTGACTACAAGAGCATGAAGGTTGTATGCTTGACCTCTGAGACATCCAGGTTGCCTTGTGGATGATCTAGCTCTGCTGGTAAGTCCAACCTACCATTTCATTAAAGGAACATAATACCTTAAAACCAGAGTGTTAAATTATACTCTTTGGAGTTGGTGTGCATGCAAATACACAGCTCACTTTGCAAAGGAAGTTGCATTGTGCATGGGGATTTTCTCCAGAGCTTAGTGAATGAGATGAAGCTCTGCTGACTTCTATCATCCAATCATGTGCAATCAAAAATGTTTTTTTTTAAATTTTCCTTGCACATGATTGAGTTTTCTTTGCAAAGAAAAATTCCACCCCAATCACTAATCTCTGGGTGAAAATTCTCTTGTAAAGTGCGTCTTTCCCTTACAACATGAACTGTCTATTTGCCTTTAGTAAACCAAACCCCACTGTATGGCAGGGCCAATACTTTAATTTCTAGCAATGTACCTAACTATTTCCACAGCTATCCAGGCTCTGAGATCAAAATTTGCAGTATTCTTCTGCTGGAGACAGATGGAAGTTTTCGGCTGTGGGATTACTGGACAAGCAGTCAGCTGTGTACGATAACCCTCCCTGCTATTCCCACTTGGTTTAAAATATATTCTGTTCTGATTATCTCCTGAAATGTTTACATGTTTATCCATGGCAGCTGTTAAAACCTCTTTTACATCCACCAGATTATGGAAATAATTAAATCTGGGTAAAACAGCCTTTTAAAGTGAACCTGCGGGCAAAATTAATTAATCAAACTAGAGTCCAGAAACTAGAAAACAGACAGCTGACAGCCCATATTGTTTGTTTTATTATCTGTCCGTCCATCAAAGCTGCTATGCAAATACACACTTTCTCAAAGTGGTTATTACTACATATATAGGTGTCCTCCCCCTTCACATGGATGAAAGGTTGGGAGCAGGTCAGGATGATAGGGTGGTCATCACGTTCTCCATGTTTCTCTCCTCGTTGGGTGCTAAGGGTCACATGAGAGGCCTACCCCAGGGTGGGTTCTTCTGGGCTACACTAGGTACCTTGCACAGGGTCACTTTGCTACACATGGGGTACCTTTGCTTTGTGCCATCTTCATCAATGCCCTGGGACAAGGCTGAGGCTGTCATGGGGAATACTCAAACTTAAGATGGGCCTCTGCTATTAGAGATGAACATGCACCATGTACACTTGCACTATAACTGTCCTCAAATTAGCTCTTGGTCCCCTGTGACAATGTACACCCTAATCTCTCTAATCTGCATTTAGGCAGGACCCAATCACCATATCCACCTGTCCAGTGTTTTCCACTACTATCCATCAGTAGCGGAGTGTGCTCCACCATGCGCTCTGCATGGGCTCCACAATGTACTTAACTCAAAGTGGTTGTAAAAGAAAAAGGTTTTTTATCTTCATGCATTTTTTGCATGAAGATAAAAAACCTTCTGTGTGCAGGAGGCCCCCTCAGCCCCCCTTATACTTACCATCTCTATCCAGCGATGTTGCATGAGTCCCTTGGCCACCCGGGACTCTCCCTCCTAATTTGCTGAGACACAGAAGTGGTACCATTGGCTCCCACTGCTGTCAATCAAAGTCAGTTAGCCAATCAGGAAGAGAGGGCGGAGCGGGGCCGGGCCGTGGTTCCATGTCTGAGTGGACATACGGAGCTGTGGGTCAGCTTGGTTAGCCCCATAGCAAGCTGCTCACTGTGGAGGCACCCAAAAGGGGGGGAGGGGTGGGGAGGAACGGCGAAGGACATAAGAAGAGGAGGATCTGGGCTGCTCTGTGCAGAACCACTTTACAGAAAAAGTATTTATGGCATGTTTGTTATTTTTAAAGAAATAGAAACTAAATTTTAGTATCACTTTAACTCTTGATCCTCTGTACCTCTGTACAGGATGGGAACCTCTGCCGACAACATCTCTCTTACTGCTAGAGGCCACTCCACCTATAGCAGGTACAGGCTGCTTGTTAAACCTCTGTTACACTAGGTAACCACTTGTGTCCTCACACTACTCTACTCCACACTGATATCTTCATACCCCAGTGTGTTAAGACCTACTCTGTGAACTATGTGTGCCGGTTACTTGCAATACACCCCTTTCAGTAGCTTCAGACCAGGCAGGGACAACATTTTAATATTTTACTTAAGGAAAGTGTAAAATGAACATTTCAAAGTCCAACATACAAGAACAGGATATTTACTACATCCCTACTCCTAACTACAGGCTTGTGCTGCCCTGACCTTCCTTCAAAGCTAAATTCCAAGCAATTGTAGTCCTTCAGAGGTTCTCGCATGCAGATGTAAATCCTTCAGAGGTACACTCCAGTGCTGGTGTCTTAAACCCCAGGTTCAGATTAGTTTACATCATTGGTGATAGATAATCTCCTTCTGTTCCTCGTGGGTATTATTCTTCGTCTCTCTTCCTTACAGGCCCCAGTCTCGGCTTTCTCTCTCTTGGGGTCTCCACAAAGGGAAAATCCTCGAAATCTCTCCCCAACTACCCCTCTCTACGGGTTCTCCACATATCGGACTACTGTCCCATATTTATATACCACAGGATTGGTGGGCCAGACCCAAAGAAGAGGCCAGGAAATCCCCAAAAAAGGGGAAACATGTTAATTCCTATCCTCCTGGCCAGGACAGGGCCTATGTGGCTTTTACAACCTGCTTATATGTAGTCTAAAAAATCGTTGGAAAACAGCGCTGTCCAAAAAATTGTTCAAATAATCAAAAAAAAAACCTGTGCCAGTGAGGCAAGATTTCAAATAATAATAATAATAGTACAAATAATAATAAATTCTTGCCGCAACACAATGTGAGATACCCACAATACACAGAAATCCAAAAATAAAGCTGTGCTAGAACTTATAAAATACCAGAATAATCCTGTGACATATTATATCCTGTTTTTAAAATACTGAAAAGTGTATGTGACTATAAAAAGTGCAAAAATTACTCAAAATTAAAACACATAAACAGTCCAAAAAAAAGGAGGGAGAGAGACACAAGGAGATGAATTTCAGTCCATTAAAGTGACTCCATAAAAACACCCTTCAAGTACATAGCAGGTGCGCCCAGAGAGAGAGGTTCATCCACCACCAGATTCAGTAAGGCTTACCAGCTGACAAGATCTCTTTTTAGGGAGATCATACAAGCTTCCAAACAAAGCGATCGTTCCTGGTCCCTTCAATAGGCTCTGCTGGCATCTTCAACTCCTGTACCCCTTTCTCAGATCGTCTCACATTCCACCATAATCATTTAGTAGGAAATTTTTGGACTGTTTATGTGTTTTAATTTTGAGTAATTTTTGCACTTTTTATAGTCACATGCACTTTTCAGTATTTTAAAAACAGGATATAATATGTCACAGGATTATTCTGGTATTTTATAAATTCTAGCGCAGCTTTATTTTTGGATTTATATGTAGGTCTGGCAAGATGGACAAATCTCCCTCCAGCTGGGCTTACAGCGAATCTATTGTTTTAAAGCTTTCCTTTCAGTATTCTCACCTGTACTGAAATGGCTTACTCTGATTGCACTCAGGGCTAGATTAACATAGGGGCTATTGGAGCTGCAGCTCCAGGCCCCTTCCTCAATATAGGCCCAGATGTGGACAGGACAGGGAGGATGATTGGTACTGCAGCAATCGCAGGAACAATGCCCTGTAGCAGCTGAAAGTGAGGATGTCCCTCTCCCTCCTGCTAGCTTTAAGCTGTTACAGGGAGAGACACACAGGGCATTGTTCCTGAAGTTGGCCACCGCACACCCCCCCCACCCCCCCAACACATGGTACCGATCCCCCTCCAGGGCTGGAATAGAAATGGTATCTGCTTTGGGTAAAGTGTTGTCCTGTAGAGGAGGGGGCACCAAGAACTTGCCATTGACCTGTTCTCCATCTGCCTGAATGCCAGGAGTGAGGCTACTGCCACTCCTGTTATTTAGAAGAGGGTTTTCCTCTCTTCTTCCAACAACATAGACAGGAGGGGCACACGATGAGAAGCCGCCTCCTTCCCGGAGAGGAGAAGAAGATGATGGGCAGGACTTTCAGGCAAACGTCACTCATCGTGCAGCTGGTGACATTGGAGAGGCGAGAGATTTAAGAAGGGGAGCTGTGCCCCCTTCTCTAGGTGACACATTCGGGCAGCACTGATTAGGTAACTCATTTATGGACTTTTTTTGGATTGCAGTAATGAGTTTTGCTTGATTTGTTTGCACTTAATCTGTTTTATGCATGTTGGCACAGTGCTGTATATTTATGTATATCAGCACAAGTGTTTATCTGATTTAACTGACATGTATGTTTTTCAGCTTTATGGTTTATGGTTTTCACTGTTGATTTTATATTGTTTCCTTTGGTAAGGAATATGATTGAGATTGTTTGTTTCTTTTAGAGCTCTTTCAGCTTTGGAGTAATGCTTACTGTTCACTGAAAATTGATCCATTGCGGATTGCTTTTCAGAGGGCAGTAGAGCAGCGGCTTACAGGCATTCAAGAGGTGGTGCTGCCGCCTCCTGAATGCCTGTGTTTTTTTTTTGTTTGTTTTTTTACAAAATCCCAATTTTACACTGCAGGACCACAATGCAACTGTGAGCTAAGCATTAAGCTTGTGGTTGTCGCACAGCCCAATTATACACAATGGGTGAGCTTGGCAGGTGGTACTGCCACTTAAACGCTGCATCTTGAGATAAAAAAGTATTGTGGACATGGCATGTGTACAGCCCTACCCTGTGGTTATGTTACAGTTCAGAAGAACAGCTGGGGGTAGTAAAACTGCAGCTCAGCAATCTATTTACAGTGCCTTGTAAAATGTATTCATCCCTCTTGGCATTTTTCATGTTTTGTTGCCTCACAACCTGGAATTAACATGGATTGTTTGAGGATTTGCATCATTTAATGTATAGAACATGCCCACAACTTTGAATATTTTTTTTTATTATTGTGAAGCAAACAACAAATAGGAAAAATAACAGAAAAAGTCAATGTGCATAACTATTCACCCCCCTAAAGTCAATACTTTGTAGAGCCACCTTTTGCAGCTATCACAGCTCCAAGTCGCTTTAGATAAGTCTCTATGAGCTTGCCACATCTTACTACTAGGATTTTTGCCCATTCCTCCTTGCAAAACTGATTCAGCTCCTTCAAGTTGGATGGTTTGTGCTTGTGAACAGCAATCTTTAAGTCTGACCACAGATTTTCTATTGGATTGAGGTCTGGGCTTTGACTTGGGGTCATTGTCCTCTGTCCTAGCCTCAAATCACACACAGAGTGGTACAGGTTTTGCATAAGAATGTCCCTGTATTTAGCACCATCCATATTTCCCTCAACCCTGACCAGTTTCCCAGTCCCGACTGCTGAAAAAACATCCCCACAGCATGGTGTTCTTTGGGTGATGTGATGTGTTGGGTTTGCGCCAGACAAAGTTCAATTTTAGTCTCATCAGACCAGAGAACCTTCCTCCATACATTTTGGGAGTCTCCCACATGCCTTTTTACAAACTCAAAATGTGCCATTTTATTTTTTTCTGACAGTAATGGCTTTCTTCTGGCCACTCTGCCATAAAGCCCAACTCTATGGAGCCTACGGCTTATTGTTGTCCTATGTACAGGTACTCCAGTCTCTGCTGTGGAACTCTGCACCTCCTCCAGGGTTACCTTAGGTCTCTGTGCTGCCTCTCTAATTAATGCCCTCCTTGCCCGGTCCGTGAGTTTTGGTCTCTAGGGATCCTCCTAGGGATCATCACAGATTTGGATATTTTTTTATAACCTAACCCTGAATTGTACTTCTCAACAACATTGTCCCTTACTTGTTTGGAGAGTTCCTTGGTCTTCATGGCAGTGTTTGGTTAGTGGTTCCTCTTGCTTAGGTGTTGCAGCCTCTGGGGCCTTTCAAAAAGATTATGTAATAACAGATCATGTGACATTTAGATTGCACACAGTGGACATAATTTCATTAATTATGTGACTTCTGAAGGTAATTGGTTGCACCAGAGCATTTTATGGGCTTCATAACAACATACACATATGTCAATTATCATTTTTTTATTTCAGATAAAAAAAAATTGAACTAAAGGCTGTATTGTAACAAAATAGGTAAAAAGCCAAGGGGGTGAATACTTTTGAAAGGCACTGTAAATCGCCCCCTGGTCACCCCTCTGAAAGAGCCATTACTTAATATTTAGCATCCCAAAAGAACTTGCCTCTCCACAATATAGCTGCCCTGCCTCCCTCAAGGTTACACAGAGTCCTTTAGTTAAATACACCCCACAGAGCCCCCACCCTTTCAGCTCCCTTCATACCACCACCAAATAGGTCCCAAATACCACCACCAAATATGTCAGATTGACACAGACACAGAGGCGTTTTTCCTTTGCAGTAGCACCACGGACGCAGGGACAGTTGATGTAGGGGGGACACTGATGGGGACAAAAACTGTAAGTGGGGCTTTGATGGAAACAGTTGATGTAAGAAGCACTTTGATGTGAAGGGGAACTCTGATGGCAACACAAAATGTAAGGAGGACTATGATAGGGACAATTGATGTCAGGGGCACGCTGATGAGGACAGTTTATCTAAGGGGGGCAGTTGATGTAAGGGGGTACTCTGATGGGGACAGTTGATGTAAGGGGGTACTCTGATGGGGACAGTTGATGTAAGGGGGTACTCTGATGGGGAAAGTTGATGTAAAAAGTACACTGATGGGGACAGTTGGTGGAAGGGGTAATCTGATGGGGACATTTGACGTAAGGGGGACTTTGATGGGGACATTTGATGGAAAGAGCACTCTGATGGGGAAAGTTGATGTAAAGGGGAACTCTGATCAGGACAAAAAATGTAAGGATGACTATGATAGGGACAATTGATGTCAGGAGCACACTGATGAGGACAGTTTATGTGAGGGGGACTTTGATGGGGACAGTTGATGTATGGAGGTACTGATGCAGACAGTTGATACAAGAGGACACTCTGATGGGAATACCTAATGTAAAATGGGACCCTGATGAGGACCACTGATGTAAGAGGGGACTCAAATGGCCACACTTGATATAAGGAGGCATACATAATAGTGATACTGCTCACTCCTGTTCCACCTCTGCACTACCTGTCAATTTTATTTACATGTTGTGACTTATGGTACAGAAGTGAATAGCGGTTCTGTCAGGAAGATCCTCCTCACGGACGTCCGAGCGGCGAAAGTCGCAGAAGATCTCTTGCCCAGTTCCAGGAGCGTTACCGCGATCGGCGGTGCGCGCATGCGTGTGCACGTGCGCGTGCGCGCGCACGCGGGTGCGCGCGCGGCCGTTTGACGCAAATTGGCGCCAATAGCGCTATTTAAACTGGATCCATGCCTCACTGCCTTGCTGCCTGATCAACAGCGTTCCTGTGCGTCCTGGTGATCCGTATTTGAATCTGAACCTGAACCTGTACCTGTATCTGTACCTGTACCCTGATCCGTATCGAACCCGGCTTGTTCCCGACTCTGCTGTTTGCTGCCTGCCCCCCGACTTTGGCTTGTACCCGACTACTCTTTTGGATTCCGTTTCTGTACCTGATCTGCCCGCCTGTGCCTGACCTGGACTGTTACACCATCCGTCAACTGTAAGTTGCTTGCTGTTGTACTACAGGACACCTCCCAGTCCTCCGCAATATCTGGCTGTACTCCTTCTGCGTTTGTAGCCTTCTACCTCTGGCCGCAGACTACTGGACTCTTCCGCTTCCGCTTATCCATTACACCTGCATCCGTTGTTGGACTACAATACCCCTCCGTTGTTTGTCTCCTCCTGTAATCACTTGTATGCCGTTGCTGGACTACCGGAACCCTTCTGCTGTCTGCTGGAACTTATCTCACCTTTGCCTGCATTCAGACACTGGACTACAATACACCTCCTCCTTCAACAGTCTTCTGCCACTACCACCTGCTATCCAGTCAGGCACTTGTGCCCCTCTGTGCTCCTGAGCCCCTGTCACCACTACCAGGGTCTCTCGAGTCAGAGGTCTACGAGAGGCCACTCCCTGCACTCCGGGCTCTGCTTAAAGGTACGGGACAGTATCAGGCAGCCATGTCTGAGCCCACGCAGGGAGATTCGGCCATGGATGATTTATGCCGTCATCTTGCTGGACTTACCCAGGCTGTTAAATCTCTACAAGAAGGCTATTCTCGATTGGAAGAGCGTGTCCAGGTCTTATCTACCACAGGCCCTACCGTGTCGGGAACTTCTTCTGCGCCATCAGTGGTTATGTTACCCCCTGAACCCAAGGTCCCAACTCCGGAGAGGTTTTCGGGAAATCGCAGCAAGTATAGAGCTTTTTGCAATGCCTGTGAATTGTTTTTTGCACTTCAACCCAGAACTTTCTCTCTAGAATCCACTAAGGTGGGTTTTGTTATCTCCCTTCTACTGGGTGAGCCCCAGGCTTGGGCCCACCGCCTTTTGGAGCAAAAGGAAGCCTGCCTTAATAATCTGAATACATTTTTTCAAGCCATGGGTTTGCTCTATGAGGATCCTCAACAGGCGGCCACAGCGGAAGCAGCTTTATATTCTCTTCAGCAAGGCCGCAGAGCGGCAGAGGACTATGCGTCTGAATTTCGGCGCTGGAGTTCCGATACTACCTGGAACGATGGCGCTCTGCGATACCAGTTTCGCATGGGACTCTCTGAACCTCTAAAGGATGAATTGGCCCGGGTGGGTGTTCCAGCAACTCTTGAAGCCCTTATCAACCTCTCCATCCAGATAGACAGACGCTTGAGAGAACGGAGAACAGAACGCACTGCCGGGCCGTCCCGACCAGTCTGGATGTTACCCCGTGTACCTAATCCCCCTGCACATCCTGCTGCTGACACGCCTGAACCCATGCAACTGGGCTTACTTAGACCAACGCTCACCACCGAGGAACGACAACGCCGGCAGCTCAACAATCTGTGTCTTTACTGTGGAGAACCCGGACATTACGTGAGATCCTGTCCTGCCAAATTCCGTAAGCATTCTTCTGTATCTTCTCCTGTTTTACCTGCTGTGCCTAGTAATGCTACTCACCTGGCTGTTCCCGTCTCTCTTCAGCTACCCGGAGGGAACATTCAAGTCCCCGCAATAGTTGATTCTGGAGCGTGCAGTGGATTTATGGACTTATCGTTTGCCCAAAAGTTCCAAGTGCCCTTACGGCCCAGGGCGAAAGGGTTGTCTGTACACCTTGCTGATGGGTCAGCTATCAAATCAGGACCAGTGACACAAGAGACATGTCCTTTGACTGCTACTATTTCCGGTAACCATCAGGAACAACTCTGCCTGGACATTATTGAATCTCCCCTTTTCCCTATCATACTGGGTATGCCCTGGCTTCGGGCACACAACCCGCAAATAGACTGGTCCACCGGAAACATTTTCTTTTTCTCCGCCTATTGTCGTCAACACTGCTTTCAAGAATCAACTAAGGTTTCACCCCATTTAATGTGTATGGAGACCGATGTTGAGACTCGCCAGCACGTTCCTGAGACCTACCATGACTTCCTGGACGTGTTCAGCAAGAAAGGGGCAGAAACACTTCCCCCTCATAGACCCTACGATTGCCCAATTGAGATCCTTCCCGGAGCCGAAATCCCTTTCGGGAGAATATTTCCCTTAACAGAAGTGGAATTGGAGACTCTCAGGACTTACATTGATGACAATCTGAAAAAGGGGTTCATACGTCCTTCTACGTCCCCAGCTGGGGCAGGAATCTTTTTTGTAGAAAAGAAGGACCATTCTCTCCGCCCTTGTGTTGACTACCGGGACTTAAATAAAGTTACAGTCAAGAACCGGTACCCACTGCCTTTGGTACCCGAATTATTCCAGCGCCTTGGATCAGCTAGTATCTTCACAAAATTGGATCTTCGCGGAGCCTATAATTTGGTCCGTATCCGAAGCGGGGACGAATGGAAGACTGCCTTCCGCACCCGCTTCGGACATTTTGAATATCTCGTAATGCCCTTTGGGCTATGTAACGCTCCTGCGACTTTCCAGCATTTTGTGAATGATATCTTTAGAGATTTTCTCGACCTGTTTGTTTTAGTATATCTGGACGACATCTTAATTTTCTCCCCCTCTCTACCAGCTCACAGGGAGCACGTTAAGAAGGTTCTCACTCGGCTTCGCCAACACGGCTTGTACGCAAAACCTGAGAAGTGCGAGTTTGAACGTCGCAGCATTCAGTTTTTGGGGCTGATTATTTCGGTGGATGGAATCAAGATGGATCCGCAAAAAGTTTCGGCCATCCTGGACTGGCCAGCCCCTACTGATAAAAGAGGAATTCAACGCTTTGTGGGGTTTGCGAATTTTTATCAAAAATTCATCAAGGGATTTTCTACAATCATCGCTCCAATCACCAGATTAACGAGACAAGGTATCAAGTTCCAGTGGACTCCGGAGGCACAGGCCGCATTTTCTTCCCTTAAAGAACAGTTTGTGTCAGCATCTGTCCTGAAGCATCCTAATTCTGCGCTACCCTACATCCTTGAGGTGGATGCATCCGAAGTTGCAGTGGGAGCAGTCCTTTCTCAGAGACAGGGCCCAAAGGCTTTATTGCACCCAGTGGCGTTTTTCTCACGTAAATTGTCTGAAGCGGAAAAGAATTATGATGTCGGGGACAGGGAGTTACTCGCTATCAAAGCCGCACTTGAGGAATGGCGCTATCTCCTGGAGGGAGCAGCCCATCCCATTCTGGTATACACCGACCACAAGAACTTAGAGTATTTAAAGACTGCTAAGAGGCTGAAGCCGCGTCAGGCCAGATGGGCACTGTTCTTTACAAGATTTTCCTTCCACATAACCTATAGGCCCGGATCAAAGAACACCAAACCCGACGCGCTATCCCGGATGTTCAGCGAACCCGAAGTTCCTCAACCCACAGACACCATCCTTGCGCCCGGAAATTTCCTTATGCTCCAGGAAGATCTTCTATCCCAACTTAAGCAGGCTTCATCTTCAGCTCCACATCCCTCAAACACCACTTTACTCTCTAGCAATAACTTGTTATGGCATGAAAACAAGATCTACGTGCCCCAACAACTACGGGTTGCTGTTCTCAAGTCTTGCCACGACCACAAATTGGCCGGTCATTTTGGGGTACACAAGACCGCCGAACTTCTCCAACGCACCTTCTGGTGGCCTCAGCTGCTAAGAGACTGTAAACTTTATGTTGAATCTTGCATTACCTGTACCCAGAACAAGAGTAGCAAGACCAAAGCCTGGGGATTGCTGAAACCACTCCCCATCCCGGAAAGGCCTTGGAAAATGATTTCCATAGACTTTATTGTAGAATTACCACCGTCAGAAGGCTTCACCACTATCCTTGTGGTGGTCGACAGATTGTCCAAAATGGCTCACTTTCTGCCCATGAAGGGTACACCCTCTGCCCCTGAGACCGTAAGGATCTTCATTAAGGAGATTGTAAGACTCCACGGTATACCTGCGAACATTGTTTCCGACCGAGGGGTACAATTTACATCAAAATTTTGGAGAGCTTTATGTAAGTCCTTGAAAATTGGTCTTTCATTCTCGTCTGCCTATCATCCCCAGACCAACGGCCAGACCGAACGAACGAACCAGACCCTTGAGCAATATTTGCGGTGTTATTCTTCTTTTTCGCAAAACGATTGGGTATCCCTTTTACCACTTGCCGAGTTTTCCTACAATAACTCTGTTCATTCTGCAACTAATCAATCTCCCTTCTTTGCGAACTATGGTTTTCACCCTCAGTTCCTATCAGCCAATATCCCAGAATGCACGGTTCCAGCAGTTCAAGAAACTTTGGACTTTTTCTGCACCAATAACAAATTGCTTCAAGAAACGATGGCAAGAACTCAAGAACGCAACAAAGCAGTTTTTGACAGAAAGAGGAGAGGGGAGCTCGACCTAAAACCCGGAGATTTGGTTTGGTTATCTACTCTGAATCTAAAATTAACATGCCCATCTAGAAAACTGGGCCCAGAATTTGTGGGTCCTTTCCCAATTTCCAGGAAAATTAACAATGTGGCTTATGAGCTGAAATTACCAGAATCGATGCGTATTCACCCGGTGTTTCATGTGTCCCTCTTAAGACCTTCAATCCAGGATCCCTTCACCGATCGGAACGTGGGCCCTCCTGAACCTGTGCTCATTAATGGTGAAGAGGAGTTTGAAGTAGAAGCAATTTTGGATTGCAGAAAGAGACGCAACCAGGTACAGTATCTGGTGAAGTGGAAGGGGTATGGTCCAGAAGAGAACTCCTGGGAACCAGAGACTGGCATCCACGCCAAGAGGTTGGTTCTGGCATTTAAAAGATCTCACCCAGGTAAGATGTCCCAGTTGGGCATCCGGAGGCTGCCCATTGGGGGGGGCAATGTCAGGAAGATCCTCCTCACGGACGTCCGAGCGGCAAAAGTCGCAGAAGATCTCTTGCCCAGTTCCAGGAGCGTTACCGCGATCGGCGGTGCGCGCGTGCGCGTGCACGTGCGCGTGCGCGCGGGAGCGCGCGTGGCCATTTGACGCAAATTGGCGCCAATAGCGCTATTTAAACTGGATCCATGCCTCACTGCCTTGCTGCCTGATCAACAGCGTTCCTGTGCGTCCTGGTGATCCGTATTTGAATCTGAACCTGAACCTGTACCTGTATCTGTACCTGTACCCTGATCCGTATCGAACCCGGCTTGTTCCCGACTCTGCTGTTTGCTGCCTGCCCCCCGACTTTGGCTTGTACCCGACTACTCTTTTGGATTCCGTTTCTGTACCTGATCTGCCCGCCTGTGCCTGACCTGGACTGTTACACCATCCGTCAACTGTAAGTTGCTTGCTGTTGTACTACAGGACACCTCCCAGTCCTCCGCAATATCTGGCTGTACTCCTTCTGCGTTTGTAGCCTTCTACCTCTGGCCGCAGACTACTGGACTCTTCCGCTTCCGCTTATCCATTACACCTGCATCCGTTGTTGGACTACAATACCCCTCCGTTGTTTGTCTCCTCCTGTAATCACTTGTATGCCGTTGCTGGACTACCGGAACCCTTCTGCTGTCTGCTGGAACTTATCTCACCTTTGCCTGCATTCAGACACTGGACTACAATACACCTCCTCCTTCAACAGTCTTCTGCCACTACCACCTGCTATCCAGTCAGGCACTTGTGCCCCTCTGTGCTCCTGAGCCCCTGTCACCACTACCAGGGTCTCTCGAGTCAGAGGTCTACGAGAGGCCACTCCCTGCACTCCGGGCTCTGCTTAAAGGTACGTGACAGGTTCCCTGTATCTGTGTCACAATTTTTATACTACACCAACCAGTCAGAAAGGCTAGATCTGGCTCTTGAATATAGCTAATGCTACTATACTATAATACAGCACACACACAACAGTCGCATCGTTCTTTAATGAAAATAATTCATTTGGGCCAGCTTGCTCCAGACAAACTATTTAAGCTTATATAAAACCTGGAATTTTACTTTAAGCCAAATTCACCAATATATCTAATCGCCTTTCAAACTTTATTGCGTTTTTTTGTAATTTCAGCAGTTCTTTCTTTAACATGAATATTCTGTAGTTTAATTAGACCAGCGTTCTTCTTTAAATAACCCCAGATGTATAGCAATGTCTGTTAAAGGATGGCTTGCAAAATATATTAAATTTGCAGAGCGGAAAATACAGTATTAACAAATTTCGCTTCTCAATCTAGAACACAAACTCTTGGGAGGCATTAGGATTATTTAGAAGTCTATTCTTTGGCAACTGCGGAAGCAGAACTTAAACTTGGTAAACAAGCAGACAATGAGGCCCAAGGTAATTACTTGGCAAAAAATCTGTATTGCTGTTATCCAGAATAATTTTGCAACATTCCATGCGCCTCTTTGTTAAAATGTTAGCTGAAGCAGCTAAAGCTCCATGCACTGTGGCTTTTCACAATATTTTAATTAAGGCCTCATGCATATGGATGTCAAATTCAAACATCTGCCATGTGCAACTGCACACCCCCAACTGCTTATCAGAGATGGGGCTTTTTAACCCTTTTACATCCCCTGCCGTATGTTATGGATTGGTGGCAGCGGGGAATTTTACAAACCCTCTACAAGCCAACTGTCAGCCTTTCTCATCCTCCCCACTATGTTTCCCGACCCACATGGTAAGTGTCGCTGGATCAAGTGGAGAGAAACCAACAAAATTCTGTTTGCTAATTTCCCTTAGTTTTAAAGAACCCAGAAGAGATATGTAAAACATCACTTCTGGTTTGCGTCACGTGTCTAAAAGACCCCCGATGTCTTGTTAAAGAGAACCTGTCACAAAGAGGGTATGTCACATAGGAGACTTTTGTGATATAAATAAAGTTTTAGTGAAAAAAAAGGTGTCCACAATAAATGTACACCCAAGCACTTAAAAACCCTCTCAAAAAAATTTGAGCCCATCTTGCCCCCAGGTATATGTACATATGAACGTAAACACACACATTTGGGGTTTCTACGTACAATAATGTTGCCTGCATAATACATGTTACATATAATCACACGCTGGAGTGAGAGCAATAATTCAATGGCCATTATTCATGGTTAGCTCTAAACTCATTGTCTGTAGGGGCTTTTAAAGCATCACCTATGAAAAATAAAAGGTACTGAAGTTCGTTGTCATTTTATGGCCATGTGCAATTTTATTGCTTGACATGTTGGGTATCTATTTTCTTGGCACAACCTCACCTTTTGTATTACCAAAAAAATTGGTAATATATTGCATTTTATTTGCCCTAAAATTAACTTGAGTGCATTTTTTATTGTAAATTTGTGATTGATAAACCATTGCACACATATTGTGTGTTATAAAAATTGGAACTAGCACTATTTTAATCTCCAGGGTGTCTGCCTTTAAAAAAATATATACCATTTGGGGGGTTTTCCTAATCTTAAGGCCTAAAATTATGTATCCGAAAGTAATACTAAAATCGAATTTGTTTTTTATTTATTACAGATACATCCCTCTTGCCCTATGGATCATTTGCCATTTAGTGATTATTTGCCACAATGACACAAAACACTCACAATTTTTCATGTAAATGGCCTTGCCTTCAGCTTCCAGTGTGAACTTCAAGTCTGAATCTTAAAAAAAAAAGTCGACCGATTCCTTTCTTGGGACAAACATAACCCTTCATTCCTAACGCCATCATGCATGTGTTTCAGGGACTGGTTCTATTATTTCTATTCCCCTGGGACATATACAGGCAGTGGCAGCAAGTATACTGTAAGTGTGCCCTGGCGGGGCTCAATGTGACCCTGCAAGATAAGAAGCCTCCCTTACAATGAAATTCAAGGTCAGTGATGGATGGACTTGCAGAAATGAGAGGACATCATTTCAAATTTTTTAATAACGCTAAATATAATGTAAGTGCTGCTACCAGGGATCATCTTAAAATGTATTTAACAAGATTCTGAATTTTAAAGTTGGAATTCTGAGATTAAAAGTCAGAATTTTGAGCTTAAAAATAATAATTCTGTGATTAAAAGTTGGAATTATGTGATTAAAAGTCAAAATTATTCCAAGACTCAAAGCCAGAATTCTAAAATTAAAAAAAACATAATTCTGAGATTTGAAATCAGAATTCTGAGATTTATTCAGAGATTTCTGACTTTTAATCTCAGAATTCTGATTATTAATCCCAGAATTCAGATTTTTATTCTTAGAATTCTGGCTTTGAATCTTGTGATAATTCAGGTTATTAATCACAGAATTCTGTCTTTGAATCTTGGAATAATTCAGACTTTAAATCACAGAATTCTGACTATAAATGTCTGAACTTTGTTTTGCAAATTTCTTTTAGGATGGCTCAAGGCCCTTCCTTATAATTTTGCTTGAATCAGGAGATGCAATTCTATGTAACACTTACAGCTTCCCTAGTGGAGAAACCAGGTACTGAGAAGATGAAACTCTACTTTTGGTACTTTTTTCCCCAAACTAAATACAGATATAGACCATTGTCACTGGAAGCTCCCTTTAAGAACATTTGAGTCAGCCGTTTTAAAGCCTAATCTGCTACTAATACAAAATAACAATTTATTCTAAATTTGAAAAAAATAAGCACTTTAAAAAATGGAGAATGTGTTATTGTTGATTTTTTAAAAATTACTGAGGCTTCCAGCAGGGAAAATTCCTCTGAAATGAGGCATAGACGGCAATAAAAATAACACCAAGCTGACTGAGTGAAATCATTTGACCCAATTTGTAGTCAAGCAGGGAGTTTTTCCTATTAAATATTAATGCCGTTGCCTGCAGTACAGTCATTTTCCCACAAAAGAATAGCAACGCTAACAAAAACCAATGTAGCAAGAGGCTCTTTAGCTCTTAGGCAGGTTAAATGGCCATGCGTCTTAGGAAGGTACCTGAATGGAGGAAAGTGCACTGTCCATTTGATGCTATGGTACGCTGTAGTACATGAACGCCATGGTGAGCATACAAAGTGAGCATTAAATGTTATCATGTCCATCTCAGCACCTTGTATCTCAGCACGATATTGTGTGCTTTTAGTATAAATATTGTTAATGACAATGATATGGCAAGTATGGGCTTTAAGTTTTAATTTAGTGGTAGTGGGTAGTTTATTGGTTGCAAATATCAATATTTCATATATGTGATTTCTAAGAAGAGGACTGTTCACCCAATAAGAGGACAGTATGCGACCGGTCTAAACTACGTGAAAAACAAATAAGAACAGCGATAGCAACTGGATGCTAAATGTGATATAGTGGCAAACATAAATGCCTATAAGTGATCAAATAACTCAAAATGGTGATAACAATATAGAGTGCTGCAAAATTGAAGTGACTTGGTGATACTTGGAGACCCCACTCACCAGAAATGGAGGATCCTCAGCTTTTCAGTCTGGGATCATATAAGCAATCTCTGATGGTACTGCAGTTCCTTAGGATAACACGATCAACAGATGTTTGGTGATGAGTAAAATATCACATCCCACCGGAAAATAGAAGAAAAAATAATATAGTGACGTACCACTGGGCTTCTAAGTAATGCGCACCAGATCGCTACTTACAAAATATAGGCAAAGGCAGGCTTATCAGAAAAACGGAGGCAGGAAATTGCGTCACCGGTTGTGTCGTGAGCTGTATATTACGTTGACACGTTTCGCCCTCCTCCAGGGCGTTATCAAAGACATCACTTACGGCCAACAAATAGTCTAATTTATACCAAATTGAGAAGGCTCCTCCCAAAGGGAGAAAAATATATAGACCAATCATGGTCATTGAGTATAAACTCCCTTTTTCTCCTGATTCTGATCCTGGTTCTTTGCCACAAATAAACTTTATTAGCAGAAGAACAAAAAGACACAACGTCCTTTGTCTTCACATAAAAACAATTAGCATATAAAACAACATGTAGAAGAATTAATAGTATACACCAATTTAATATATAAAAAAATTGGTAAACCAATCAAAAAATAAATAAAAAAATAAAAATAAAATAAATATAAAAATAAAATAAAAATAAAATTAAAGAAATACATTTGATTGGATTACAAATTAGACAAAAACAGTTTAAATCCAACTCAATGTTGAGGCCATGGGGGCTTAAAGTACAAAGTCTATGGATCCATTGTGTCTCATTCTGAGAGATAGATCTTTTGAGGTTGGAACCTCGCCAATGTACTTGCACCCTATCTATACCACAGAATGTGAGGACACTTGGGTCCCTATTATGGAACAGCCTAAAATGATTAGAAAGACCATGATGTTTGTACCTTTTCTTGATCCTATTGACATGTTTTTTTTCTTCCTCCTCTTTATTTGGATTTTATGGATTTTTTATATTACAATTTTTACTTAATATTTTTGAGTTTAATGTTATGATTGTAAACACGGTGTCTCCTCTTTCTTTCGGCCCCCTCTGCTACGTACCATCAGCTCAGTTTGGATATCCTTTTTGGCCACATGGCAGTAATAAATTTTTTTGCGTCCCATTCATTCACATAGGATGCCATCAGTTAAAATGGTGTGCTTTCCATGTGTCTATCTCCACACATAGAGTTGCCAATACTCAAGATGGCACCGTGTGACTATATAAAGTTCGTTCGTAATGACAGCACCATTGGCCAATCCCCAGACAACATCCTATCGTGACGAAACGCGTAGGGAGGAGTCTGTGGCAGTGACGTCATTACTCTTGATATCCGGAGATTGATGGGACTTAGTTGGTAGGCGGACGGAAGCCTATGGAGACGCCGCAAATTCTGAGACTATTTGTTTACCAATACGCTGCTTGACGAATTTTTATCTTGTAAGTGCAATTCTTTTATTTTATTAAATCTTGTATAAAATACTACGCTATGGAAGCCTTTTCTGCTTTTGTCTCATGAGCGAAACAGTTATTTCTTCAAGTGTGGAAGCCGATATAGGTTGCGGGGGAAACCTGAATTTTTCCCCTTACGCTTGGAGAGACTATCTGTATGGAAGTCATTTACTGCTGGCAAGAGGCTTTGATACTCGCCTTGGTGCGATTCATCTTGGATTTGGGATCTTTTCACTGCTGTCGCGTTTGGAGCAACTTTTGCACTTTATGGACTCTGTTTCATGTATTAGGTTCAGAATTGACCAATACACTGTCCTATATTATTATTCGTTTTTTTTCCACATATAAGCATGGGTTTTTATTCATGCATTGTTTTTTAATATTTAGTGATTACATTACTCACACATATATATTTCTTATTATTTTTTTCTTTTGGTGTCTGCTTTAGTCTTTTCTAAGAGTTTTTTCACCATTACTCTTAGTCTTGAAAACAACTAATCAATTCTACTGATTATAGGTCTGCCCGGGGGTTTTAATGGATTTTTGTGCAATTTTGGAAGCTGATATATCACAGGTATTCTTGGCACATCTGGAATAAGGTACCTTGCTTCCTTCTTCTTTAGAATCCCATCATCTGTTGCTGTTTTTATTAAACTATTCAACATGGCTTTAATTTTCTTTAATGGATTCCCTTTTAATTATTCATATGTTTTTTGGTCCTCAACCAGTCTGTTTAGCTCTTCCAAATAATATATTTTGTTGAGTATCACTACCCCCCCCTTGTCAGCTGATCTGATAACTATATTTTTATTCTTCTCCAATAGCTCCAGACCATTCTCTAGATCTTTCTTACGTCTCTTAGGTCGTACAGCAAGTCTATCCAGATCTTGCTCGACCAGTGACTTGAAGACTCCAACAAAATGATTGTTGGCAATCTTGGGTTTAAAAATTGAATTATTTTTTTAGCAGAGTTTGAAGATACTCCTCTGCAGGTAGAGTAGCTGACGTGCTGCCTTCAGCAAAAAACTTTTTAATATTCATTTTTCTAATAAAGTTTTGAAAATCAATAAAAACATAAAATGTATTCACGTTCCTATCCATAGCTAATTTAAGACCTAAATCTAACATTTTTAATTAATCTTGAGAAAAATTAGCATCACTAAGATTAAAAATTCCCTCCATTACTTTATCTTTTTTGTTTGCCTTTTGCCTCCTCTACATCCTCTTGTCCTTCTCTTCTTTCTCCATCTCCATGCAATTGGGATGCCATGGGATACCATGGTCGCCATTCCTCCTGCCTTCTGTCCGGTGGATTGTGATCCTTTCCCCCGACCCTGGGGAGTTGCTGCTCCTCTCCCCCTCATTGGAGGTCCCCCAGATCCTCTTCTCTGAAAATCCCCTCTTTTATTGTTGGGGTAGCAACCCCAACCCCTATTGGGAGGTCTAAACTATGTGGCATGTTCACCAATGCCAGGAGCCTGGCGGACAAGATGGGAGAACTAGAGATACTGTTGTACAAGGAGGATTTAGATTTTGTTGGAATTTTCGGAGACTTGGTTGAACAGCTCTCATGATTGGCTGGAACCATTCAAGGGTATTCCCTTTATCGCAGGGATAGAGAGGGTAAAAAAGGGGGAGGGGTATGCCTGTATATCAAGAATAATGTACAAATGAACGCGAGGCATGCAATCACTAAGGGAACTAGGGAGGAGGTGGAATCCTAATGGTTAGAGTAAACACTGTTGGTTGATGATAAATGGCTTCAGCCAAACACTAACCATGAGTGAAAGAAAATGTTTTGTGTTATCATTTGTATTCTCCGAAAAACAGCCAAGAAATCATAAATTCTGCCAGAGTATGTAAACTTATGAGCACAACTGTAAATCACACACATATGAAACATAAGGGGAATACAAACAGACACTGAATTTCAAAAGAGCCAACTTCCCTAAACGACAAACCTTGCTACAAGATATAAATTGGGATAAAATCTTAGGAACAAAGAACACGGAGGAGAGATGGGTTTGCTTTAAGAGCATATTAAATAAGGGCATCAGCCAGTGCATCCCATTGGGAAGTAAATTTAAAAGAGCGAATAAAAGTCCTGGATGGCTTAACTCCAATGTAAAAATGCATTTAAAAGTAGAGGCAAAGGCCTTCAAAAAATACTAGGCTGAGCGATCATCATCAGCATTCAGACTTTACAAAGAATGCAATAAGAAATGTAAGGGTGCAATTAGGGCCGCTAAGATAGAACACAAACAACACATAGCGGAGGATAGTAAAAAAGGGAGAACAGACCATATTGGCCCCATGAAGAATGAGAAAGGAAATCTGGTTACAAAGGATGGGGAGATGGCGAAGGTGTTGAATGTATTCTTCTCCTCAGTCTTCACGAGGGAATCGGGGGGCTTCAGTAACCAAAACTGCAGTGTTTATCCTCATGACACATCACAGGACCCTCATGGCTAACAGAGGACAGAATTAGAAATAGACTTGGAAAACGTAACATTAATAAGTCACCGGGACCAGAGCGCTTGCACCCGAGGGTCTTTATGAACTAATTGCCAGACCATTGCTCCTAATTTTTACTGACAGTCTACTGACTGGAATGGTACCAACTGATTGGAGAAAAGCCAATGTAGCACCAATATTTAAAAAAAGGGCCAAATTACATGCCTGGGAATTACAGACCAGTTAGCCTAACATCAATAGTATGCAAGCTCTTGGAGTGGATGATAAGGGACTTTATACAAGATTTTAGTAATGAAAACTGTATCATTAGCAGTATTCAGCATGGATTCATGAAGAATTGTTCTTGTCAAACCAATCTATTAACCTTCTATGAGGAGGTGAGCTGCCATCTAGATAAAGGAAGTCCCGTAGATGTGGTGTATATAGATTTTGCAAACACATTTGACACAGTTCCCCATAAATGTTTACTGTACAAAGTAAGGTTCGTTGGCATAGACCATAGGGTGAGCACATGTGTCATGGATCTGCCACCTAGGGGTTAAAATAATGCAGACTAATTTCAGTGATTGGTAACAGGCTGCCTTATTTAAACACCTCAGCAGCACTGTGTCTTTGCTGTCTGGTCTGCAGCTCATACCTGTTCCAGTGACTTCCTGTTCCTGTGATCCGATCTGTTTCCTGTGTTTGACCCGGCTTGTTTGACTACGATTTAATCTCTGCTATCCTGACCCGGGCCTGCCTTGTAACCACGCTCTGCTCTACACTGCTTGATATCCTGTTGCCAAACTTTGCCTGTACCCTGACCATTCTATGCCTGTCGTCTATATCTACATCTGATCACCTGTTACCAAACCCGGCTTGTCTGACTACGTATTCAGTGTCTCCCCAGCTTACCAGCCTGCTTCCTGTTTCCTGCTGCACCAGCTGAACTGACAAGACCAAAGACGAACCAGGCACCCATACACCGCCAGGCTCTTGCGGCCACTGTTGCAACATCGGTGGCCCTTGAACCGGGGTTGGACGAGACAGCCTTCCCACTGCACATCAGGCTCATCCGGCAGGTACGTAACAACATGGATTGAAAACTGGCTACAAGGGCGAGTTCAGAGGGTGGTGATAAAAGGGTAGTACTCGGAATTGTCAGGGGTGGAAAGTGGGGTCCCCCAGGGTTCTGTGCTGGGACCAATCCTATTGAATGTGTTCATAAACTACCTGGAGGATGGGGTAAACAGTTAATTTCTGTATTTGTGGACAATACTAAGCTAAACAGGGAAATAATTTCTCTGCAGGATGTGGAAACCTTGCAAGAAGATCTGAACAAATTAATGGGGTGGGCAACTACATGGCAAATGAGGTTTATTGTGGAAAAATGTAAAATAATGCATTTGGGAGGCAAAAATATGAATGCAATCTACTCACTGGAGGGGAGAACCTCTAGGGGAATCAAGGATGAAAAAGGAGCTGGGGGTCCTAGTAGATGATGTGCTCAGCAATGGCATGCAATGCCAAGCTGCTGCAAACATAGCAAACAGAATATTGCCATGCATTAAGAAGGGGATTAACTCAAGAGATAAAGCGATAATTCTCCTACTTTACAAGACTCTGGTCCGGCCTCACCTGGAGTATGCTGTCCAGTTCTGGGCACCAGTCCTCAGGAATGATGTACTGGAAATGGAACGAGTACGGAGAAGGGCAACAAAGCTAATAAGGGGATTGGAGGATATTAGTTATGAAGAAAGATTGCGAGAACTGAACTTCTTCTCTTTGGAGAAGAGACGCTTGAGAGGGGATATGATTTCTTTTTTTATTTTTATTTTTTTATTATTAAACATGCAGACAAATAATATGTCAAATTAATCCATAAGGTATCAGAAAAATAAGAAAGCACAAAAACCTAACAAACCTTGCACCTCTCGGAAAAAAATAACATATAATAAACAAAACATAATGGAAGCATGAATACATTTTATTCATCAAACTGATCTCCCCTAATATCAATCATCAGACTGTGACAACTACCTATATACAACAACAAATGATCTTTCATTTACCTACTAATTTCTTCTCTTCTACTCCTCACCTTTCTACTCCAGCTCTTTACTCCCATCTATCTCCTTTACCTTCACTCCTCTCTACTAGATAAACCATTATATAATTCATTCCTAGGTTCTATTCAGCATGACCATATTTTACTAAACCTTTGGGGTGTACCTCTATTTTTATATGTTCATTTTTCTCTTTTAAGTACCATATATACTCGAGTATAAGCTGACTTTTTCAGCACATTTTTTATGCTGAAAAAGCCCCCCTCGGCTTATACTCGAGTGAGGGTCTCCCGCCACGTCATGCAGTCTTAACTGTTTGGCGGCCATACACTGTAACAAAGCTCCGCCTCCTCCTCGTCCATGATAGACGGAACACTAAAAACTAATATAATGCTGGGAAACTGAATCAGTGCTCCGTCTATCACAGACGAGGAGGCAGGGCTTTGTTACAGTGAACGGCCGCAGATCGGTTAAGACTGCAGTTGCATGACACAGTGGCAGACACCCAATGTTTATAATCAAAGGTACAGGTGGGCACAGTGAGGCTGCAGATGGGCACAGTGAGGCTCCAGATAGGCACAATGAGGCTGAAGATGGGCACTGATGATACAGGTGTGCACAATGAGGCTGCAGATGGGCACAGTGAGGCTGAAATTGGAACAGTGAGGCTGCAGATGGGCACAGTAAGGCTGCAAATGCGCACAGTGAGGCTGCAGATGGGCATTGTTTACCAGTAGCTGCTGCATTTCTCAACCTAGGCTTATACTCGAGTCAATAGGTTTTCACATTTTTTTGTGGTAAATTTAGGTACATCGGCTTATATTCGGGTCGGCTTATACTCAAGTATATATGGTATATAATTACATTTCTCAACCCACTGTTTATGGGTTGGAGGATCAGCACATGACCATTTTTGTAAAATAACTTTACGTGCTAAGTATAGAGATCTTATCCACATAGTATGCATCTCTACTGGTAATGCTCCATCAGGTATTATTCCCAGTAGTACAAGTTTGGGCGTCCCTATTATCTCAGTACAACATAATAAATTTAGGGTTATAAATATTTTTTCCCAGTAGCGATGAAGATTTGGACATTGCCAGAGCATGTGGATAAGTGAGCCATTAAATTGAGAGCATCGCGGGCATAACGGTGTTATATATTTTCCCCAGGCATAGAGTTTTTGTGGGGTATAATGAGCCCTATGCATGATAACAAGCTGAGATGCCTTTGGGAGGGCGAGAGAGATGTCCTGGGGAGTGTTTCCAGGGCACGTGTCCTGTCCTCCTCATCTACATCCTCTATGTCTCCTTGCCACCAGGAAAAACAATTTTTATGTTTTTCAGTATTCTGTATTACCGTATATACTCGAGTATAAGCCGAGATTTTCAGCCTCTTTTTTGAGGCTGAAAGTGCCCCCCTCGGCTTATACTCGAGTCATCGCTGTCTGCCCGCTCGATCAGCGTGTCGAGCAGACAGACAGCGGCCATTCTATAATTCAAAAGCCGCGCCTCCGGCTCCGCCTTCGCCTGTGATAGGCGGAACACTGAATTTCCCAGCAGCCTGTGTTCCGCCTATCATGGACCTCGTATCATCCTCGTACTACGGACGAGGATGATACGATGTCCGTGATAGGCGGAACACAGGCTGCTGGGAAATTCAGTGTTCCGCCTATCACAGGCGAAGGCGGCGGCGCAGCTTTTGAATTTTACAATGGCCGCCGACGAAGAGGGCACGGGACGGAGGCAAGGCAAGGCACGGCACGGCACGGGACGGGACGGAGGCAAGGCAAGGCACGACACGAGACGGATGCAAGGCACGGCACGGGACGGAGGCAAGGAGGCAAGGCACGGGACGGAGGCTCGGGACAAAGGCTCGGGACACAGGTAGGCTGGACACACACACACACACACACACACACACACACACACACACACACACACACACACACACATACACACACACACAGGGATGGATGGAGACACACACACACAGGGATGGATGGATGGATGGAGACACACACACACAGGGATGGATGGATGGATGGACACACACACACACAGGGATGGATGGACGGACACACAGGGATGGACGGACACACAGGGATGGACGGACACACAGGGATGGACGGACACACACACAGGGATGGACAGGCATGTCTCACCCTCGGCTTATACACGAGTCAATAAGTTTGCCAGTTTTTTTGGGGGTAAATTGGGGGCCTCGGCTTATATTCGGGTCGGCCTATACTCGAGTATATACGGTATTTGTAAGTTGAAATAAAGGTCTGCTATTAATCCTCCTTTAGTGCAGGTAACCAAGGTTGCCTTTATTAGTATTTTAGAATATTCATTCTGTAATTGGATTTTTGAGCTTTGAATTTTTAACGCATGACGTATTTGAAGATATTGGTAAAAGTTATTATTAATTAACTGATAGCGGTCTTTTAATATATTAAAAGGAAGTAAAACATCCCCTTCATATAACTGATACAAAAATATTATGGCTGCCTTTTTCCAATCTGAAAATTCAGAAAGTCTATTCAATTCATAAGTAGTAGTTATCCCATATGGGAATATGTTTCGTATACCCCTTATGCTGAGTGATATTTTGCACTGCTTCCCATACCCTGTGAATCAAGTAGAAAGTAGGGAACATTTTTTTAATATAAAAATGGTGAGCTACTACTATAATGCCGCGTACACACGATCGAATTGTCCGGCATACTTAGTCCGGCAAACAATCTGGCGGATAGTCCGGCGGACTTTCTACCGAACGGACTTGGCCACACACGGACACACAGAAAGTCCGGCGTTTGCTACCGCGATGATGTACAGCATGTACGACGGGACTAGAAAAAGGAAGTTCAATAGCCAGTAGCCAATAGCTTCCTTTTCGTACTTGTTTCTGAGCATGCGTCATTCTTAGTCCGCCGGACTAGCATACTGACGAACGTATTGTCCGCTGAAACCCAAGTCCGGCGGAAAGATTGGACTGCAAAAATACTTTCTATGTCCGCCAGACTTTACGCTGAGAAAGTCCGCTGAAGCCCACACACAATCTAATTGTCTGGTGAAATGCGTTTCGGCGGACTAAGTACGCCGGACAATTTGATCGTGTGTACGCGGCATTAGTTGAACCAAAGGGTATTTTAAAATTGAGATGTTCTTATCTTCTATACGAGGTCCCCTATGTCCACTACCTCCCAACTGTGCCAATGTTGTGATGCAATAAAGTATAATCTTACATTAGGTATCGCAATTCCCCCCTTATCTATGGGCTGTTGTAATATTTCAATCTAATTTTAGGTTTTCCAACCTTCCACAAAAAATCCCTAAAAACCGAATCAATAGTCCTAATTAATTGTAACGTCAGGCATATGGGACAATTATGCAATACATATAGCATTTGGGGCATCCACGCCATCTTCACCAAATTCGCCCTCCCTTTCATAGACAATGAGAATTTAATCCATGTTTTGCTTTGTTGTCTAAATTTAACAATAAGAGGGAGTATATTCCCATCCATATATTCTGTAACACTCGATGTAATTACCACTCCCAGATATTTGAATGATGTAACCAGGGCCATCTGATGGGTCTGGCATGGATATCCCATATGCACAGGGTCCACAAGCAATATTACGGATTTGTCCCAATTGATATGGAATCCTTAAAAGGATCCATACAGGTCTATTAAGGACATACCTGCAGACAGGGATAGACTTGTATTCCCAAAAAACACTAGAGTATCATCCGCATAGAGTGCTATCTTATCTTCACCTGTAGATCTGAGAAATTCCACAATATTTGTAGAAGAAAGAATAGCCTCAGCCAGTTGTTCAATGGCCAGAGCAAAAAGAAGTTGGCATAGGGGGCATCCCTGCCTCATCCCTCTGGTCAATGAAATATGGGATATGATTTAAATTTACAATCCACTCATTAAAATTAGAAGAAAAAAGGTTTAACCTTAAACTGCGTAGGGGGTTCTTTACTGAAAGAGCGGCAAGGATGTGGAATTCCCTTCCACAGGCTGTGGCTTCAGCGGGGAGCATTGTTCATTTAAAAAAACTATTAGATAAGCACCTGAACGACCACAACATACAGGGATATACAATGTAATACTGACATATAATCACACACATAGGTTACACTTGATGGACTTGTGTCTTTTTTCAACCTCACCTACTATGTAACTATGTAACTATTTATTCACGTTTACCAGGCTAAGCTTAACTGTTCTGTCAGGGAAAAAAAAAAATGTTCTCTACAGAGATAACTAATGATATGTATAAATTACACACACAGCTGAATGAATCAGAGAAGTGCCTCCTCTCCTTACCTGTCCATAGGCCCACCTTAAGTACTGTATAACTAAAGGAATTTTTATTTTATTTTAGATAGATTGGACAGAGATTAGGTCAGGTCAGGTTATGTCAGGTTTTTATTGCTATCTGTGTCCCTGTTAGGGAGATTCACCCTCTCTATTTTTCCCACATTTTGGGCTGTCACAAGACAGGAATAGAGAGGAAATTTTCCATTGGGGGCTCTAGTTCTGGTGATAAACAAAGATTTCTTTCACTTCAGAGGGATTTCCTCTTACTTCCTGTTTTGGCTATGGGACAAGAAATGAAGGGAAATTTCCCCAATGGGACACAGATGGAACAAAAGAGAACCTAACAGGGTTCATATTCCTCCCTTACTGTATCCTATTTGAAAAAAGTTTTGCCTTCAGTTCTACTTACACAGTATATATAGATTTACACTATATTGCCAAAAGTAATGGGACACCCCTCCAAATCAGAATGTAACAATTATTATTAAAACTGTTTCTGGGTGGTTAAAAATCACTAATAAAGCAATTGAGGTTAAATTCAATGTTCAATCCCCGAGGTGCAAAGGTGTCCAATATAAAAATCTATTTGGATTCTAACTGGCTCACTTTATGACTGCCCCACCAATGTTTTTTATATGGTTCTATCCCCCAGAATCTTAAATGGGTGGGGTCTTTATTGTGGTGTGTGGCAAAATGTTTGGAAACACTAAGTTTGTTGAAGCCTTTAAGAATATTATGTACATCCTCTTTGATGCGTACTTTCAAGGGTCTTTTTGTGAATCCTATTTATTGTAGCCCGCAGCTACATTCCAAAGCATAGACCGCCCCTTCTGTATTACAGTCTATGACGTCTTTAACCTCAGAGGTATTGCCTGTATTTTTTTCTATTTCTTTTCAACCGGACGTTTTGTTTTAGTACATGCAAAGCACCGTTTACACGGGAAGAAACCTTTTCCCGTATAAAATGTCAATCCCCTCGAAGTTGGATCCAGGATACTTTTGACAATCTTATCTCGTATCGTGGGAGCTCTTTTATATATAAATTTAGGGTTGTCAGGTAGAAGCTCTTGGAGATGTCCATCCATTAGGAATACGTGTCAATGCCATTTTATAACTTTTTTCGATTTATTTTGTATGGGACATTGTAGTCCAAGATGATCGGTACTGTATTTACCCTGGACTCTTGTTTCTTATTATTTTTGATAAGTTTATTAGAATCCATTTCTGCTACTTCTGATATTTTTTCTTTAACCACTTTCAGACCGGACCATTTTGCTGGTAAATGACCAGAGGTCTTTTTACACTTTGGCACTGCGCTGCTTTAACTGGTAATTACGCGGTCATGCAATGTTGTACCCAAACAAAATTTGCGTCCTTTTCTTCCCACAAATAGAGCTTTCTTTTGATGGTATTTGATTGCCTCTGCGATTTTTATTTTTTGCGATATAAACGTAAAAAGACCGCAAATTTTGAAAAAAAATGATATTTTCTACTTTTTGTTATTAGAAAAATCCAATAAACTCAATTTTAGTCATACATTTAGGCCAAAATGTATTCAGCCACATGTCTTTGGTAAAAAAAAAGTCAATAATTGTATATTTATTGGTTTGCGCAAAAGTTGTCACATCTACAAACTAAGGTACGTTTTCTGGAATTTACGCAGCTTTTAGTTTACGACTGCCTATCTCATTTCTTGAGGTGCTAAAATGGCAGGGCAGTACAAAACCCCCCCAAATGACCCCATTTTGGAAAGTAGACCCCCTAAGGAAATTGATAAGAGGCATGTTGAGCCCATTGAATATTTTATTTTTTTGCCTCAAGCGATTGAATAATGACAAAAAAAAAAATTTTTTTTTTTTTTTACACAAAGTTGTCACTAAATGATATATTGCTCACACATGCTATGGGCGTATGTGAAATGACACCCCAAAATAAATTCTGCTGCTTCTCCTGAGTACGGGGATACCACATATGTGGGACTTTTTGGGAGCCTAGCCGCGTACGGGGCCCCGAAAACCAAGCACCGCCTTCAGGCTTTCTAAGGGCGTAAATTTTTGAGTTCACTTCTCACTACCTATTACAGTTTTGAAGGCCATAAAATGCCAAGATGGCACAAAACCCCCACAAATGACCCCATTTTAGAAAGTAGACACCCCAAGCTATTTGCTGAGAGGCATGTTGAGTTCATGGAATATTTTATATTTTGCCACAAGTTGCGGGAAAATTACAAACTTTTTTTTTTTTTTTTTTTTTTTAACAAAGTTGTCACTAAATGATATATTGCTCATGCATGCCATGGGCATATGTGAAATGACACCCCAAAATAAATTCTGCTGCTTCTCCTGAGTACGAGGATACCACATATGTGGGACTTTTTGGGAGCCTAGCCGCGTACGGGGCCCCGAAAACCAAGCACCGCCTTCAGGCTTTCTAAGGGCGTAAATTTTTGAGTTCACTTCTCACTACCTATTACAGTTTTGAAGGCCATAAAATGCCAAGATGGCACAAAACCCCCACAAATGACCCCATTTTAGAAAGTAGACACCCCAAGCTATTTGCTGAGAGGCATGTTGAGTCCATGGAATATTTTATATTTTGCCACAAGTTGCGGGAAAATTACAAACTTTTTTTTTTTTTTTTTCACAAAGTTGTCACTAAATGATATATTGCTCACGCATGCCATGGGCATATGTGAAATGACACCCCAAAATAAATTCTGCTGCTTCTCCTGAGTATGGGGATACCACATATGTGGGACTTTTTGGGAGCCTAGCCGCGTACGGGGCCCCGAAAACCAAGCACCGCCTTCAGGCTTTCTAAGGGCGTTACAGTTTTGAAGGCCATAAAATGCCAAGATGGCACAAACCCCCCCCCAAATGACCCCATTTTGGAAAGTAGACACCCCTAAATTTAGGGGTACACTAGTGAGACTAGGTAATAAATGGCGGGTGCCCTGAAACTATAAAAAAATAACTAACCAACCAGCGTCACCTGTAACAGTTATATGGTGATCACTGGTGAAAGGGTTAACTAGGGGGCAATCGGGGGGCTTTATGCGGTAGTATATGGGGGTCCCTGGCGCTATAAAAAGCTGCAGCGAACCTAAATACCTACCTGCCTAACTAGCGTCACCTGTGACACTAATACAGCGATCAGAAAAACGATCGCTTATTAGGCTGGGTTCACACTGGAGCGATGCGGGAACGCCACGAATGCGCGGCGGGTTCCCGCATCGCATGCCTCCCGGCGGCAGTTCACACTGCCCTATGCGAACTGCTGGGAGTGTCAGTGAAATGTTACTGACACCCCCAGATCAGTTCGCATATCGCAGTGCGATCTGCAAACTCGGATCGCATGGTGTGAACACCCATGCGATCCGATTCTGCTGCGGGCCAAAAAAAGGGTCCCGTGCGAATTTGCGGCGGGTGCGGCGGGTGCGGCGAATGGCTGAACTCGAATCGCACAGAGATCGGATGTGATTTGCACTGCAGTGCGGTGCGAATCACATCCGTTCTCATAAACCGCTGCAATGTGAACCCAGCCTTAGTGACACTGGCGACGGGGGGTGATCACGGGGTTAAACCTTTATTGGGGGGGTTAGGGGGGTACCTTAGAACTAAAGGGGGCTAACCCTAACTGCCCTAACAGTTATTAGTCACAAATGACACCCGCCGGGTGATCAGGGGGTTAAACCTTTATTAGGTAATAAATGGCGGGTGCCCTGAAACTATAAAAAAATAACTAACCAACCAGCGTCACCTGTAACAGTTATATGGTGATCACTGGTGAAAGGGTTAACTAGGGGGCAATCAGGGGGCTTTATGCGGTAGTATATGGGGGTCCCTGGCGCTATAAAAAGCTGCGGCGAACCTAAATACCTACCTGCCTAACTAGCGTCACCTGTGACACTAATACAGCGATCAGAAAAATGATCGCTTATTAGGCTGGGTTCACACTGGAGCGATGCGGAAACGCCGCGAATCCGCGGCGGGTTCCCGCATCGCATGCCTCCCGGCGGCAGTTCACACTGCCCTATGCGAACTGCTGGGAGTGTCAGTGAAATGTTACTGACACCCCCAGATCAGTTCGCATATCGCAGTGCGATCTGCAAACTCGGATCGCATGGTGTGAACACCCATGCGATCCGATTCTGCTGCGGGCCAAAAAAAGGGTCCCGTGCGAATTTGCGGCGGGTGCGGCGGGTGTGGCGGGTGCGGCGGGTGCGGCGAATGGCTGAACTCGAATCGCACAGAGATCGGATGTGATTTGCACTGCAGTGCGGTGCGAATCACATTCGTTCTCATAAACCGCTGCAATGTGAACCCAGCCTTAGTGACACTGGCGACGGGGGGTGATCACGGGGTTAAACCTTTATTGGGGGGGTTAGGGGGGTACATTAGAACTAAAGGGGGCTAACTCTAACTGCCCTAACAGTTATTACAGTCACAAATGACACCAATGCAAAAAAAAAAAAAAAAAAAAAAAAAATGACATTGGTGTCACTGTGACTGGGGGGCAGGGGTAATTGGGGGGGTGATCGGGGGGTAAAGGGGGGGTGTGAGTGTGCCTGGCATGTTCTACTGTGTGTGTAGAGTGTTGGTGCAACTTACTGATCCGCTCTCCTCCGTGTCGGAACGAAAAATACCGACACGGAGGAGAGAATACATCACTTCCTCTCCTGTGTTTACATTACAGGAGAGGAAGTGATGTCACCGGGGATTTCTATTCGTCGGGAGCGATCGCGAGGGGGTGGCCATGAATGAATGGCCGTCCCCTCGTCCGGGATCGCTCCCGTACGAAAACCGACCGCCGCAGGCACCGGGCGGGGGCCCGATCGGGCCCCCGACCCGCGGGAGGCAAGGGACGTACATGTATGTCCTTATGCCTGCCCGTGCCATTGTACCGACGTACATCGGCGTGCGGCGGTCGGCAACTGGTTAATATGTTTACTGTCATATCTTCTTGATAAATCTGTGTCCTATTTTATCGGCTTGGACTAGGAAATCGTTTTTTCTCGAGTACAATTTCATCTTAAGCTCATCCGTTGACCCTTGGGAATATTGTAAAGCCAATTTTGATGGTGGCAGCTCTCCAATGGGAGGTAGCTGTTCTTATCTACGTTCTTAAAATGTGTTTTTGAACTAAGCTTACATCCTTCTTTTATCATTTCCTAATCCAGGAAGCATATGGTCTTCTTACTAATATCCCAAGTTAATCTGATATTTCTGTCATTGTTTTCGTTCAGTTTTTCTAGAAAATATACCAACTGATTCTGTTCACCTTTCCATAGGAAAGGCCACTAGTTTGAGACAATATTATTTAAGGGCATTTCCAGTGCTAGTATTCATTCCCTGGTGAAGTCAGGGAATGCTTGCTATGGGGGCACCCATGCGTGCTCACTCCTGGGCCCCTCTCTGTGTGTCATGCTCCCTCCTCACTGCTGTGGTTGACGGCAGCGGAAGCCAGTAGCTCCCACTGCTGTCTCTAAACCAATGAGGAAAGAGAGAGCTGAGAGAGACGCTGCTCTCATGCACATTCCTGGATCGAGATCAGGCTCAGGTTGAGTTCAGAGGATGCATTAAAGTGGTTGTAAAGGCTGAAGGTTTTTTTTTTTACTTTCATGTCATCTATGCATGAAGGTAAAAAACTTCAGTGTGCAGCTCCCCCCTTAGCCCCCTTAATATTTACCTAAGCTCAATCCTGATCCAGCAATATGCACAATACCTAAGACTCTCCCAGATCTCTCCCTCCTGATTGGCTAAAACCACTGCACAGAGCAAGTAAGTATAACATGTTTATTTTATTTTTTTAATAATTTTTTTTCTTTTACAATCACTTTAAGGTTAAGAAAAAATGTTCACTTTCACTTGAAGAAACAATAAAATAATATTCCTGTAAATCAGAGACACACAATATCTATAACTGGATTTCAGTGGCCAGATCAATCATTTTTTTCTTAAGATCTATTGTAATGTTATAGATGTGGTAGGTGAGAGCAGGCAACCGATTGTGTGTTTATCACCAGCTGAAAGATCACACATCTAGTCAAATACTCAACCATTGATTGTGGAAGGATGAAAAGAATATTTTAGATCAGCTATTTGAAGCTTGCAAAGAGTTTTCTATACAGTAGATGTGAAGGGAGAGCCATGTACGTGTATGCATCAAAGGCCTGGAGCTACAAGGAAGTGGCATGTCTGATACTTACCAATCAGAGTATAGGTGCACTACAAAGCAAAAAAATGTAACTAGTCTCATCAAAGGATTAATAGACCTCCAGTGCTGTTGTCCGAAGGATGAGACCGTTCTCAATACAGTAAATTACTTTTCATTTTTTTCATTAATATTCATATACAATGGTTTCTTAAAGAGGAACTGCAGTCTGCTCACATAATTTGTAATAAAAAAATCTTTGCCAATCTGAAGCTTCCCTCCAACCACTTTTCATATTATTTATATATACTGTAATTCTGTACTTGCCAAATATGCTGCAGAAATCTCCCTCCACTGAGTCTGGCTGCAGCCATTTTAACTGTGGGCAGCTTAAAGAGGAAGTAAAGGCTAACTAATAATACAATAAAATAATAAAAATAGACCCTGCAAGGCAAAGGCATAATGAGCTAGTATGCATAGCATACTAGCTCATTATGAATAACTTACCTGAGATTGAAGCTCCCGAAGCGACCCTCGTTGTCCTCCTCCGATGCTGCCATCACGTGGGTATCACGGCTCTAGCTCTTCCACTGGCCAGAGCAGCAATGCGTGGGAGCCGCCACTAATGGCATGATTGCTGTTAGCAGCGGCATGCTCAGTGTGCCTGCATGCCGCTGTCTACGGCGCATGCTTGTGGTGCCTGTCTTTTTGCAAATATCTCCTTAGGAGATATTTATTGGACTTACAGGTAAGCATTAATCTAGGCTTACCTGTAGTTCAAAGTGGTCTGTAAGGGTTTACAACCACTTTAAGCTTCTGCCTATTTACTTTCTGGATTTACACAGATACACAGATACACAGAGGCACACCTCCAGATCTGCAGCTCTCATTTATGGCCCCTCTATTCCTGCCAAACTATCATGAGAGTGAGAGAGAACTGTGCATGATGTCATAAGCCTAGGCTTTTTACCAGACAGGAAACAGGAAGTGGGCTGTATAAGGTATTTACTGGCAGAAAAAAAAATGTTTTACAATCCAAAGTTAAAACAACAAAGAAGATTTAATAGATGGAAAGTTGAAAAAAATATTGAAGTTCCACTTTAAATTTACAACATTTTCTTCTTAAAGCTGAACTTCAGGTAGAAAACCTTTCATTTTAATATATTCATCAACACCCTCTAGTGTTTGAAATGTAGATAGTTCTTTTTTTTGTAAGTGTGGGTATATTTCTGCAGGCTTGGCTGGCAAGCCAAGCCTGTCTATGTTTTTGTCCTGGGTTGGGCAGAAATCCAGGGCGAGCTGGATGACTCAGAGACAGCTTCACTGAGACCTCCCCCTTCTCAAATGTTCTGGTACCTTCTAGAATAATGGGGGGAAAGTAAGATGTAAGCCTGGAGTTTTTTTGAGGGCCCTGGCAAATCCCCAAACTTGGATTGGTAGGGAGCAGGCCCCCTAAAAATACTCAGGGTCAGGTTTGTGTTTGGGTGAAAGCTGGAGATGGAGTGTTATTATTTATTTCAGGTACTTATATAGCACCGTCAATTTACGCAGCACTTTACATATATATTATACATTTACATCAGTCCCTACCCTCAAGGAGCTTACAATCTAAGGTCCCTAACTTCCATTCATACATACTGTAGCCGATTTAGACAATATCCAATTAACCTACCAACATGTCTTTGGAGTGTGGGAGGAAAAAGCAGTACCCGGAGGAAACCCATGCAGGCACAGGGAGACCATCCTCCGTGTGTCTTAAGAAGGTCATGTCATCAACCAAGCCCAGGCCCAGGCCATCCACCGTGAGTCTTAAGAAGGTCATATCTACAACCGAGCCCAGGCCCAGGGTCACCCCCCCCCAGACTGGAGAGCTCCCTCAAAGGCCACGACAGCCTAACACTCCATCCACAACTTCCACCCAAAGATTGGCGATTGGTCAGGGCCCTCAGAATACTCAAGGCACCTCCACCTTACTTCCCCTCCCATTTTTCTAGACGGCTCCAGTACATTCTAGAAATAGGGGGAGGTCTCAGTGATGCTGCCTGGGAGTCACCCAGCTCTCCCTGGATCTCTTCCCAGCCCAGGAAAAAAAAACACAGACAGGCTTGGCTGCCACCCAAGCCTACACAAATCTACCTACACTAAACAAAAACAAAAGCAAGAAATCTATTTAAACTTCTAGCACACTAGATGGTGCTACATAAATTTTACCTTTGTCCAGTAAATTAGTCCTTTTAGAGAGTCATAAGGCTTTGACACCAAAATTCTCTCTCTTCTCTAAAGCTGGCCATACACTAGTAGAATTTCGCATGAATATTCATACAAAATATGTCCGGCCCCTGCTGAACTGGCCGAATTTTCGATCAGTGTATTGCCAGCTTTAGGAAATCAAACGAATATTCTTAAAAAAAAATGTTTATGTAAGCTGTAGAATGATAAGGGAACATCTGTAATCAGTCAGCCTGAAATCAACAACATTTTTCGCAAGTTGACACCACCTGTCAATCTTGTTGAGTCAGCAATTTGCCATACTCTACACCTAGGTTGGGTATATATGTTGCATAATACAACAATTCAAAAGTGCAACAGCTTACTTTTATTTAGCATTTTACACAGTCCTGTAAAGACTGTCCTATAAAATACTGATCACGTGATGACTATGCAGAGACAACTGTTGGATATGGTTTTTGGGGTTTTGAAATGAGAGGAATCAAGGGAGATTTTATGGGTCCTGCAGGAAGTCTGAGTTAGAGGGGTTAAAGTGGAACTAAACTCCCTCAATCTACATTCACTATTTTTAATCCTTATGCTGCTAGCGTTAGTAAATAGGTATGTTATATTTACTTGTTTTAACCACTTGCTGTCCCACCCACAGTAATTTTACTGGGGTGGAAAGTCCTGGCAGGCACAATCATGTACATGGCTGGATAGCTCAGGTGGGTTCAGACAAGACAATGGATTGCAATCACATGATCACAACGTACATAAAATTCTTGTGAATGTGTTTAATTCATAATAGCCGTGCTCAGTATTGTGATGCTGTGATTGCCCCACAGTTATCACATGGTACCTGGCCCAATCACAGCATCCTGTACCATGTGATAGCTGTAGGCCAATCAGAGCACACAATAGTAATCACAGCTGTTATGAATGTAACCCAACCATGATAGTTCAAAACATTGCTGCTACAGTGATCATCTAGATGGAAGGAGGGGCTTTCTCAGCTAAGCACACCCTCCTGACTGCATGCCTGAGCCAAGGGCAGATGGACTCCAGGAAGTAAATGCTACATGAATCATCTGCCCTTACTCAAGATGGCCACAGCCAGCAATTCTAGGAGAGTGTTTTTCAAAGTGATTTCCCAACAAAACAAAGCATGTAGACATGAACTGATGGGTGAGTTTGCTTTAAATATTAACCCCTTGGCACTGATGAAACACAAATATGCAGACCCACTGGACTGGGCTTCCTTCGTATAGTTTTACACATATTTGCGTATCTCCCTCTGTACTCCCAGCACAAAGATCAGGGGCTCACCGACAACACCGGGCCCCGTTCTAATGATCAGGACCTGGAATGTCAGATTCCGGGTTACCTGATTGCTGTGATAGTCTCTGATTGGCTATCACAGTGATCAGTCACTGAAACCTGCCCCTGTGTTTTCTGTATCTGAGAATGGACAGAGAGAGAAAAAAAAATGTGTGTGTAGAAAAAAATAATAATATTAATAAAAAAAAAAAGAAAAATAATACCTAGA